>NC_048309.1:26965685-27062383 GCF_013100865.1 Trachemys scripta elegans
CCCCCCCCCCCCGTTTCTTGACTGCCCCCTCCTGCCCCTTCTCCTGCCCCCTGGCCCCCTTACCCTGCTGCTCAGAACAGGGTGTTGGGCTCTGTGAGAGCCGAGCCAGACACGTGGCTGTGCTCCCCAGCACAACAAAACCCGGTCCCTGGCCCTGCACAGTGCTGCCGGACCGGGCTGCAGGGGGGAGCTGCCGGCTCAGAATGCAGGGCGGATCCGGCTCCTCTACAGCTGCTCTAGAGTCCAGCCCGGGACTTTCCTGCAGCCCTCCCAGCTGCTCGCTCTGCTCTGCCGGAGGAGGGGGGAAATCCCGGACATTTTGAGTGCTTTACAAATTCCCCCCGGACGCTATTTTTAGCACAAAAAGGAGGACATGTCCGGGTAAATCCGGACGAATGGTAACCCTATCAAGGGGCAGTGATTGATCCAGCAGGGGTTGATTTATCATGTCTAGACGCAATAAATTGACTGCCGAGCACTCTCCCGTCGACTCCGGTACTCCACCAGGGCAAGAGGCGCAGGCGGAGTCGACGGGAGAGCGTCAGCTGTCAACTTACCACAGTGAAGACACCACAGTAAGTAGATCTAAGTACATCAACTTCAGTTACATTATTCACGTAGCTGAAGTTGCGTAACTTAGATCGACCCCCGCCCCACCCCACTGTAGACCAGGCCTCACATTCCAGAGATGCTGGTTGTGATGTCCCCATGCCACAGAGCGGGGTGACATGTTTTCCTTTAGCCTTTCCCATTTTTTCTTTTTCTTTTTTTAATTGGTTGCTGATTAATAAATTGTATTTGCTTTGAACTGTATGTAATGATCAGTGGGTCAGGGAAGTGTCCAGTACGGAGGGAGCACTCCAGAGTGGGGACCCCCTAGCCCTCCCCTAAGTGACCACAACACTTGGGTTGGGGGTCAAGCACCCCAGGAATCCTGGGCCCAGCCTTGTTGGGGTTACCAAGACTCTGCCACACAGGAGAGTGGAAGGGGAGCCCTTGAGGTCAGGCAGGCCTGTGGGTAAAGGGAGTGGGAGTGTATAAGCCAGGAAAGTTCCCCACAGTAGCGGGACCACTCCCCTGCTTGCATGAAGGCTCATCTGTTGCAATACAGGAAGAGTGAGCCATTTGTAGATGGGACCCAGTGCAGTGGTTCAAGCACTCGGAGTTTGCTTTTTTTTTTTAATCATCATGAAAGTAAATGGCACTTTGGTGCCTCATTTCTTTGTTTTCATCACACCCCTGCTTGCCTTTGGGCCTGTCCGCAAAGCCTGGCTGTGTAAAGAAAACATTGCTTGAAATCCTCCTCAGTGCCCTCCCAACAGCAGGAGTAGATGCTACCCGATTTATGCTTCAGATGAAAGAGCTCCACCACCTGAGAGTATACAGGGCCTGTTCATTTTGGAAAAGAGGTAATTTAAGGTCCATTTTGTAACATTTGCTGACAGAACAAAGAGGAAGGACCATAAGAGATGATCAATGCTTAGCCTGGTCTTCAAAGTGATTCGATAAGCTGCACAAAATAAACAAGTAATCAGGGCCCAGGAGCCTGGATGGAAGCTGACAGAGGAATTGCATTTTTTCCTAAGCAAATATTACCCAGCTAATGGCTGGGCTCAGAAAGGTCCCAGTTCTTTGAGGAGAGGCAAGAGTTCACCCACCCTCATGCCTATGAGGCAAGACACCAGCTTTAATACCTTTTGTGGAACTATTGTAATGAAAAGCTTATAAACCTTCTGTCCCCAAAAAACACTGGGGGCAGTTCTGCTTCCAGAAGAAAATAAGCTACAGTTTGTTAATAAATATACTCTAGGGAAAAATATTATTTACACCACATTAAAATTATTGGAGAACATCTTATTTTGCTTCACGATGAGAACCTTCCATTCCCATATAAGATGTTCATGTGTTTTTGATGTTGTACAGTTGAATATTCAATCCATACTAAACTCTTTTGGTGAAATTTTACCATCACACACTTCTCTCAGCTCTTTCTTGCATTCAGTTAATACAGAGAGAATTACAGCTCCAGGGTTTAGGACAGTGATCTTGCCATAAGAACTAACAGGGCTCCATATGGGCACAGGAGTCTGCTCCTGGAGGTCTCTTGGAGGCTAAGGGTCTGATCCTGCCATTACAGGTGCTGGCAGTATTCATCCCAGCTAACTTTTAGAGGGGACCATATGTGCTAGCAAAACCTTCAAGGCCCACTTGTGCAATAGTGCTACTAGTGTGAGTAAGGCTCACCAACATGAGTAAGGGATGCACAGTTAGGTCCTAAATTCCAATAGCAAGATCCATGGTCAAATCAAGTTTAACTTAACTATGAGCTATTACAGAGGAGCCAAACAGAAGCTTCTACAAACTGGAGTTTTTGGACAGATCACAGCAGCTTTGTGTTTCTTTTTTAACACACACCCTGCCACAATCCAATAGCCACAAGCAGATACTCCCTTGTAACCAAACAACCTCATACAGACACAGTGACACCTGTCTGACACAGCCCATCTGAAGCCTGGCCTCCAGCAGTAACATTAGCATTGAGGCTAAGCAGCATTGGCAGTTCTGGAATATCATTTTGTGAGGGACTGCTAAATTTCCCACCTATCCTATGCCAACACCAAAGAACCCACCACTTCTGAAGCATCTCCACTGTGCTTCAGTACGTCCTGATTAGGAACAAATTCACTTCCCCCAGAGGCTTCCATCAGGTGGCACTCCTTCCTAATTAGCTCTTGCCTCAGTCACCCCCCATCTTCATATCCTCTTGCCTGGGCTGTTCTAATTAGGTCTACCTTGAAGGCTGACAAGTCCACATTGAGTGAAGGAGCAGACAGGAGCGCATCAAACCCCAGGTGAAAGCCAAGGAACTGGTTGCTGTATATACAGCTCTAAATGGTCTAAGTACAAATCTCTTTAGGACTGCAGCAGTGCAGGGTATGATCTGAGCTTCTCTGGAACATGAGAACTTGACACGTGAAGGGAACACTTGACAGAGCTGCGGTCAGTCCTGGGCCCACACCTCTGGAATTCACTCCCTGTGGAAATATAACTGAGTGCAGAACTAGAAGGAGATGGAGATGAACTTTTCTGTCCAGACCCCTCCAAATCCTGCTTTCCCAAAGGGCTAGCAAACCTGAAGTCAGCAGGCAAGCCTGGGATTTGGGCTTCTCTTAGTTAGATCGTGAATGTCTCATCTTAAGTCTTGTAAAGCATTCATGTACCAGGACATCTAGATACCAGGGTGATGGGCATTAGTAACAACAGCTTCTGCCCACACTCCCCCATGCTAGAAGATATGGGCCTGCCTCCAAGGAATTCGTTATGTAATCAACTCTTTAAAAAAAACAAACAAACAAAAAAATTCTGACTGTATAGGTCTGGCTTCGTATATGGGTGCCCATCATCGTTGCATGTATTGACACTGAAATTTTCTCTCTGGCTGGAGATTTTACTATTCACCTTCATGTCCATGTTTAATTCGTTTACTGAAAGGCAGGACTCCACGTGGAAGAACATGATGCATCTCTCCTTAATATACGAAGCGGCACAGCATAAAGGCTGGGCCTAACTAGTGTTTGGGTTTTGATAGTGGAGGAGTTGGAGCTGAACTTACTAGTACCCTCACCCTTGTTCATTTATCCTTCTTATAGCTCCCTGTAGTAGCAATCTGAGACACATACACTGTTACATTACCATAGTGTAGTAGAGAGCCCAAGCTGTCTGCTGGGGAAAGAATCTGAATGATGAAGCAGCACCCCAGTCAGTTTCTAATCTCCTGTGGTAGCAGCATATGCTGAGTTGATGCTGCAGATTTCAATAAGAGACTATTCGTATTAGTCAGGGAGAGACAGACATAGCCTAAAGGTCTCCATGCCATTTAACTTGCTCCTGTTTTCTAATAAACAAATGCCATTCACTTTCCTTTGATTTAAAAGAGATCTTTTTTCAAGAAAAGAAGACAACTCATGCAATGTCTCTAGTAAACCATTCCAAAGGAGAAGAACAGATGCACTAGAGGAACAAGGAAGCCGTTTGTGGCACTGGGGAAACTGGGTTCTAAACCCTAGTTTTAGGGTAGGAGTGGAAAGCTACAATATCAGGCCCAAAGCGGAACCAGTCCTGCTCCCTGTAATGTCAATACCAGAACTCCCAATGACTTCCATCGGAGGCAAGACTGAATCCAGTATGCTTTAGCATTTCTCCCTTCTGGGAGAGAGGAGAAACAGTCGTCTCCTTTTTAGGCCATTAGCCAGTTTCTGACTCTTACAAAGAGTGGCTTGGAAATGGTTCTGGCCTGTGCTTTTCAAGAAAAAGGAAGAGACAAGCCCTTTTGAGTGGAAATAGCAGCTGCAGAAATTCATTTGATCCCTGTGCAGACAGACACGTCCAACACAAAGATTTTGGACTGAAAGACACAAGTGTCCTGATAAGATCAGTAATGAAAATGATTGTCATTTTGAGTTTGCGTGGCAGAGTTGGAGGCTGAGCCTACTCTGTCTGTGTAACTCCTGTTTGGTTCAAATATGACTCATGCGCTCCCCTGAAAGGGTTGTCCCACTAATTAGCATCCTCTGTGTGTTCAAGCAGGACCGTTTATAGTGAAATATATATGTACACCGTTAAGGAAGAGCTGCCTTGGAGAATGAGTTTGTTTTAGAACTTGACCTCTGCAGCATTATAACCTCCTTCGTAATTTCACTAATGAGGTGGCTTTGAAGGGTTGTATTTATGCCCCTTTAAAGCTATCACAACCTATCTAACATAGCTAATCTAAAGAATGAGTTTTTGGGCTCTCTGAAGCAGCAACCTGTCCTCAGCTTTCGCCTCATTATTAAAATTGAAACAGTTCTCTCCGATACTCCTAGTACTTGACTTTTATTAAAAACACAGATAATTTCTCTCATCTATTGTTAAAATCCTACAGAGCTCAGATCCAGCTTTACAGTCTTTGTATACGTGGTCTATTCACCGGCCCCAGGGCCTGACCCGATGGAAGTCAATAGAAAGATTCCCGTTCACATCAACGGCCGCTGGATCCTGCTCACAGACTAACAGAAACAGGATACTAACAATGGCTGGCTTAGGCTGCATGGATCAGATGAAGATACAAGAAAGGTTCGTGAATGTCTAAAAATGTTGAAGGGCTCTTTGCAATTGGCATGAATGTTTCTCATTTGTAGAGGAATGGAGGGTTACCTAGAATGTGCACAGTAAACAGTCCTCCTTCGTCCCACTTCATGTCATTATAATCCTTTGCTTGAAGATCTCAGTTTCCGATCCTAACAGGTAGCCCCCACCTGTAAAACCATAAACTTACGCTCACTTGTTAAATCTGTAGAATGCCAGAAAGCTGCTCTTAAGTCAGTCTCTGCATTCATGTCACCTCAATCCCATCTTCTGTAAATTATGCATAATTACATTTACATCAGCGATGCAGCTACCAGAAATCTGACCCCTAATTCAATATAAACTTCTGAGTCAGAGGAACTAGATACTCTCACTCGCCTGAATTCATTAGAGTACATTACAAATAAACTGGTACTGGTGGGGGGAGGAGGAAGTTCAAGCTATGCCAAGGAACAGTGCTGCATTCTTGTGCAACAGCAAAATCAACTTAATCACAAATGACAACTTCTGAAAACCTTCTTTGGATTCATCCCTTGCATTTTTCTAGGCCAGCTTGAAAACAAAAGCTTTGTCGTCTTCTTAAAATGCTATGGCCTCAGGCATCCTAAAAAAAGTGACATAACTCAGGTCTGAAAAATGCCTATTGGCTTTCAGATTCTCCTAAGAGCCTCTCTTTACTATTCAGTTGGATTCGGATCAGCATGAATTCTACCGATTAACCTTCCGCTAGGAATATAGGTCTGAAAAGTATAGATTTAGGATTATATTTTAAACTAGCTCATTAAAACTTTATAGTTATGAGAAAATAGCTTGTTATTTGCCTGAAACATTTTCCTTTTCCCCCTTAGTACAGTTTATGAATTTATAAACCATTTGCTGTGACATTTTATCCTAGAGTTAGCTCTGTTCAGCTCATTATTTCAGGTTTTTTTCCCCAGCATGTATTACTTGCTAGATATATTCAGTCTTTCCATCTTTACTTCCTAGTTTCAAATCAAACAATGTCTTCAGACTAGCTTTCAATTGAAGCCTGAACCCGCAGACACACATTTTAATTCTAAAATAAATTCCTTCTGTGTTTCTCCAAATAACAGAATGCAATCCTGTCCAGAGTAGCACATAAGGGAGTGACTTAGCGGGGGAAAGGAAGAGATTTGGATCTCTTCAAATGAAGCTCAGTCATCTCCGATATGCATAACTAACATTTTGGAAAAATCTACAGTAGCTTTAGTGTATCAAGGAGCTGCTGAGATTTTACATCCAGAGGCTTTTTCCTTTGACTAGATATAAAATTCTAGGCCTGAAAGTTCCCGATGCAGCCATCAATACAGAACACAAATCAAAGAAAGTTCTGCTGCTTTTACTTAATAATTTGGTGCACGGGTAGCTAAAGAGTCTCTTGGTGCGGAGAATGTTTTATTTTTTGAGGGACTGAGTCTTATTTCACACAAGCCAGTCTCAGTTGAGAGACTTAATCCTCCCCTTACAATCTGTAAGTAAAACATTCTTCTAAAATCACTGCTTATTATCTGCCTTTTCTAAAGAAAGTGGTTCTTAAAAGACACACCTTCTTTGCTTTGCCATTCCCTTAAAATCCACTGACAATGTTATCTTGACAGTCAGAGCCAACATACAGGCAATCTTTCATTGGCACAGCACTGAGAACTAAATGAATACCTGTCTTACTATATTCACTTCATGAAGAAAGATCTCAGGTTCAAACAAGCCTAATTCTGCTTTAAAAAAAAAAAAGTCTTAAAAACATATAGGAATAATCGTTATGACAAGTGGTCATTAGAATCTTTTACAACCTACCTACTCCAAAGAGCTTTTTTTCTTTTTACACTACTTTGGTGCAACAGTGTCTAGATTTTGGTCACACAATATGTGCATTTTAGTCATCTCCCCCCTCCCTCAGGGATGAAAGAGAAATCCCAGTTAAAAGATGCAAGAAATTCTACATCGCTTAGAAGCTCCTTCCGTACCTGCTGTCTTTAGTCCAATGACATGAAACTTTTTCCCAAATAAAATGAGACCCAAATCATAAGAAACAGCAAAATGAGATGATACAAAAATCCAGCTGAATGTCCCCCCTTAATCTAAGACGGGAAGATAGGCTAGACTTGAGGGATTTAGCTCCTTAGTGAATACAGGTCTGAGCCACTGCACTGCTCTCTCCCACTCGGGAGACCACTGTCATGCAGATGTCTCCCATAACAGCTCCCTCCTGGGCACCACACACTGACATAGGCTATTGATTAGCACACTTATGGCACCTACTCACAAAAGGCAAGTCAATAATAACCTGTTTAATATGAAACAGGATGCATCCTGCCTCAGGAGCTGTCAAATGCAGCCTTAAAGCCCTCCACCCTTTAAAGTTCAAAGAGGAGAGCTACCAAGCATGGACAGTCTGCAGGGAAGTGGGAAAGCCTCAGTTTGAAGCTCAGTGCAACCTTCTGAGAAGTAAGCTTAAATCATCGACAGTTCTCTGTTTCCCTTTGCAGTAAAGGAAGACATGTGAGAAAGATTCATGTTCATACAGATGAATTTGGTGTCTTAGTTTACAGAAGGTCATCAGGCATGGAAAAGATTAGATGTGGGAATATCTTTATAAATAGGCATAGTTTCTCTCTAATCTGGTTTATAAAACCAGAATCGGAAACCGGACTCAAACGGAATCCAACAAAAACAACCAAGCCGTTGAGAGCGCAATTTTGTATGAAAAGTGGATTTTTGTTTATCGTCTCCAATGGACATTGAAATTGTCAGTAGCAGTGGCAACCTGTCAGCTTCAACTATGGCATGTTAGGAAGCTACTGCTTAAAAAACAAAAAACAAAAAAGAGTTTTAACAATAACAGGCGAAAGATTTATTTCAAGCCCGCATTTGCTACAAAGAAAGCACTTTTGTTCAGGTGTGGTTCAAGTTGACATTCAGAGTCTATTCAGCCAGCACAAAGCATCTTAAATAAGTTCCAACAGGCACAATAGCAATCTTAGCCACAGAGAGCACAGGGCTTAAATTTTACAAGAGCGATAAGATAACCTGTTATCATTTCACTCACTACTACTTTTCCAAACAGCACCTCTGATTGCAATAATGGATAGAAGTGTTCTTTTGAACATAACAAGCAAATCCAGCATCAAAGATACATGACAAAAAACACAGACACACCTGGGTCGATATATTTCCATCAGTATAGCGCTGAGACACAGGGAATGGTATATCATCCAATCAGAACTGGTTTATTGTTTCCCTCATAGTGGATTAAGGTAGAAAAGGTTTTATCCCACACTTTGCAGATGAAATCTGGGCCCCTTTCAAGTCAATGGGTGCTTTGCCATTGACTTCAGTGGGGCCAGGATTTCACACAGATAGTTTTTGAAACATGAAAGTTTCTCATCCTCCAGCCTACAGCTGTTGACGCCTCCGTCGTCTTTCCCCCTTCCTGTTCTCCCCACCTTACTAGACAGGTGAAAAACATTGAGTCAGGTCAATACTCCCAAGAAAATCACTTCCAAATAACAGTTTAAAAAAAAAATAAAAAAAAAAGGAGGGGAGGGGGAATTCTCATTTCCATCAACACATCCATTTTTTTTAAATATCTTCCAAGAAGATTCTATGTATTTTTGCAAGACGCAAGGCTGTAATATCCAAGAAAAAAAAAAAGCAGGGGGGGGGGGCACAAAAATTTAAAAGTTAAGAGAAAGAAGAAACCACACACAGCATTCAAACACTGGCACCTGCAACAAGAAGGACAAATGCCTCTGAACACAGAGCAGAGCTTAAAACAAACCCACTTTCAAAACAGACTTTTTAAAAGAGGGAGCGTATTTTGTTTTTTAAAAGGAAAAATAAGAGGGACCAAAGGAAGGAAAAAATCAGCGGGTGCATCAGAAAGCGAGTTTAATTCCAACACCTCACACTGCAAGTAGCAGAAACAAAGAGACAGAAAGGGTCTGATTTAAAAGAAAAAAAATCCCATAAACCTTTTATTGAAAAGAGGATTTTAAAAATCATGATTAATTTAGAAAAAGAAAAAGACTCAGGGGGAGGAGGGGGGGGAAGCAGCCCAAGAAGAAAGAAGAAGAAAAAATACTCACCAAGCAAGAAAATGTCAGAGGTAAAAATGTCAAAGAAGAAGAAGTGAGTGAGAAAGGGGAGGAGGAAAGAGTGAAAGCCAGCCCAGCCCAGCACGCACAGAAAAGCAGCAGCAGCCCTAGCTACTGCTGCCCCTCCAAGCCAGCGCCTGTCCTCAACTCTAGGGAGCTGCGAAGACACTGACAGCAGCAGCGCTCAGTTCCAGCCGCTGAGAGCCCTCCCAGCAGCACGTACCATTGCCGGAGCCAGAGGGGGGAGAAAAGAGCCTCCCAGTCTCCTCTCCTCTGCCTTGCAGAGATGCTGCGAAGCACCCAGTGGGCGCATAGCTGGTGGGTGGGGGGGTGGTACACTGCTTTAAAAGCCCTCCCCCACCAGGGAGGGTCTGACTGTGCCCAGCATCTGGGAGTGGGGAAGCGTCTCTCCCCCAGACTGCTGATGGAAAAGGCCAGCTCCTAAAGGTAGCAAATGGGGGAGAGGGAGGAAAACCAGAGCAGGGAGGAGGGGTCTGGTTGCTGAGGCTTAGTTCTAATCTCTGCTTGATTGTATCCCAGATGTGATCCCCTTCAGTGAGCAATGTAATCACAGTGGGACCTCCTGCTGGATTGCCCTGCACTTGCTGTGGGTGGCAATGGCTGGATCCTTGCAAGAAGGGATTGGCTTGCTCCTCAGAGGAGAGGGCTGGTTAGCAGTGGGGGGCACCCAGCAGGGCAGGCATGCTGCAGGCAAGACGCACAGCTCAGCCCACGTAGCCTAGAACTCCTATGGCAGAGAGAAGAGCCTCAGTTCTATCCATGCGTCCCAATGCGCACCATGGACGTAGGGTCTGATCCAGAGAGCCCTTACTCACTTGAGCAGTTCTCCTTACTCAGGGTAGTAGCTCGGCTGAAATGAATGGGACTTCTTGCGTGAGCAAGGACTACTGAAATGAGTATGGGCTTGCAGGATCAAGCACATGGTGAACAGACTAAAAGGGGCCCAGTGGTGCGAGGTTTACTCACCCAAGTAATTTAGGAAAATAGCAGTTGCCAGATTGGATCAGACTCAGGCTCTTTCTAGCCCACTATTTGGTCTGTGACAGAGGCCAGCACCTGATGTTGCAGAAAAAGGTGCAAGATGTATGAAAAAGCACAATTACAGAATTGTCTGCCTACTGGGGAAGTTTTTTCTTATCTCCTCTCAGCTATACCTTGACTTATGACCTGAAGAATGAGGGTTTATATCCCTTTTATGTTTAAAATTCCCCTGTGTAAAGTAATGGTAGCTGGCCTGTAGGCAAGGCAGAATTTGCTTTTGCTTTTTGTTATAATTTTGACAGATAATATCTTGGTGTTTAAGCTTTGTTATTTTCATCAGTTTAAATCTTCAGAGTTCTGGGAAATTATGGGAGGCAGAATATTATTTAATGACCATAGATGTTGAGATGCAACAAATTGCAGCTTTGTAACTGTTACAACACAAATGGTCAACATCACATGGCAAAATATACAAGGTCAATAGCCTTAAAGCAAACTAATAAATTCTCAAGCAGCATATTTCTTACTTTGTCTGTCTGTAAATTTCAATTATGATCAATGGAAATATTTTTCATTGGTTTATGTGTATGGTGAAATTGACATTTACCAATAAAATTGAATCCTTCCAAGCCTAAGTATATGCTATTATTCATAAATAAATAACCCTTTAGCAATCCCTGTTAATCTCTTGGCTTTAGTAATATCCTGCGGAAGAGTGTTCCATGGGTTAATTATGCAAATCAGGGTCCAATCCTGAAAACCTTTATTCGAGTGAGAAGTCTTAGTGAAATAAAAAAATTAACATTTTTTGGCAGAATTGGGCTCAGATGGTTGCTTCTTTGGGCCAGGATAGTACAGTGGTGGCTGCTACAGAGAATCCTAAATTAGATAGGAACCATGGGTGAAATCTTGACCCCCACTGAAGTTTTGCCACTGATTTCAATAGGGTTAAGATTTTCCACCCCATCTCTTTTGTTTGTGAAGTGTCACCATCACCTCTCGTGTGTAAATAATACAATATAATGGAGTAACCTTGATACATGTGCGTAGTGCCATTGAAGACTCTGGGACTGTGTGCAGGACTGAGGATTACTCCTGTGAGTAATGGTGATGAGATCAGCCTCAAAGTTCTGAAGTGTTCTGGTGCATTGCAATGGACCAAATGCAGTCCTAGGCACAGTGAACTTCACCTCGGAATGACTCTCCTGTGTGAAATCCATGTGTGTACTGCAGTACCATTCCCTAATGCTACCGCTTACCATGTGCACTGTTTCGAGCCATTACTGGAGCATTTGAGATACCTGAAAGGAGTGAATGGATAATTAACAGTCAAGATAGAGTCAGCTCCTTTCTTGGGTTTCCTAGTTGATTCCATGTTGGTCTTTTAGTGTTTGATCATGCAAACAGTATTGAGCACAGTGCTTTCTACCAATGGAAGGAGCTACTGGCCATAGTGCTTTCTAGTAATGTGGCTATGTCAGGGTATATATGTAACCCTTCTGCCCATCTGAGTTGGCAGCAACAAGGTCCGGGTTCAGTATCTAGGGTTTCCGTTTCATTAACGCAATGCAAAACCGGCTCGAGTCCCCACCCAGTGACCTGGGACAATTACATACCGCCCCTTCGGGCGCCTCTAAGAGGCAATACTTCCCCTCTCGCAAGCACGGAGTCTGAGTATAGCAGAAAATGTTTAATAAAATGAGGTAAATGACAGCATTAAATTGGGAAAACACCACAAACAGGATTCATAGCACAAACCATGAGCAAAAGACCCATCCCCAAAGTCCCAAAAGTCCAACAACCCAAAAGTCTCTGTCCCTGGTCAGTGCAGCCCCAGAGTTCAAAAGTTTATCTGCAGAGTCTTACCCCCCGCCCCAGCCTGGGTGGAAATGGGGGGAAGAAAGGGGCATGCGGGGTATTAAGGGGCACCTTACATGGTCCGAGGCCGACTGCCCCGCCTCTCCATGGGGTTCTGCTGCCGTCTTCACCACGAGCCGCTCCACTCCACCAGCCACTCTCCTCCAGCCATCCTGTGAGCCGTTCCAGCCGTCCCGCAAACTGCTCCGCTCGCCGTCCCATGGGCCGCACCAACTGTCCCGCAAACTGCTCCACTCACGTCCCACTCGCCGCTCCAGCTGTCCCACAAACTGCTCTGCTTGCCATCCCATGTGCCACACCAACTGTCCCACAAACTGCTCAGCTCACCGCTTAGCAATAAATCTTCAAGCTCCCCCACTAGTTAATACAGCACTCAGTAATCTCAGCTCATAGTGATTTCAGCTTTTAGTAGGGGAGCCCCAGTACTAGTGCACTATTGGCCCAAAGTGAAGTCAGCATAGCTGCCTGTAATTAGACTCTTAATAGAATCAAAATTAGCTCTGCTTTTTAACAGTGGAGAGGGGAAGGTGGTGCAATTGGTGTTTCAGGCCCTCAAAAGGCACCCATACTATCAGGTACAAATGCCTCTCCCTAGGCTCTCTCCATTCACTGGGGATTGTAACCCATGCCCCTTGTCTAGCGAGTGCTACTTAGTTAATGGTGAGTCCCTCTGTCATACAACAGTTCCACTGGCCTTGATTCATAGAATCAGGGTTACAACACTTTATTCTTCCTGCCCCAATAACAGAGAAACTGGGGATCCCACACCAGCCAAAGTAACCACTTTCAGGTGCTGTTGTCCCAGGCTAGGCAGGTGGGTGTGCCTATGCAAACAAGATCAGCCCCTGAAGTTCTTTTCCACCCTTGCCATAATTCACCACCAGATGTCAGGGTAGAGCTCATCCTGACTCTGCTTACATATACACAAGTAGTACACAATAGTAGACTCTTGAGAAAGGAAGTGTCTATTTTTCTCATGTGCAGTCAGCTATTGTCTGAAGAAAATGTTATCCAGAGAGTAGATTATCGAGCTGTGAATTAAATGACTTCTCTATTTCCAGCTCTGTCTTTGTCTATGATCTTGGACAAGTCACATTTCTCTGAGCCTCAGTTTCTCTATCTATAGAAGGGGGATTGCAATTAGAGCTGGCCAAAAAGTGGGGTGGGGGATGTCAGACTGAGCAAAGAAAAGAAATACTTCAGCTGAAAGTCAAAATCTTTTAATTCTGAAATGATGCCTCTCTAGGCGGGGCTTCCTGACTGGACTACGTCTCCCATGATGCACTATGGCCTCCCCTCTTAATGAGGGGAGGCCATGAATTATGGCAGGTACAGTGCCAGAGCACCATTTTCCCAGAACCACAATAGGCAGATGGCCACAGTGAATCATGGGAGATGTAGTCAAGCTGCGGATCCTGATTCAAAGGACAATTGTGAGGAACTGAACTACAACTCCCAGGAGGCAGTGCAGACATTTTAGAATAAGATATTTTTGGTTTTGGCCAAAAATCTTTCAGCATTTATCCAATTTTTTTTACATATATAGTTTTTGGGCTTTCATTTTTTTGTCAATAAATATCTTTCTGTGGAAAGTCAATATTTTCCACAGGAGTTATGTTCACTCAAAAAATCCAAATTTCCATCAAAAACAGTTTTGATGGAAATTTTTTGACCAGTCCTAGTCAGTTTTTACCATCTTTTGTAAATTGATTTGAGATCTATGGATGCAAAGCAGCATGAAAGCATTTGGTATTATCAATTAATAGGAAAAATGGATGAAATCATTCTTTGGATAAGGGCTTTTGCCATGGAAGGGAAAGTATTTACTTTTTAACATCTACCATTTTTTTTCTTATTAATAACGCTGCAGAGAGGTGCCCCTCAAAGATGCTGCAGGGATACTTCTGAAGTTAAGACTTTTGATCACAAAGAGAAATCTTCTCCCTAGACTGATTGTCCAGGGTTGGTTGGATTTTTTTGACTTTTTCCTACAGAGCGGAAAATATTATGACACCCTGGCTAGGAAAACAAATTATTATTATTATTAACAACAAAAATAAGTGAGTTGGCCAAGGTCACATAGTACATCTGTGGAAGGGCTGGAAATGGAACCCAAGAGTCCACACTCCCATTCCCATCGCAGGAGGAAAATATAACATTAAATTAACGTCTCCACTGTATTAAGGATCAGATCCTGTCCTTTCCTTCACAGAGGGACGTGTGGGACCAGCGCTATTCATATGTAGAAATAGGGGTCTGCACCATGAAACTGTGCTCCTTGTGTGTCTCTGAATCCTAGCACAGAGGGGGAGTGTTCAGGGAGAGGCATAAGGAAGGGATGGGTGAGCAGTGGGGCCAGGGGAGCTGCAACTCTGAAGGGGAGAATGGCTGGTGGATTCAGAGGGATAGCACCTTGGACTCAAGACTAGATGTACAGCAATTCTGCTCCTGTTCTACAGCTTTAGGAAGGATTCTTTGCCTCTGACCCTCCCCCTGCCTTTTGGGGGTTGTGCAGAGAAACACTGCCTCAAGGGGAGGGACTGTGCATTGACTTCAGTGGAGTTACTCTTGATCAACACACATTTCAGTCAGGAGTACATGACCACAGCAGGAGAGGAGAGGACTTTGTCCCTCGTGCAATATGAGATCCCAAAGCTAATTGTTTCTAATGTAGCTGATTAACAATTCATTTGCTTTTCACTGACCTCCCAGAGTGATTAGGAAAAATGAGCACAAAGTTCTTTCTGAGCCCATCTTCTACCCCGCTGGTGCTTCTTTCCTCTAGAAACTGAGTTAGAAAATCTCGGAAATCTAGACCAGAAGTTAAACCTTCAAAAATGTATTTAGAACTCTTAAAATGTTTGGGTCTTCCCTCCCTAAGATATCCTTGACTATAGTCCTTTGGTCTTGATTTTGTTCTGGAGAACAGAGGTAGGGCAGTTGTATACTCTTTCCCTTTCTTTTTAATGATTTTATAATTTTCTTCCTTAGGTACAGAAAGAATAACAACGAAGCAAACAATGTCAGAGCAAAAAGAGAATTCACTCCAAAGTTACATAGCAGCAAATCTGCAACAATAGACTTTAAGAATTCCAATACAGAGAAGATTCTATTTTTCCCTCTCAAGTTCTCCAGAGAGATTTGTGCCTCCTGAATAGTGAAGCCTGTCATAAGCAACCACACAAGGGTCTGGCAAAACAAAACAAAAGCCTAACAGAAGTGTATTTCCAATAAAGGTGAAGCAGAAGTGTATTCATGTACTGGAGTGTGCTTTAGAATGCTCTCAGGACAAGAGGTTGCCTAGTAAGGATGACTGTGTGGGCTTTGTACCCATTACTGATGAGTGCCAGGAATTGCTGCTGGGTTAAACAGTACTGTCCTATCTACACTTTCAGGTAAATTGCCTTCAAGCCCCCCACTCAATAGCCCCCACTGCTGAGACCAGCAATGGGTACATTTCCAAGCACAGACAAGGTCTTGTCTGGTTTTCATCTTGTATATTAGTAGTTTTACTGTTGGGTCCATTACAAAAGGTACCATGCACCAGCTATGACATGATTTCAATGGGAGTTAAGGTAGGATTGGACAATAGACCCGTCCAAAAATAATTGGTCAACCAACCAGTCAAATCTTGTCAAGTAATGTCAAAAATAGTCAAATATTTTAGAGCACAGATTTATTAGAACAGTAACAAAAGAGTAAGACTTTATAGTCTCCAACAGGCTTAGCTTCTTATGCCTTATTACAAAAAACAAGTTATTTAATTGTTATTTTAATTTAGAAAAATGTTAAACGAAATGACGTTTTTAAAAAAGAAGAAAGAATGGCACCATGATGCAATCAAAGAGATTGCCTTGATAGAGGAGGCAGCCTTTCTTGATAGAATATTTGAAAGAATTTAAGCATGGTCAATTGCCATTAATTGACCTGTAAATTGACCAGCTTGACAAACCGGATAAGATCTTTGTATAGCATCTTCCACTCCTTGATCTCAAATCTCTTTACAACCAATAAAGATGCTGGGGGAAAGGAGTATTTTTCTTTTTTAAAAGTTTCAAAAAAATTGTATGGGCACATTTTTAAAAGCATGTGTAATTTTTCATCCTCCTGATTTAGACAAAGACCCTGATATATGTGCACTTAACTCGTGAGTGAATAAACCTTGGAATATTTCTATGTGAAGTCACGTGTGCAAATGTGTGTGCAAATTTGCTCCAATGAGTGTTTATCAATTCATGCGATGAAATGTTCATTTTCATTATTTTTTAAAATTCAGTTATGAAAAATGGATTGAAATTTTCCCTTACAGTGGCTGTACCCTAAATGTAGCTACAGCTCATTGGAAAACAACCCCCCACCCTCCCCACACACACACTTTAACATGATAATTTTCTAGCTTTTTCTAGTTGAAAAGAGTATGAAAAAGTTAGAGAAAATAACCACTTGGAAATCCATAAACCAAAAAGGGGGAGGGGACCCCAAAACAATCAGTTCTCCCTGAACAAATTCAAACTGCAAAAAAATGTTTCATTTCATAATGATTCAAAGTTAACTTTGTTTTGATTTTTTCCAAGAGGCAAATCAAAGTATTTTGTTGAAGTTGGCATTTTCCAAGTGAACATTTTCACAGAAGCCATATTTTTCTCACGGAAGACTTTTCAGTTAAAAAAAAAACAGTTAACCAGCTAAAATTCTAGTACAGTATTGTGCTAGTAGTTGAGTGCTAGAAAGTGAAACTGTCTAGTTTTATTCCCACTCTGAAAACCAGATGGAACTGAGAGAACAAATACACTCCATACTCCTTCAGTGTGGCACTCTGACCCTTTCTAGTGGTGACTGGGCACATTTAGAGATTGATGAGCCTGGTACAGCCTTGCTTGATAGAATCCTGTCTTTTAGCGAGGCAGCAGAAGTTCATGCTGTAAGACCCAGAGGTTCCAGGTTTGCTTCCCTCTGCCAACAACCCACTTGGACACAGCATTACACAGCAGCAAGAATGATGAAGATTGTCAGATTTTAAAAATTCTTTCATCTTTATTGGTGAATCTTGAGATGACTAACACAGGGAAAGAGACAATGGGCCAGAGCTGATGCAATCAGTGTAGCCTTGTTGACTTCAGTGGAGCCCTCTGATTTCCAGCAGCCAAGAATCTGGTCCTGTGGTCCTGGGACTTATATATATATATGTGTGTGTGTGTGTGTCATATATGGAGACCTGCTACTCCCACTGGCTTTGGGTGCTTGGCATTTGACTCCTTTCTTTGATCAGCTCTGCCTGGGTCGGCAAGGACATAGAGCAGAAAAGCAAGAGACAGAGACCAGCAGGTATCAACCTTCTCTGTCCGCAATTCCCCAGCCTATCTCTGAGGAGCCACAGCACAGTCTCACCCTTGCGGTGGCTGGGTGAGGAAGCTTGCACTGGCACTGTCCATGATGTAACTGTCCTGGTGGAAACAGGAAAAGAACAGAACGGAGGGCTGGGGGGCAATCATTGATCCTATGTCAGTTTCCTGCTTTGCAGACGCTCCTTTCTGTGATCTCTCCACGCTGCAACAATAGTTTTCACAGCAGAGTAGTAATTGCCCTTCTGTAATATGGCAGGCACTAGGAGAGCAGCCCTGGCCCAAAGCATCCAGAGTCAAAGAGAATTTTCTGGATTACCCTGGGAAAGCTGACACCATGTTCTTCTCACACAAGCTTCCTATGGGTTTACATCAATGAACATCTCTAGCATTCCAGGAGGTAGCAGTGGAGATGAAGGAAGGAGCCAATTTAGACCTAGAGGGAAATTAGGAGCCTTCAGGGGAGATTATGAGATCTGAGAGCCTGCAAATAGCAGGTACTGAAGCCTGAGGACAGTGATCCTGAGACTGGTTAGCTGCTGACGGCTTTGCAGAGAGGGAGAAATATTGAACGAAACTAGAAAGGCAGCAAGAAGGAGAGAAAGTTCAGTGGTGACCTAGGGAAACATATGAAAAGCTGAAGCTCCCAACCAGCCTTTTGCAAGAGATCTGAGGTCTTTATTATTTGTGTTGTATTGTAAACACAGAATCCTCTTTCCTGCCAGACCTTGCTTTTTGTTTCCTAGGGAGTATTTAATTTCTTTTGTAAAGGGAAACCAAAAAGAAACAAGACACTCTAGCAACTTGGAAGGATGACTTCCATTCCGTGTGGGGTGGATTGGAGTCCACATGGCTCAAACAACAAGTGTTGCTCCTTGGGAAGAGTGGAAAACAAACATTTCCCAGTGACCCTTTCGTCCATTCATTAGATGCACAGCTGCAATCTGGTTTAAATGCTTTAATTAAAATCGACATTAAGAACTCACTTGCTCAAGCAGAAGAACATTAGAAGGAATATAAATGGGGAGGTTTTTAGATCTGTGACATTTGTTCTAATGAGAAAACCTTTCCCTAATATCCACCCCCACATTCAAAAATGAATCGAGGAGATTAAAGAATGACTGCTCTCATTTGCAACCATGTGTCCTGTCATTAACATCTCCAGCTGCAAAGCAAGCATCTGCGGTTCCCTAAAGTTCACATACCAGCCTGAAACTATGCGCTAAAAAGCAGTGTGCATACACACACACGTGCAGTCAAACAGGTGACAGAATCCAAGGAAATTACCACAGTGACAATTCCAGTAGATGCGGGGGGGGGGAGAGATACTATTATAAATGATAGAGCATTCCCATTCCACCTAATGAAAGGCATATTGCTGTAGTGTTTCAGGTCTTGAAGAAGAGCAGAGAAACAATCTGTCTCTAACTGACAAAATAAGAAACACCTCCAGTAATTTACTGAAGTAGGAATATTTTCATCTGAAAATACTGATAATGAAATGTAAAACACAAGAAAGAAGCATAGAGCAAAGCCTGAATAACTGCTTATTGGTGATCCAGCCAAGCACTACAGCAATATTTTAGCCAGCTAGCTGAAATACATTGGTGTTGCAATTCCTCAGTCAATTATCTTTGAGACATTTCTAGTCAAAATCACATCCCTATTGCCTTGAGCTCCTCCCATCTGATTGTTGTATCCACCTGTGGTCTCTCACCTTAGACTTAGGGCTTGTCTATACAAACAATTAATGACTAGCGAACTGGGATGTAAGTCTACCTCACACTACTTTACTGTATACTAACCATCTGTGCTGTCTCTGCTGCCAGGCACTAGAAGTTCCATAGTGCACTTTGATCCACCCCACTTTGAAACAGGTTTGTAAGCTCTTTGAGCAGGGGCCACATTTTCATGTGCTTCTACAGCACTCAATGCAGTGGGGCTCGGGCTTCTGGTTCTACTGCAATACAAACAACCAACAATAGTAAATTGTATCATGGTAACCCAATGAGTCTCAACACCAGTATACTAAGGAAGAACACCCCACTAGCTACTTCATCAAAACTGTTTGCTGCGTATTTCTCTACGTGCCTTGCAGATGAATATTATGAACAATGGAAGCAAAGGGGACATGGCACTTCTGTGGTCTATCTTTTGACTAGATTAGCTTACATTATGCCATAAAATGGTCAGATATACAAATTAACTAGATTGCCTGATTCTCTCCAGTATATTGGAAACCCTAATCATCCATGACTCTTAAGGACTTTCTGCTTTGCCTTAGTTTTTGAAAACATCTCTTTTCTAACAAAACAAAACAAAAAGCCTTTGAAACATTAATATACCAGTACTTTATAGTCACTGCAGTTCTGGGTTACTTGCTATGCTACTCCAAAGGAATCCGTGCAATTTTCAATGTAAACATCAGCCTAAATCAAAATCTCAGATCCAAATACCTTCAAAGTTTGGGAGAATTTGACAATAGATCTGAACTTCATATTCACACCTATTTTTGTAACGGGACAAATCAAAGACCTGGATCTGAACACCCAAACTCTGTTGAAGTTCGGATCAGAGCTGAAGTCTGCGGCAGGAATCCATCTCTAGGCCAACACACAACATTGTCTCCATTAAGACAGAAAGCAGTTGTATATGATATTATTTTAATCACCCATGTGTGGGTGGATGATAGTGCTGGACTGGTTTTAATGCAGTTGGTGCCAGACGGACTACATTTGAATCCCTTTTTCATTGGCTTGCTGAGAATGCTCCAGCATGATTTCACTTGTGGTAATGTTCCCAAGTTTTTAAATGAGTTTTAGAAACACTTCGTGAAAATGACTTTGAAGACATCCTTGTGATTATTCACATTGGGAACCTGATTCTGAAAGTGGCATTCATCCAGTAGGAAATACCATGTGACCTGTGCATCCATGCAAAACAGCTTGGATTTTGAAGACTGAATACTCCCAGCAAGTGTCTCGCAAACAACTACATACCAAGAATAATTCAGAGGGTCAGATCCTCCTCTGGTGTTAATGGGTTAAGCTGCATTGAAGTCCAGGGAGCTACACCTATTTATGCCAGTTAATAATATGATCTAGATATGATTTGGTAAATAATGTCAAATACATCTGATAAATACCAGTCTGCTAAGAATTTGTGAACTGAAAAAGAGGGACAGTGTCTCCATGATTTTGCTGTGGATAACATCATCACTCTGTCAAATGGAACTTGGCCACGTGATTAGTGATTTTGGGAGCCTCGGTTTCTGAAGGGCCCTGGATTTCAGAGGGTAGGTGCTCATCAATTTCTGAAAATCAGGCTCCTTTGAAGTATCCTCAAGTAGGATAGCAAAGCCTGAGGCAACCAGGATCAGTCACGCTTGGCAATCTGCGCCCTAGTCTTGTCAACTGCCCCTCATAATTGCAGTATATTGGAAACTGGTGACAAGCTGTCACTTTAAGAGTGAGGGTGTCTCAGATCCTAGGGAGCGTCCCCCTTCCTGGCCACTAACTAGGACTGCCGGGAGGGGAATCCTAGCCTCCCTGGTCTTCATCCCCAAGGGGTTTCAAGCTCCTAGAGCCTCAGCAGGCTGCAGCCCTGGTTCCTCCCTTGGCCATTTGGGCACAATTCCTGGGTGCTGACCCTCAGTCTGTTACCCCTTCTCGGCAGTGTGGCTTCTCAGCTAACCTGCCCTTGGCCCTAGGACCGGTATGGCTCCCCAAGATAGTGTGCTGAAACAACAGGGCTCTTCTCCCACAACTCGAAAAAGAAGCTTACAAGAGGGTGCTAAAGGAGTTGGTGGATGTGATTGCAGAGCCACTGGCCATTATCTTTGAAAACTCATGGCGATCTAGGGAGGTCCCAGATGACTGGAAAAAGGCTAATGTAGTGCCCATCTTTAAAAAAGGGAAGGAGGAGGATCCGGGGAACTACAGGCCAGTCAGCCTCACCTTAGTCCCTGGAAAAATCATGGAGCAGGTCCTCAAGGAATCAATTCTGAAGCACTTAGAGGAGAGGAAAGTGATCAGGAACAGTCAGCATGGATTCACCAAGGGCAAGTCATGCCTGACTAACCTAATTGTCTTCTATGATGAGATAACTGGCTCTGTGGATGGGGGGAAAGCAGTGGATGTGTTATTCCTTGACTTTAGCAAAGCTTTTGATACAGTCTCCCACAGTATTCTTGCCAGCAAGTTAAAGAAGTATGGGCTGGATGAACGGACTCTAAGGTGGATAGAAAGCTGGCTAGCTCATTGGGCTCAACGGGTAGTGATCAATGGTTCCATGTCTAGTTGGCAGCCGGTATCAAGGGGAGTGCCCCAAGGGTTGGTTCTGGGGCCGGTTTTGTTCAGTATCTTCATTAATGATCTGGAGGATGGTGTGGACTGCACCCTCAGCAAGTTTGCAGATGACATAAACCGGGAGGAGTGGTAGATATGCTGGAGGGTAGGGATAGCATACAGAGGGACCTAGATAAGTTAGAGGATTGGGCCAAAAGAAATCTGATGAGGTTTAACAAGGACAAGTGCAGAGTCCTGCACTTAGGATGGAAGAATCCCATTCACTGTTACAGACTAGGGACTGAATGGCTAGGCAGCAGGTCTGCAGAAAAGGACCTAAGGGTTACATTGAATGAGAAGCTGGATATGAGTCAACAGTGTGCCCTTGTTGCCAAGAAGGCTAACAGCATTTTGGACTGTATAAGTAGGGGCATTGCCAGCAGATAGAGGGATGTGATCATTCCCCCCTATTCGACATTGGTGAGGGGTCATCTGGAGTTCTGTGTCTAGTTTGGGGCCCCACACTACAAGAAGGATGTGGAAAAATTGGAAAGAGTCCAGCAGAGGGCAACAAAAAGGATTAGGGGCTGGAGCACATGACTTATGAGGATAGGCTGAGGGAACTGGGATTGTTTAGTATGCATAAGAAAAGAATGAGGTGGGATTTGATAGCTGCTTTCAACTACCTGAAAGGGGGTTCCAAAGAGGATGGATCTAGACTGTTCTCAATGGTACCAGATGACAGAACAAGGAGTAATGATCTCAAGTTGCAGTGGGAGAGGTTTAGGTTGGCTATTAGGAAAAACTTTTTCCCTAGGAGGGTGGTGAAGCACTGGAATGGGTTACCTAGGGAGGTGGTGGAATCGCCTTTCTTAGAGGTTTTTAAGGTCAGGCTTGACAAAGCCCTGGCTGAAATGATTTAGTTGGGAATTGGTCCTGCTTTGAGCAGGGGGCTGGACTAGATGACCTCCTGAGGTCCCTTCCAACCCTGATATTCTATGATTCTATGAACGCCATGGTGGGACACTGCTCCTTACAGTTTAATGCTCTCAGGGCAGGGGTGGTTGACACAGATGCACTTTGTACAGTCAAACGCTTTTATGCTCAGTGATATTTAAACATGTATGATCTGTGCTGTCCTGTGCTTTACAAGACCACATACAGTAAACGCACGTCCCTGCCTCGGTCTCCTCACCACCGCAGGGCGTTCTTAGGCTGTGATCTTAGTCCTTGGGGCACGTGGGTGCAAGAAAGCAGGCAGGGCCCCCTTGCCCTAGGAGACTGCTACATACTGGGTGACCTCTCCCTCCTGGAGTCCTTTACCCAACTTCTGTGACTTTGTACTCTCCAGCCCTATGCTTCCTCTACTTTCCTGGTCCCTGTGTGTCTTTATTTAAACCCCTCCTGGTGACATTCTGCTGCTCCTGCCTTCCCCCTCCCTTCTGGATAATGAAAGTAAAAGTGGTTTTCCAAGGCTTGAACTGCTTTTTTGCATAACCTTTCAAAGGGCTCATAAAGGGGTCAATTCACTGAATGTGCCTCAGCCTGGAAATTAGTTCTTGCTCCACCTGGCACCCCTGGAATAACCCCCTTGGTTACTCATACAACAACCCTATCTCGCGCGTCACAATTCAGGATGCTCTCTCTTCATGACTCAGCCTCCGGCCAGGTCACTATATAGCCGCCCCTCCCCCCTGGCTAAGGAAATCCCACCAGACAAGCTGGGGGGAAATACTGTCTCAGTGGCTGGTAAGGGAACCCAAGCATGCCTGCTAGTCTTAGTTCAAACCCAGGGAAGCCCTGGTCTGCCCAGTCTCAGTCTCGTTACTATTTCCCTGGGTTCCTTCCTACCCCACCTCTCTATTTAGGGTTACCAACTTTCTAATTGCAGAAAACCAAACACGCTTGCCCCACCCCTTCTCTAAAGCCCCACCCACACTCCATCCCCCCACCCTCACTCATTTTCACCAGGTGACAGATGAGGGGTTTGGGATGCAGAAGGGGGCTAAGGGGTTCAGAGTGTGGGAGAGGACTTCGGGCTGAGGCAGGAGATTGGGGTGTGGGTACAGCTGGGGGTGCAGGCTCCAGAGTAGAGCCAGAAATGAGGGGCTCAGGAGGGGGCTCCAGTCTGGGGCAGTGGGTTGGGGTGCAGGCTCTGGGGTGGGGATGCAAATGAGGGGTTTGGGGTGCAGGAGGGGGCTCTGGGCAGCACTGACTGTGCTGACCAGAGCTACCAGGGTCCCTTTTTGACCAGACATTCCAGTTGAAAACCAGACACCTGGCAAGCCTATCTCTATTGCCTATCTCTGGGTTTACCACCAGGCCTTCCTCCACTCTCTATAGCTACTTCTCCCCTCTCTAGGCCTCTTGTGAAACTCCCTAATCCAGGACATGGCTTACTCTCTCCATAGAGCTCTGCCTTGTTCCTAGCCAACACCCCTGCCCTCCACGGAGTAACTACAGACCTCCCAACAGCTCCTTCCAACTCTCACTTCCTTGCTTTATAATCCAATCCTAGCCCAGCTCCTCCCCCAGCAGGGCTTCTTCTGCCATTAGGCCCTGTCAAGCCCTGGTTCCTTTCCAGGTGCAGCGTCTAGAGTTAATTAGCTCCTCCTGACCCTCATCAACCTGCTTAGGGCTTGTGTGGGGTGGACACCCCATCACAGAGCTAAGTGCCATTGTTAACCTTCAGTATTTCCCATTGTCCCTGCTACAGCCCCCGCCAGCAATGGCAGATCCACATACCTATAAGCATTCATGATACAGTAATCTTTCATAATTCATCTTCACAATGTCAACCAGAATTCATCAATTGTACAGAGAGAGTCCCAGATCTTCACAGAGAGATTTCCTGGTCCTCCTTGCAGGCTCTGAGGGAAGCCATGCCATCTGGGTCCTCGGAGGAAGGCAGCAGACACCCAGGCTCGAAAGAGCCAGTATAAAGCAAGGTGGGGAGAAATGTACTTCTGTTTTAAGAAGCTGCTTGTTTTCTCTCTCTCTGTTTGTTGGGTTCTTATGTGTTATCCTTCTGAATTCTAAGAAATAAAGTTGTGTTCGATGCAACTTTCCAGCCAGAGTATTTATGTTTTTATCTAATTTCTCTATGTATGCTGTTGACACAATATTAATGAAGTTTTTCTGTGCCTCCAGATAATTTCTGTTGTCCTTCTCCAAACTTTTACTATTCCTGCTATATTCATTCACCATGGGGTGACCCATACCACACGCAGGGAGAAGATTTCCCGGCACCATCAATAGGAGGAGGGATAGCTCAGTGTTTTGAGCATTGGCCTGCTAAACCCAGGGTTGTGAGCTCAATCCTTGAGGGGGCAATTTGGGGATTTAGTTGGGGATTGGTCCTGCTTTGAGCAGAGGGGGTTGGACTAGATGATCTCCTGAGGTCCTTTCCAACCCTGACTTTCTATATATATATATAGGGCTGTCAAGTGATTAAAAAAATAATTGCAATTAAAAAAAGTAATCTCAATTAATTGCACAGTTAAAAATAATAGAATACCATTTATTTAAATATTTTGGGATGTTTTCTACATTTTCAAATATACTGATTTCAATTACAACACAGAACACAAAGTGTACAGTGCTCACTTTATATTTATTTTATTACAAATATTTGCACAGCAATAAAACAAAAGAAATTGCATTTTTCAATTCACTTAATACAAGTACTGTAGTGGAATCTCTATCATAAAAGTTGAACTTACAAATGTAGAATTATGTACAAAAGATAACTGCATTGAAAAATAAAACAATGTAAAACTTTAGCGCCTACAAGTCCATTCAGTCCTAATTCTTGTCCAGCCAATCGCTCAGAAAAACAAGTTTGGTTACAATTTGCAGTAGATAATGCTGCCCACTTCTTGTTCACAATATCACCTGAAAGTGAGAACAGGCGTTCACATGACATTGTTGTAGCTGGTGTTGCAAGATACTTACGTGCCAGATGTGCTAAAGATTCATATGTTGCTTCATGTTTTGTTTTTTAGTGCAATTATATAACAAAAAAAAAAAATCTACATTTGTAAGCTGCACTTTCACAATAAAGGTATTGCACTACAGTACTTGTATGAGGTGAATTGAAATCAATATATTTGAAAATGTATAAAACATCCAAAAATATTTAATACATTTCAATTGGTATTCTATTGTTTAACAGTGCGATTAAAACTGTGATTAATAGTGATTAATTTAGTTGCAACCTGGCACACAGGGTAACGGTGCTGCTCAGGTTTGGCCTGATCTCCCATCATGGAGGAGCGGCTGGACCAAACCTGAGTATCACTGTGACCCTGTATGCCAGGTTGCAATGCCCGGAGCAGGGAGCCAGGTCCAGTCCCGTGAGACAGGAGTCACTGCTGAAGGGTGAGTGTGGGGCAGACTCGCTCTGCTGTCCCCTCTCTGTGCCTCCCCCCCACATTCCTGGGCCTCCCATCCCCTGGCAGCAGGACCCAAACCCTAGGGGGTGGGGAATGAATAAAACAAAATAATAATAAATTCCCCAAAAGTAAAAGAAAAAAATGTACAAAATAAAAATAATTCCATAGGGCTCTACATATACAGTACAATCAAGTGAACTCTTGATCTTCTTTTTGACAAACTAAACAGATTGAGCTCTTTAATGCTCTGACGATAGCCATTTTTTGAGTTCTTCTCTGCACCCTCTCCAAATTTTTCAACATCTTTTTGAAATGTGGCCTCCAGAACTGGAAGGTGTCCCAGTATCGGTCTCACCAATGTCACATAAAAGCACTTCCCTGTTCTCACTGACTGCACGGTTTATATATCTGAGGATCTCATTAGCCCTTTTTTGTCAAAATTATGGGCATTGCAAATAGATTTTTAAACAAACTGATTTCTTATTGATATGGGACCAATTGTGTCAACCTTACTCTTGTTTAAAACCTTACTCTGGAAACAGCCATATAAAACTTAATGGGACTACCGTGGCGTAAGGCACAACATGAAGTGAGCAAGGCTGTTTAAAATAAAAGGTAAGTGAAATTCACCCTTCAGCGTTCATTGCAAGTGAGGTTGTTCTGCATTCTTTATACCGTGCAGAAGGCTAGAACTTAGGCACTAATTACATCTCTCTGGATTTATAACATCTCTGATCTTGCAGTGAATTCAAAATAACATATAGCAAGTATATAACTAAGTCCTTTTAAATAAGTAACTACAAAGTGCATAAAAGTGCTTAAGGGGAAAGAGCCTTTGTACTGAACTCAGCATGTGAAGTCAGATCGCACTGAAAGATTGAACAAACAGACCTGTTACCCTTGCAATTGGACCTGATAAAAAAGACAGAGGCCTTTTCTATGTTTGCCTCGTAATGTACTGGGGCTTCATTATCTTTTTATAGCAGCACCATGATGCTTAAAGCTATCCCACTCAGCAAGCACTCCGTGATGATCTATCACTGGTGATATTGTTACTATTATAAATTATTTGTATTGCACTAGCACCTAGATGTCCCAACCAATATCAGGCCTCCATTCTGCTGGGTGCTGTATACGGGCAGGAGCAAGGGAATCCCCATCCTGAATCAAAACAGACAAGGCAAAGTGTGGGAAAAAGTGTTATGTTCATGGCATACACAATAAAATGCTCTTGCTGGAAGGTTGCAGTGCAGTGCTACTTTATTTCTTACAAGGCAGAATGATAACAGATGGTAACCAATTACAGAAAGAGACAAAGCAGGCTGCTCCCTAAAACAGAAAGGCACAACTCACCCCACCTTGCTGAAGGCTGTTTTTTTCCAGATTATACCCTTCATTACAGAATCCCTTACCCACCAAGAAGGACCAAAAACCAAAGTAATAGCTTGCAATTCCAATTCTGTCCCAAGGGCTGTCAGTCCTGGCACCTTTCACCAGCATGAAAAATAAAATACTAATAAAAAGATGTTTCTGGCTGTTGAGTGCTTGCATTGTAGTGTCTCACTCTGAGCATTTTTTCCAAACAAGAAAGTTAGAGTATAGGAAAGAGGGATTTCCAAACTGCATGAAATGAAGCAGAAGAGACTGGATTTCATTAGGCTGCAATGAGAAATGCAAAAACTTTCGAAGTCAAGTTTTTCCAACATTGCAGCTCATTTGCTGGGAACATCACATTTTGTTTCACTAGTAAATACAAGATATGAGTTACGTGTTTATGTTATGGTAGCATCCAAAAACCCCAGCCGTGATTGGGACAACATTGCGCTGGTTGTGGTTCAAACACAGGGTTAGATCCAGGTTTATCTAACCCACTTCTGTAGGAGCTTACAAGGGGAGAAGGTGCTTGCTTGTTCCTCTGTGCTGGCTCCCCCTTTGCAGGTAGCAGTGCAGTGTGGGGAGAGCAGCCCTGCAAGGTGGGCTGGGAATGGGTGGGTGGGGCATGGTAAAGGCTGTTTGTGATTCTGAATCATAATCTGCTTTCTGGGCTGTTCCCTTATGCTGCTTCGTACCCAGGCCAGGACTCATGGAAAACCCACAATTGTTCCCCAGGAAAGAGACAATCCATTCCTCGGTGGGAGAGGCTGTGCAAAGAATGATTTTTTCAGTTCACTGGCAGTGGTTGCAAAAAAAAAAACCCAAACAATAATTTGTCTTGGGTAGACCAAAAATCTTGTTTTGATTTGGAGAGTTTATTTTTATTTTGTAAGTAAATTTGCAGGGGATTCCAAAACAAAACGATGTTTCAAATTGAGATGTTGAAAAGTTTCATTTAAAGAAATGTTGACACAAACCGTTTCAATTTATTTAAATTAATTTATTTTCTCGACACAGTTTCGCAAACCAAAACACAAATGCGTGAAATGTGTAATCTGCATTTTTCACCCCAAAAAAGATTCGGACAAAAATTTTCACCCAGCTCTGCTTACAATCCAAAAAGTGCAGGCACCAGGCAGTACCTAGGCAATTGTTGTGAGCTTGAAGAACACGCTGGCAGGCGAGTAATGCGAACAGGCAGGGGGCCTTCCAAATTTTCATCTCCAGCATGCCCCCAAGGAGGTGCATTCAGCCTAGAGCCAGGGTTACACTCAGGCATTGTGTGCAACTGTCCCTAAGATCTGCTGCCCTGCAAGCTTCTTCTGGGGTGTTGTCACTCCCCTTTCTCCAAGGCACATTTCTGCCCAGAGCACTAGTGGCATGAGTGCAAAGGAGGGGCTGTGTTGTAGCTGGAGCCCTGGAATGCTGGCTAATGGGTCACTGCACCATCTGGGAAGAGTGCGATGTATTCTCCACTCTGGACCAGTGCAAGAAGTGGCCATAATCTGTCCCTTCTTTACTTAACGCATGTATAGATTTATATGATGCCTGTCCCTGCAGAATTAGACTCCAGAATCCAAGCTGTCAAAGATAATTAAGTGTCTAGGTTTTACTGTTGTAAAAAAAAACCCTCACAAGGTGATCTGAGTATAAACTGAGGCAGCATTTGTCTTCCTGAGTCTGTAGAGAGACTCCCTGAAGCAATTGCCTAATTCATTCCAATGGGATGTTCACTCTAAAGCATAATGATATCAACACTGTTAACAACATCGCTGCTGATCATTTTAACAGATACATCCAGCGAATGTGCTCATCCACCACTGCTGGATACAGTACTGGATAGCTGGGTGAGGGGAGGGGAGCAGTTACGTTCAGCTACAGGTCTCCGGGTGGGAGAGCAGATGTTTAGACTTCCCCAAACTGCTGTGCCAACAAAGGGGAACTGATGAAGAGATGTGTCTTCTTGCTAGTGCCAAGAGCGTCACCTGCTCCCCAATGCCCAAAATCCCACCTATGCCACAGCCAGTGGCTGCAGCCATCAACTTCCCCCTCCGACAACTGCTGCAATGCAGACATGCCCTGTTAACGCAAAGAGCTGCACCCTATGGAGAACTCCAGCAGAGAATACAAGAAAAGGGATTTCGTATAAAAGCAGAGAACACAAGGGAAATGGCACTGACTGCGTTATTCGTTGCCATATTTAACTCCGTAGAAGCCCCTAGTTTTTAGTTTATGAGAAGCTGCTGTAAATTTGCGGGACTCTTTCAGAACTCAGCACCAGAATGCCACAGAATTCACCATTGGATCCCCATAGAAACAAGGAGGCCAGGCAGAAGGTAGGCTCAGCAGCCTGATGACTATCCTGGTACCACGGAGGCATGTCTGTGTCCAGCCAAAACACACTCTTCTCGGGTTATGGAGAAAGATAAAAAGTCAACAGCGGCTCTGCTGGGGAAGGGAGGAGATGAGAGTGGTAACTCCGGGATTAGCGCTGACTGAAAGCACTGTGGTAGAAGTTAAAAAGAACTCTCCCTCTTTGGGTAGCAAGTGTGACATTGTCTTAAAAAGATACAAACCTTTATATAACACAGCACATACGCCATGGCACAATGGCATGCCAGCTGCTACCTGTCGTAACCCATGCACGCGCCGCTGCAGCATATCATGGCACATGCCAGGTGCGGACAGTTGCACCCCATGCGTGCCCCGCTGCAGCATATCATGACACATGCCAGCTGAGTTGGCTGGTTTAAGATTAGTTGGGAATCCATTCGAGAGACGAGGGGCTAAATCCTGCTTTCTGTCACCCTGGATTGACTCCATGGACGTGAGTGGAGTCACTCTGGGATTACAGCTGCGAAGCTAAAAACAGAACATGGACCACAGTCCACACTACATAATCCCCTCTGATCTGCCCGCCTCTGATCTCCACTTTGGATGTTCTGCCAATTGCGTGGCTCCCTCATGCTCTGTCCGTGCAGACCAGGAGAGACATGAAAACTATTCGTTCACCAGACATCACTCCCCAGCCAACACATTTTCAGGTATCAAGAAGATCAGGAGACTCTGTTACATACAAGTGGTACCCATGCATCTCCGAGCGGGGTTAGACAGTCATCACTGCCGATCTTTCTTTCCCGTCTAGAGATGACTGAAATAAGGTGGAGGGAACTAAAGGGGCTGCTGAATAGGAGAAGGGAAAGGGCTGGCCTACCTTATTCAGATTTGAGTCCTTTCCTCCACGGAACTTATAATGGTGGAAGAAAAGAACTGGGAATTGTCAGTTTTATCTGTGAGCTGCCACTGCCTTCCAATGTGGCTAGGTGCCAGGCCATGCTCCCCTGGAAGTCTTGGGGTGTTCCTAGAGAGATGATTGTGCTGATCATTGTACAAGGAGAGTGGAGCAGGTCGAAAGAAAGAAAGAACGTTTCGCCCACATACACAGACACTTCTATTTTCTAAACTCTTTTGCTGGCATTTGCCCAGGTTTTGGAATCTGGTTCTAGCTGCTAATGAATCATTCTGCTTTCTTGTAAACAAGGCCCTTATTAGATTCACAAGCATGTGTTTGTTTCTATTTATACCTCTGCTTCGTATTAATATTTGAGGACACCACTGTGCAATGCTTGAATTCTTTCTTTCTGCCCTTTCGCCTCTATGGTCCCCTCTCCCCAGTCTCTCTTCTTTCTCTTCTCAGCCTGCCAGTCTGTCTCTGACCCGCTCTCCCCATTGGCCTGATCCTGCAAGGGGTGGAGTGCCTCCTTACAGAATCAGGCCTCATCTCGCTTTTTCAGTTTCCCTCTCTCTTCTTTGTTTGTCTGAACAACAAGCATTTTGGAACTACTTCCTCAAGGGCCGACATCTTCAAAGCCGTATAAAGGGTGTGAAGACCCAATTCCATTAGAAATCAATGGGAATTCGGTGTCCAAATCCTAAGCAACTCAAAATTCCCACCTTAAAAATGTCTCGGCTCATCAGCTTATTCCTGAAGTAAGTCATTAACCCAGTGGTTTATTGTAACCCTTGCTCCTCCCGTTTAAAACAGATGTCTCATTATTTCACGGGGGTCAGAGTGCTGGGCTTTAATAAGTAAAAAACAAGGCACCGCTAACATTCTCTCCATGCCCTGTATTTGGGGACAAGGCTGTGTGTGTGCGCGCTAGGGGCAGCCTTCTAATGTAAATGTGCATCTATTGTGTCTTTTATAAGCACGGACTTTATCCGGGTGCCTAATGAGAGCATGGAGAGAAACGGCAATGAAAGCAAAAGAATACAGAGCCTGATATAAACTTAAAAGTTAGGTTGACGTAGCTGGAGTAGCTCAGGGATGTGAAAAATTTACACCCCGGCACCCTGTAGCTATGCTGACCTAGATGCAGCTAGGTCTACAGAAGAATGCTTCCTCCAACCCAGCTACCACTGCTCAGAGGTGAATGACCTACCGTGATGGAGAAACCCCTTCAGTTGCTGTAGGAAGTGTCCACGACTTCTCCAGTGTAGCTGAGCTGCTGGAGTGCCCACAATGTAGACTCCTCTTCAAGCTAATTAACAGGCAATTAAATTAAAGTGACACACACATATATTCTGGGCTTCTCCATCTGAGAGGAGAGAGCGCTGCCAAGATGTCATTAGTCACTCTTGCCATCCTCTGTTCTGTTCCCACTTTTCCCTCACCAATTACCTGGGGAGGGGAGGGAGAGAAGGATGGCAAAGACAATATGATAATTCTCATTTACATAATAATTTCCCGGTATTGTGCTTAATAGTCTGAGAGCAACTGGAAAAGTATAGAGAGTCCAATCTTTAAAAAGCTTCAATGCACTAATTGAAATTAAATTACATGCAACTCAGTCTCTGTCTTCTGTTAGGCGGGAGATAATACACGAGCTCCAGTTTTATGCATGATTATTAATATTGATAAATGAACCACTGTGACCGCCCCAGAATTGCTTCCCAGATGTATTGTCCCTTCCCTCACTGCGGATAAGCCTGGGATGATATTTTTCCACATTAAAATGCCTCATTTGGTGCCCATGGGAATGGAATCCGTTAACATTCGAGACAGTCATTATGGCAGGTAGCAGTGCCTACTGGAGGTGCTAACGCCGGGTAATGCAACTGCATTCTCTTTTCACATTTCTTCACATACGTTATAGCTCAATTAATCTGTCAGGGTGACATTTCCATCTCAAACAAAATCTTTTAAGCTAGATTGGCAACCCTGCAAGTGTCGAAGTCTAATGCTTGATTCTCAGAAACTGGTCCAGCGGCAGGACAAACTTCCCCGACACACTGTCCCGCCAACATGTCTGCTAATGTGCTGGTCCAGTGTAACTTGGGATTGTTGGTTCACCCTGATATTCCTTTTTTTTAAAAATGATGCTTTACACAACAAAGGTTGCAAGTTTTAAATAGGTGAATAATCAGCTATTATGTGGAATGCCCTTTTATTCATTACAATGCTTTCTATTTATATTCATAATACATACAACGTATTGTAAGTACACAGGTAAGTTTGTCAAGTATCCCTTTCGTTGCTGGACTACAGACAGGATATAAAACTATTACTGCTACCAGCTACACCTCTACCCCGATATAACGCTGTCCTCGGGAGCCAAAAAAATCTTACCACATTATAGGTGAAACCGCGTTATTTCGAACTTGCTTTAATCCACCAGAGTGTGCAGCCCCGCCCCCCCGGAGCACTGCTTTACTGCATTATATCTGAATTTGTGTTATATTGGGTCGCGTTATATCGGGGTAGAGGTGTAATTGAATTACTCCTTTACCCTATGAGCAGGACTTAAAAATCCTGATGTGTCTTTAAAACTCAATTTAATCTATTCTTGGACCACAAACACGAAAATCCTTTAACTGGGATATGGTGATTGCATTGCATCACTGCAGGGCAGAGTTAAGGTTGTTTGGGTGCCTTAATTGTGCATTTCTTACCTTAACCTGTTTTGATTTCTTTTCAGTGTAACCATCGTTCTGAATTTCCTAGATTTATAATGCTGGCTTTTGAGATAATTGCAACATCCCCGAGTCCCTTTTATCCTTAAGTTACTGATACACCCTTTCAAGCGCCACTCCTTCTTCACATCATTTTATCTCTGGGAATTAATAAAGTCTTCTCCCATGGCATTCAGGCTCTAGTCAATGCCCCTCCAATGGCCTAGATCACAGGAGAAGGCCACTTGGGAAGTCTCTTTGCTCCAGTGCAGCTGAGACACCAGCACTTTTGGGGCACACTAGCAGCAGGACAGCGCAGAGTGACTCACTGCAGGATGCAGGGTGGGGAGCCTTGTTCCAGGCAAGCGCTGCTGCAGTGATACTGGCAATGCCTGTGTGCTATGGGAAGCGCACAAGGTGTGTTACAAGCATGGCTGTGGCTTGCAATACCAAACTCCCTAGAGGAGACCAGGCCTCGGGGGTCCCACAGACACTTCCCTGAGAGCAGGATTGGGCCCCAAAGTCCCAAGACCTCCCTGAAGATCGTGGAAGCTTCCTGAACACTGCCTCTCCTGAACAGGGCAGGGCAGGCAACCTCCATCTATTGCAAACCACTCGCACAGGGGAAGTGTGCATGTCACTTTCAATCAAGCTAATCACATTAGAGACACAAACCCGCTCTCCCCTGTGCTTTAGATGAGTCACCAGCTCGGAACACCAGGAAAACATTCCTGAAAACCTCTTGTCAAACAGACTTTATGTTAAAGGGAGCATCAGAAAGAGCAAAGTGTTTTTCTCAGGGGGTGCGCTAAAGCTCTGAAGTTAATTAATTGGGGCACATGAAAAGGCTCCATAAAACAGACCATTCAGCTGAGTTCAGGATCTCGAAGCAATGATTCAAAGTTGAAAAAAGACAGCAAGAGGGGAGGGAGCCTGCATATGTCCCCAAATCTTTAGCTTGGGAGATTTCTTCTTTGAGAGCCAAATTTTGAAATCCTTGTAGTGAAATTCTATGCTCCTGCCTGGGGCAAAATTCCCACTGGGCTCAATTCTGGCTTCCTTCCCCCCCCTTTTTATTCAGACAATCTCCCACTGACTTCAATAGGAGTTTGGCTGAGTCAAAAGTCTTGATAAGGAGTCCAAGTTTTGTCCCATTGACTTCAGCGGGAGCTTTGCTTGGGAACGAGCCACCAAATTTGGCCCTTAGCAATGGTTTCAGGAGTTTTTCTGGGGTGCAGGGAGAAAGAAGGAAGATCCGGGGCAAAATCCTGTGAGTTTGAAGTAGGGGAACTTTGAAGCGTTGCCTTATTTCTCGGGCACAGAGTAGATTTAAGCACAGATCAATCAGCCTATAGGCTTATCCATAGGGCCCTGGGCTTCTTGAGGATGTCAGACTCTTCGGTTTTGTTTAAAAAAAAAAGTTTATTCTGCTCCCGGCTGCGAAGAAACTCTTGAGAAATGCAGCCCAGAGCCTGGGACAACAAGGCTTGGAGGGGTGAACCCCCCGTTCGTACCCATGGGGCATCAGCACTGAAACCTGTGGCTCTAGGGGCACCCACCAGTGTCAGCCCAGCAGAGAGCTGTGTGTGTGTTTGTGGGAGTTGGGCGGGCGGTCTCTTGCTGTTGCCACCACATCATGGCGCAGCTGGCATGGTGTTAGCAGGGCCACAGGACTTTGGGTATGAGGGCTCACTCCTCCCCCAGCCGACCTGAAGGAAAGGAGCAGTGGTCTGGGGAAGAAGAGAGCCCCTTAGTTTGCCACAAGACATTGGCAGTCTCCACCCCCCAACAACCCTACAGATGGCTCCTGTGCAGTGTCCCTGCTCTACCATCATAGGAACGAGCAGAACCAGAGCAAAGAGTTGGGGGCAATGGTGTGAGGGAGGGAGCAAGGGGGGCTCTGTGTATTGGGGGGGGGATGCCAAAGCCCCCAAATTATCTTAATCCATCCATTATCATTGTGCTTGCATGTGAGGCTCTCCCAAAGTGTGATGTCCATACAGCGTGGTGACTAGCGCTACTCAAACACCAGCAATGGAGAATGTGCATTGCAAATGCGGGCATTCTCATCTCTGCATTATGCCAGCAGCTTCAGCCATGGGCCACAAGGAATCAGAAGGGTGGGAATTTATCTACAACAAGTCCCAAGATCATGGTACCTGAGCTAGATTTAGCTGGGGACATAAGAACAGCTCGGCAGTATCGTGGGATTTGGGGTGAAGTAAGAAGAACAAGGCTGAGTTCACAAGAACTCACCTACTAACCTCACCATGGAGCAGCCCCGCGCCCTTACCAATTCCGCTCCTGATTCCAAACGGAGATGGTGGACTTTTCATTGATTTTCGTTTTAGTTTCCTGGTTTCATTGTGCCATTGCTAGTAGCTCAGTTTATATCCACCCTGTGCAGTTTTGTTGCTTTTTCCTTGTTTCACCTAGTAGGTCAGTTCATAGGGTACAAGGGTTGGCTTATGCACGGGTAGGTAAAGGGTGACTGCATATCAGCAAGAATGAGAAGTTTTCTGCATTCCCCATGGACCAGCAAGGATGTGAATCTCTTCCCCAGTGATGGAAATCTTTGGCTTGGCCTCCTCTTTGAGTAATTTGTATGCCAATAGCTGAGTAACAGAGCTAAGAATACCAGCTCAGTCTGCATAGAGCAGGGTGGAAATCAGGGTTGTGTGGGAAAATTTCCATTTCCATTGAATTTTTGTCCATGTTTTCAGATCAGTTCTAGTCTGGATATTTTTGATTTCAGATTAAGGAAAACACGAAACAAAGAAAGAACGAATGTGTCCAAGAGGGAACGAGTGCACAGTGTCGTTCTCATTCTGTAACAAGTATCTTGAATTAACGGTGTTGCCAGCTTTCATGATTTTAAATCCCTAGCTCCTCAAATCACATGATTATATGAGACTCTGAGCCTTTAAAATAAGAATACATTTCTATCACTCAGTTGCTGCGAAAACTTGCAAATCTGACCCTCAAGGGCTCAGAAACGACTAAGCAAATAAAAAATCTCAACATTTATTATTTTTAAAATCTAGCCATTCTCACCAGTTGTTAGCACCTGAGTCCTGATTTTTGAACTCCTGGGTAGAGTTGGCCAAGAATTTTTCGATGAAACATTTTTACCATTCGTCAAAACCAAAACCATTCACGAAACAGAGTTGATTTTGAGGCATGACTTACTCAAAAAAAAATGTTGAGAAAAATGTTTCAAAGTAGTTGTAATGTTTAGTTTCAACATTTTCAAAATGAAAAACTTCCAATTGTCCAGCTCAAAATGACTTTTTGTTTTGAAAGTAATTAGACTAGAAAACATGGTTAAAGAAAAAAGATCACAATTAAAATGGAACATTTCGTCTGACCCAAACAAAAAAAAATATCATTTTTTTTATTCTTGAATATCTTCAAGATTGACTTTTTGTTCTGATTTGAGACTTTTTCCTGACTCCTGGGTTTGCACAGCACTGCCTTAGAAGAGACACCAAGAAGAGTCTTCACATTTAAAGGTGCAGTACATAAAAGATAGGATCCTGACATCTCCACATTAAATATAGCAAAGGTCAGCGTGGAAACAGGGACAACTAAACAACCTGAGGGGTTCTAGGAATTGTTACATTCCTTTTTCTATGAAGTTCTGAAACTATGCGGGGGAGCAGCTCCTGAGTTATTCCAGTCTCCTTAATTATTTCATAATCATGTCTTTAATGCATTTGTAGGAGCTTGCAAGAACTGCTTTTATGCCTAATTGCAAGGCTTTCTGAGAAAGCAATCATTGCTCAGAGACATTTTCCAAGGATTTTGCTGTGTTTAGCCTTTGCAACATCACTCAAGCAAGCTGCTCTTCAACAATCTCTCTGCAGCCTCACTCCCTTTTCACCAAGTGCCGTAAAACCCTGGGCTATTATTATCCTTTCCCTATTGGTTCATGTCCTGCAGCTACAGATGCTTATTTAGAGCTCACATGAGCAGCCTCCCTAACCCAGGAGGCGATGTGAAAGGAGCAAAGAGAACAGTTGTGTTGAAAGTCCCCAGGATGGCTTGGAAGTTATTTGTTGTCCATTGAGGAGTGAAGGCTTTCATTTGCTTTCACCCAATACCACTGCAATCCAGTGGGCAGCCTTGGGAGGAGGGAGGGTGGGTTACGAATCCAGTCACAGGTGAAAAACATCTGCAAATGAAAATAGCGCTGGTATCTGACAGGAGAAGGCTCCCTCAGGCTATGCATCCCAACACCTATGCTACAGCAGCAGAGAGGAGCATGAGCATTTGGACCAGATCCTTGTCAGAGTCACTTGCAGAAACATATAAAGACAAATATAGCGCCCGTGCCGCACATACATAGGCCCAGGCACACTCAGTGCCAGCGACAGCTGTGTGCCCAGCTTCCAGGGATTGCTGAAGTTTTTTAGCAATGCACCAGAACCGCCAGCCCCAGAGCCCAGTCGCAGGGGGAAATGGTGCAGCAGGGTCCCCGGAGCAGCAGCGCCTCCTTTCATACCTCGAGCCCACAGCAAGTGTGACACATTCTGCCTGGACCCAGAGGGCTCCAGGCTGCCCTGATGTGTAGCTGTAGCCCAAAAGTGGCTGTTATGTGGAAATGGGGCAGAATAATCCTCTCACTGTCACTCGAGGCTGGGCCATTCATCCCACATCACTAGTTCTGACACCAAGGGCTGCATTCAGCTCCGTGCTGGTGCCCACACAGAGACAGTGAGGAGATGGCTTTCTCTCCTCTATTCAGCTGAAGGATGGGGGCAACCCGTGGGGCTTCCCTAATTTGCATTCCTGTTGCAATAGCCCTTACGAGCACTTGCAGGGGCACAGACTTGCGAGGGCACCAGAACAGCCCAGCCACATCTCCTCCCACTCTCTCCACCCCCTGGTTCCTCTGCCTGCACCAGTGGGGGTTCCTGCAGAAGCATGACATAGAGTCCCTGAGCTGAAGGTTCCCCCCTGGAGGGTAGGGGCCTTAAACTCAGATACTGCACGTAGGCACTCAGCTACTAGGGTGATGAGTGCTATATAAGAACGTATATAGAATATAGAACACCCACCCCCTAGCTTGTTTGTGCCAGCCTAGCAGGCACAAAGGAGCTGCAGGGTAATGCTGAATCAGGCCACAACGACCAGATTTTCCCGTCACATGCGCTGGTGTAATTCAGCTGAAACGGCACTGAGTTCAGTGGAGTGATCCTGGTGTGGAATTGCTTTTCAGTCAGGTTCAGGCTCCATCATCGGCTATGGATGTTTTAAAGAAGAAAGAAAGAAAAGCAAAAAGTAGTTGGTATGCAGAGATCTGAATGAAGTGGCTCGTTTCCCCAGGACCTACTCATCAGTGTGAGTAAAGACTTCACAATCTGGCCCCAAATGAATAAGTAAATATTTTTGAGAAATAGTATGCGGCTGTGTGATTGAACAGTGTATTCTGATGTGCACACGATGGGCAGAGTTAAGGTTATACATGCAACCTTCACTGTAGAATTTTGAGAGTTTTGATTGTGTATCCATGAAATCTTCATGTTTTCTTAATGCAGGGTTTGTTTTCCCCCCCTTTTACACAGAAAACATCTTGTGTAATTACACATCTAGCCTGGTGCAACTCCACTGATTTCAGCATAAAAGTGGGGTAACGCAAAGGTGAATAAAGCCCATATAGTATAAACCTCTGACTCTTTACCAAGTTCCTACCAAGAATAAATAACAGACCAAATAACGATTTTAGCAACTGAGTTTTATGATCAGTCTTGGACCTAAGTTTTAGATTTGTATCCCTTCTTCTATCCCCCTTTACTTAATAAAAGCCCTCAGCAAACCTCTTCGGCCTTGTCTACACTGGCAAGTTTCTGCGCAGTAAAGCAGCTTTCTGCAGTGTAATTCCCGAGATGTATACACTGCCAAACCACTTACTGCGCAGTTGCAGCACTGTAAAAAACCACCCTGACAAGATGTGTAAACTTTCTGCGCCGGGGCTTGTAGACACTCTGGTCGATTACAGCGCTGTGATTGGCCTCTGGGAGGTGTCCCACAATGCCTGTTCTCGCCTCTCTGGTCCTCGGTTTGAACTCTACTGCCCTGCCTTCAGGTGGCCAACCGTGAGCCCCACCCCTTAAATTCCTTGGGAATTTTTAAAGTCCCCTTCCTGTTTGTTCGGTGACATGTGCAGTGGACTCAGCGCATCTTTCCAGGTGACTATGCCTGCTCCATGCACCAGGTGATCCCCCACTTGGAGCAATGTGGAGCTGCTGTACCTCATCAGCATTTGGGGAGAGGAGGCTATCCAGTCCCAGCTGCGCTCAAGCCGTAGGGATTATGTTGCCTACGGATAGATTTCACGATGCATGACAGAAAGGGGCCATGACCAGGACACACTGCATTGCAGGATCAAAGTGAAGGAGCTGTGGAACGCCTACTACAAGGCTCAGGAGGCAAACCACCTTGGCCACTGTGAAGGCCACTGTGGATAGTTCGGTGGCTCGCGTGCCAGTCGAGAGTGGACCAAGCCAGGAGGAGGAAATCTTGGACAATGATGTGGAGGGGGACCAAAGGCAGAGGATGACTCAGAGGCCAGAGATGCATGCAGCCAGGAGCTCATCTCTACCCCAGAGAAGGCTACTCAGTCACAACTGTTGGAGCTTGGCGAAGTGCAAGCAGGAGAGGAGGCCCCTGGTAAGTGGCTTTGATTTTGGGAATCGCTGAAGCGAGTTGTTGGGGACAGGACGGTTGCAGAAAGCAGGCTTGGGTCTGTATGATGCGCGTACCACCACATGCCTAGTCTGAGCGGCGGAACAGGGTGTTGATGAACTCCCTCATTCACAGGAATCTACCTCAGAGATCTCCATGAAACTCTCATGGAGATACTGGGCAATCCACTGCCGCAGGTTCTTTGGCAGAACTGCTTTGTTTCTTGCCCCATTAAAGGTAACTTTCCTGCGCCACTCTGCCATCACAGGGGAGGGGGGGACACACACCATTGCCGCACACAGGTGAGCCGCATACGGGCCAGGGCAGAAGCCGCAGTCTTGGAGAAGACCCTCCCTTGATTCCCTGCTCACTCTCAGCAGATATCTTCCATAATGAACACAGCCTGTGGAAAATGTGAGGACAGTAATGATTATAAGGCCCTCCCTACAGTGCTGGCTCTCCCCAAGAGCCACGTGCCCAGTGTATAGTACAGTCCTGGAACACTGATTTCCTCTGCCCCTGTCGTTACGCACCATTTTGGGGGTCTTTTGGCTCATGTGAGCTTGCCTGGGGTCAGCCAGTTAGTGACAGGTATGTGAATAGTGGCTGTGTTTTAAATCACCGAATCAGTGGTCTGTGTGTTGCAAACCATGCTACTTCTGTAAAATGTTGCATTTTGGCTCCACAGATATGACCTTGGGACCCCAGTCTCCCTCTTTGTTATCACCAGCTGAATGGCTGCGCAGAATTAGAAAGCGGCCACAAAGAACTAAAGAGGACTTTCTGTGTGATGTCATGATGCCCTCCATGGCTGAAAAACAAGAACTGAAGCAGTGGTGGGACAGTGAGAAGAGGGACTGAAAGGAGACGCGGCATGCCAGAATGAAGCCATGGAGAGGCTCTTAAAAGTTATGGACACGCTCCAGGTGCTACTAGCACTGCAAACTGAGCAGCTCTGTGCCTGCCCTCCCCTGCAGCCGCTGTCGCAACACTCTTTCCCATGCGCCCCGCAGACAATGCCAACAAACTCTTATCAACCTTCTGGCTCCAGTCTGTACCTGCTGCATTCCACTCCTGCCCCGTCACAGTCCAGCCCTGTGGACTTCCAGTACCCACTGCACTCAGCACCCGTCTCTCTGCAGTTTAGCCCTGCTGAAGTACAGTACCCGCTGCACTGTACTCCAGAGGACAAGGTTACATATGATACCTGGACATACACAAATCTTTAACTGTCCTGGGACTCCACCTCTTCCTGGGACCCTCCCTTCCCTCATCCCCCACAGTGCTGAAGTGGTTTTTTTTGTTTGTCTCTCTCCTCCGGTTGTTTTTTAATACAAGAATAGTTTTGGTTTGGAAGCAATCTTTATTTCAGTAATTGAAAGCAAACAGAGCCCTGCAAAGCAATGGGCAATTTTCCTAAACCTTCATAGTGTATTGTCTGCACCAATCACAATCACCTCCTAGCATTACAAGCACTGCACTCCTGAGCATAGCAACAAATATCAGTGGATTTCAGCTTCAAATTGCTGCCTCAATGCATCCCTGGTCCCTTATGGCTCCGAACTGCACCCCTCTACTAGCCCTGGTCTCTGGCTGTTCAAATGCAGCCTCCAGGCACTAAGCCTCAGCGGTCCAGCCCTGAGTGAAGCTTTCACCCTCCCTTTCACAAATATTATGGAGCATACAGCACGCGGCTATAAGCATAGGAATATTGTCATCGGCCAGGTCCAGCCTCCCATATAGGCAGCGCCAGTGGGCCTTGAAACAGCCAAAAGCACACTCAACAGTGATTCTGCACTTGCTCAGCCTGTTGTTGAACCGCTCCTTGCTGCTGTCAAGGTGCCCTTTGTATGGCTTCATAAGCCACGGCATTAAGGGGTAGGCAGATGTTACAGGCTTAAGGAGTTTTTTTTTGGGGGTGTCTTATGGGGAGGCAAACTAGCATTGTATGTTGCTAATGCGGTTGCAAGCATTGCAAGGTATTTTGCGGGAGGGTTAAAGGTGTGTAAGTGGAAAGTGGAAGATTTTTTTGCAGGTTGCGAAAGGCTAAAGGGAGAGGAAGGAAGAGAGCCGAGAACAAGTTAATTTGATACTTTAGCACTCTCTGCTGTTATTTATCGAAATGCCCATTGTGATTCTGGAAGACCCTGAGTGACAGATTTTTGTTACCAATCTACCTGAAGCGTCAGGTGATTAGGCTGATTTATGGGGGGAGGGAAGCTCAGTGGTTTGAGCATTGGCCTGCTAAACCCAGGGTTGTGAGTTCAATCCTTGAGGGGACCACTTAGGGATCTGGGGCAAAATCAGCACTTGGTCCTGCTAGTGAAGGCAGGGGGCTGGACTCAATGACCTTTCAAGGTCCCTTCCAGTTCTAGGAGATAGGATATCTCCATTTATTTTATTTTTTTAATTATTTTTTTTTTATTAATAAAGCTTTAAAATGTAAACATTTGGTGTGTTTCGTCATCTCCTCCTCAAACAATCCTGCGGCTTCAGCCTAATCACCTGACGCTTCAGGTAGATTGGTAACAAAAATCTGTCACTCGGGGTCTTCCAGAATCACAATGGGCATTTCGACCTCTCCTACAGTGATCTTCTGGTCCAGCTTCCTGAACAGGCCAGTGTTCCGAAAGATGCGTGCATCACGTACCTTTCCGGACCAGCCTGTGTTAATGTCCATGAAATGCCCACGGTGATCCACAAGCACCCGGAGAACCATAGAGAAATACCTCTTCTGATTAATGTACACAGTGGCTACGTAGTCTGGTGACAGAATTGGAATATGTATGCCAGCTATCGCCCCTCCGCAGTTAGGGAAGCCCATTTGTGCAAAGCCAGCCACAATGTCATGCACGTTGCCCAGAGTCATGGTCTTTTGGAGCAGGATGCGATTAATGGCCCTGCACACTTCCATCAACATGAGTCCAATGGTCGACTTTCCCATTCTGAACTGGTTAGCGACTGACCGGTAGCAGTCTGGAGTAGCTAGCTTCCACAGTGCAATCGCCATGCACTTCTCCAGTGACAGGGCAGCTCTCATTCTCGTGTCCGTGCGCTGCAGAGCTGGGGTGAGCTCATCACACAGTCCCATGAATGTGGCTTTCCTCATCCGAAAGTTCTGCAGCCACTGCTCGTCATCCCAGACGTGCATCACAATGTGATCCCACCACTCAGTGCTTGTTTCCCAAGCCCAAAAGTGGCGTTCCACTGTAGTCAGCACCTCCGTGAATGCCACAAGCAGTCTCATGTTGTAGCTACTATGCGTGGCGAGATCAGTGTTGAACTCTTCTTGCATTTGTAGTTTAAGGAATAACTCCATTGCCACTCGTGATGTGTTAGTGAGAGTGAGCAGCATATTGGTCAACAGTGTGGGATCCATTCCTGCAGACCGAAGAGGCAGAGCGCGCAGTACACAAACCATTGAAAGATGGCGGCAAATCCGAACAGAAGCACGGGGATTGCTGGGATGCAAAGCAATGCATCACGAGGCATTGAGACAGGACCCCAGGATGCCCTGCGACCCCCTCCACCTTCCCATAACTCTTAGCAGCAGAAGAGGAGATGCTCTATGGGATAGTTGCCCAGAGTGCACCACTCCAAATACCGCTGCAAGTGCTGCAAGTGTGAACACGCTATTGCGCAGGCAGCTGACAATGTGAACACACAACAGCGGTTTCTCTTCAGCGCTCTCTGAGCGGCACTGTAACTCTGCCAGTGTAGACATACCCTTTCTGACTGTCCTTCCCCTCTGCACACAGCCATGGAAAATAATGTCAGCTCTGTATAGTCTTGAAATTACAAGGCTTAAGGTCTTATAATGTGTTTGGTGACAATTCCAATCACAGCTGTTCAAGGCACGGACCAGCTACTAATCTGTGTTTGTACAGGGCCTAGCACCACCGGGCCCCATAGGCACTAGCAGAACAGACAAGACTGATAATTATTATAAAATCATCCAGCCCTAATGCTGCTCCTTTTATTGCTCTCTCACTCTGAGAACTCAGGAAGGGCCTTTATACTCCTTAGAAGCCCAATTCTTCATTTCTGTTCAGGGCAAACCTCCATTTCTTTCCCTTTGCCAAATGTCCCAGGAGTGTAGTTCTGCACAGGGTAAGCAAAGGGGGAATTGTCAATGATCCAACAGATAAGGAAGCACTTGTCAGCTGGAAATAAACTAAGTCTGAAGTGTTTCTTGGTAACAGAAGATAACAAGTGTTTCTTGGTAACAGAGAGGTCCCCCTGCCCATTAGAAACAGCACCGGGGTGAGAGGTACAGAAATTTGATAGCTCAGATGAGATCACTTCTTAAAAAGAATGAATCAGATGATAGGTTCACCCGGAGTGGGGCCAGTTTGCTGTTTCATCTCTCCGCTGAAGACTCAGAGGGCTAGTCTACAGGAAAAATTTCCTCTGTGGGCCCAGGGTGATATGCAACTTGTGTACAATTTTCAATTGTGTTTCTCAGATTTCACTCACCTCCACAATTTCTTTATTATCTAGCATTATTTTGCCCTGTCTTTGAACCTCTGTTTCCTGACTTTTCCCGTTGGCACCCCCATCCTTCTCCCTGTCTTGTGTAGCACTTATCAAGTTAAGGAGATTAGACCATTCACTGGCCTGGCAGCATCTAGGACTTTCTCCAATGGGCAGGGAAAGCATAGCCACAGAGTTTAAAGCCAGAAGGGACTACCAAATCAAGTACTCTGAAATCCTGTACATCACAGGCCACCAACACCACCCAGCCACCCCCACACCAAACCAACTATCAGAATTAGATCAAAATACTATAGCCCTCGGGAGATTCAGCCATTGCTTAGGAAGACAATAGAAGGGACTGAGGTGCACCAATCTACACTAGTCTCTCAGATCCAGGTACTTATAGAATGGCAAAGTTAGAGATATGTAATGAAGCTAGACCTCTGAAAGTCAATGAAGATGGCAGAGGCTCAAAAGAACATTAGGCCTCATGTCTGAAACAAATTGGCCAAGCATTTAATGACAGATCTGAGCAATCACAGTATAGTATCATCACAAATACTTCGCTGAAGATGTTGCCCATCTGATGTGCCCAGGTGTTGGAAATGCCAGCTACATCTTCTGGTTCGGACCCAGGAGATCCTACAACAGTGAACGAGACCAAGGGCGGGTCCAGGGTTCCCATGTGGGAGTGGCTATTGTGGAGAGGTCATACACTGAAGCTACTGGTTACCCATATCAATGTTAATTAACAAAGAGGAAGTCGCAAAGAATTGGTGTGGCCCTGTTATTATGGGGTAAGCATATGATTATTATTTCTGTCTCCCAAGGCAGGTTACACAGTGATAGCTTTGGGCTTGCAAAGTGTAATTATACTAGGCAGGTTATTCATCCAGTTTTAAACCAGACAATGCTCTTTCTGTGTGATTTGTCCCCCGTCTGGTACCGAGACAAAACTGGAGATGGTTTTGTCCTATATTGGATGGGGATGCCATTTCGAAGACCGTGTAGCTCTGCCCTCCCCTGCCGTGACCTGGCACATATCGGGGTGGAGCGGTGTGCTCTTCACAATGTTGTCCCCCTGTGCAGTGTGACCTCATGTGCAGCAAGGTCATTCCGGCAGGGGTAGGCCCACGTTATTCTAGGAAGTGCTGGAATGTCCGGTATTCGGCGAATGTGCGAGTGGCCGCGCTAAATTACACCGTAGCCTGTAATATGCTCGCCATTCACAGCCAGGAGCCCTTTGGAGTTAGGCACCTTGTGCCGTTTTAGTGAGAGGCCCTGAGAGTGGGGCAGAGATGAAGGAGGAGCAGGAGGAGGATGACTTCCCCCATAAAGAGCAGGGGCACTGGATCTTGGGTCGCCCCCCCTCCCCATCCTGGGTGACTACTCAAGCCATATAGAGCCAGAATCATGTTTGTTTGCTCTCAATCCCCTCCCCACAAATGACTCTTTAAGAGAGAATGAGAGAAGCTCCCCCATCTGGTGTATAATGATCAGTAGACCTGGAGTCGGAGGGTCCATCTTCCCCGGGGGGGGCACTATTGAGGGGACCCCAGGGGAACAGGTAACACAGGGAGTTGGGCTGGAAGTGGCTCAGCCATGTGGACAGAGCAGTGCCCTGTTCCCCCACACTGAGCTAGGACCCCAACCCAAAACCTCTCCCAGGTTCCCACCTACCTCCTAGCAACCCACCCCCTTAAATTCACTCCCATAATCCCCTAGAGCTCTCTCCCACCCCAAAACCTTGACCCCCCCCAGTTATCCTTAGCATCCCCCAAGCCCTCTCCTCCCACATCTAAGGGGTCTTGCTCTCCTCCCCACTCCCCTGCTCCTCCTACAGCTCTGGGGATGCTGCGAGGGACAGTGGGACCTCTATGACTGGTTGCCAGTATGTAGTACAAAACTTGACACTACAAATACATACGTGCCCATATAAGCATATGTACACGTGCGCACCTGGGCAGCATGTACGCACACAGAAAACACACATATATATGCAGGCACGCTTAGCAGCACTTACCAAGCTCCCCACATCTCCAGCAGACGGCTTTCCCGTGCTCCTGTACCATCACATCAGCCATACCATCAGGGGCTCGTTCACCTGCACATCTACCAATGTCATATATGCCATCATGTGCCAGCAATGCCCCTCTGCCATGCACATTGGCCAAACCGGACAGTCTCTACGCAAAAGAATTAATGGACACAAATCTGACATCAGGAATCATAACACTCAGAAACCAGTAGGAGAACACTTTAACCTGTCTGGTCATTCAATGACAGATCTGCGGGTGGCAATTTTGCAACAGAAAAGCTTAAAAAACAGACTCCAACGAGAAACTGCTGAGCTGGAATTGATATGCAAACTAGATACAATCAACTTAGGCTTGAACAGGGACTGGGAATGGCTGATCCATTACAAACATTGAATCTATCTCCCCTTGTAAGTATTCTCACACTTCTTATCATACTGTCTGTACTTGGCTATCTTGATTATCACTTCAAAAGTTTTTTTTCTCTTACTTAATTGGCCTCTCAGAGTTGGTAAGACAACTCCCACCTGTTCATGCTCTCTGTATGTGTATATATATCTCCTCAATATATGTTCTATTCTATATGCATCCGAAGAAGTGGGCTGTAGCCCACGAAAGCTTATGCTCAAATAAATTTGTTAGTCTCTAAGGTGCCACAAGTACTCCTGTTCTTTTTACAGTGGAGTGTGTTTGTCATACTGACACCTCTCACAGACCTCCAGAAACAGGGTTTTAGACGTATAATGGAAAAAACCTTGCTCCATTTATATACCCATCAGAGCTGTATTACTGCATTACACCTTAACTCTCCCCTTCCTTTTTAATAGCCGCTTCTCCCACCCAGACTGTGCCTGTACTTACTGACAGTGGTGGCTAATATAAGCTGCGATTAAATTCTCAGACTGTACCCACACTGAGATCCTAAGGGACTGTGGTCGCAGCATCTCTCTAATTCTTCTTTAACGGAGCTGGGTAAGGGAGGTGAATATACCAGGTCGAATTCTGACACTTGTGGACCGTACTGTTATGATCGCCCTGCTTTGTCAAGTGGTCTGTTTTGCTGGTGAGGTTGGGAATCTCCTTGCCTTTCTGCGTGCAGCGCCACCATCTCCCTGATTCCTGCAATCCCACTTGTTATACCCCGACAATTTCAGTAAGAACCCATTGCAGTTTGTCTGTCACTTACAGGTCTACGGTCAGAGACCAATATCAACAATGGAGCTGGGTTCTGAGCATTTCCTTGTATTGCTTCTAAATGCCCTTCCCTTTAATTTCACTGTGTTTCTCCTTGCATCTCACCTTGGGAAAAGTGTGTCTAAGAAGAGACTTTCAATATGCCCCATGTAACATTGAATTTCTCAACGACCCCCCCCGTAAGGCCACATCTACACTATGAGCCAGGGGTGAGATTCCCAGCCAGAGTAGATTTACTCAGAGTAGGTTGATGAGAGCTAGCGCGAGCGTAACCAGCCGCGTCGCCGCAGTAGTGCAGGCAGCGGTGGAACGGCTTAAACACCAGAGTACAAACCCACCTGGACCCTTTGGGTACATACTCAGCCGGCTAAGCAGTACCGCTGCTGCCCCTGCAGTGCTACTGCAGCTGCACTACTATTTATACTCATGCTAACTCTCACCCAGCTAACGCGGGTAGGTGTACACAAGCCGGAAATCACACCCTAGCGTGTAGTATGGACATAGCCTGACTCTCCCTTCCAAGGGAAATAAGCCTAGTTTTGACAGTCTCCATCTGCAGCTGTGCTGGGGCTGCTGGGGACTGCACCGCGGGCCATGGCAGGATCATCCCAAGGAAGGGCGTGTTGCTTGGAAAGGGGTTTTTATGTCACTCCCAACCTATGGCTAGAGTAGGGGGCATCACTGGAGGGACGACTAGAGGTCACCGATACTCCGCTGATTCTAAGCTGCCGTAATAAGTTTTTGAGGCAGCTGGTAAAATTTAAAGCAACCCTCAAGCTGCTCTAAGTTATGCTGGGGAAACGGACTGGTATATATCTGGCTCCAGAATCTGGGGGGTAGCACAAAGTCACCCGCCCTCCTGAGTGTCACTGAGAGTACCTCAGCCATAACTGAGGACCAGGGCCATCACATTTGAACCATGGATGATCTTCCCCTTCGCTGGACCTTTGCAGGGTCTGCTAGATAGTTTTTGAGGTGAGGCCTGGAGACAGTGCCTGAGATCTGGCTGGACCAATGTTGTGTGTAATAGCAGATTCTCTTTCCTAGCTAGTTTTTCCAGAGCCAACATGAGCAACACACAGAGCACACAAAGGGAATCCAAAGGAGGGCAACACACAGTACAAACTCTCCCTGCAAAAGCCCAGATCCATGCAATCTCAGTTATTTTCAGGCAGTGTCATTCTACCATCCTGCCAAATAGCTGCCACAAGGCGCAGTGCCAGTAGACTCAGCAGTCTGGCAGGATTTTACTGTGATCCAGCAAATGTAGGCCGGGCCAATTGTACCAAATGCCATACAAATGTAAATCAAAGGTAGGACAGCCAGCACCTGGGATAACCAGGAGCTGAAATGCCATTCATAAGATAAATTAAGTTTTAATGGCAAAAATCCATGTAAAGGAAAATCCCTAGGAAGCCAAGACATTATGGGCCAGATTCTCAGCTGTGTAAATCAATGTAGTTCCAGTGAAGACAATGGAGATTTGGCAATTTACAATAGATGAGGACCTGTTCCTCCCTTCGGTAGGGGAAGAGGAACAGATATAACTGGTACCATCTCTGAGCACCACCTCAGCGCGTTTCTCTGCTCAGATTGCAAGTCTCTCTGATCTGTGGAGCAAGAATGGCTGGTCCAAGGTAAACATTACTGCAGGAAACAGTAACCCTCAAAATGAAGGCTCCTTTTGCATAAGCTGGGACAGCGTCCCCAGTCACCTAAGTCAGGAAGAGCTGGTTGTTGGACCTAATGACTATTTTAAAATCTAAGTTGAAGACTTTCTCTGCTCTGAATTTGTATGTCACTTGTCCATGTGTTTGTTCTAATTTTGTGAAACACGGATACTTGTGAACTGTGCTGTGTACAGGGACGAATAGTAAACATAGGGATGTCCCTGGCGGCCTTGGAGACACATGACCACGGATTGCTTCATTGTCACTGTCTTCTGTCTCCACTGCAGTCCGTGCTGGTGAAGGGTATTCTAATGTATAATGAATCCTGGGCTTAGAGACAGGTAGGTTAGATGTGCACCCAGCTGGCACTGCCATTCCTGCAGCAAGTGAGCCACTCTGTGTTTTTTTTTCACAATACTTAAATCTCAGAGTGATATGTTTCCGTCTTTCCTACCTAGGGCCCGATCCTGAAAAGCCTGATTCATGTAATTAGAGGCTTGCTAGATTTGGAGGGTCAGATCATTCTCAAATATGAACTTGGTATGGCTCCACTGACTTGGATGGTGTCCCTAGCCTCTGTTCACCAGAAGCTGGGAATGGGCCACAGGGGATGGATCACTTGATGATTACCTATTCTGTTCATTCTCTCTGGGGCACCTGGCATTGGCCACTATCAGAAGACAGGATACTGGGCTAGATGGACCTTTGGTCTGACCCAGTATGGCAGTTCTTATGTTCTTATGACTTCAGTGGAGTTCCACTGATTTACACCCACTAAAGATCTGACTCAGAAAGGTAAATAATGTGAGACGCTGGGCAGTCGAAGTGGAATAGGGAGAACAGTCATGCACAGACACTGTATGGTGAACGAACGAAAGCATTCAGTCATGGGGAGGGATAGCTCAGTGGTTTGAGCATTGGCCTGCTAAACCCAGGGTTGTGAGTTCAATCCTTGAGGGGGCCACTTAGGGATCTGGGGTAAAAATCTGGGGATTGGTCCTGCTTTGAGCAGGGGGTTGGACTAGATGACCTCCTGAGGTCCCTTCCAACCCTCATCTTCTATGATTCTAACAACAATAAGATATGCTTTAAGAGGAGCTTGGTATAGACACAGAGCCCAGCTGAGATTGTAGCCACTCTCTAAGATGACAGTCTGACAGACAGCCCTCGGGTTGCTATTACCTCTTTTTTGGAGCAGGAACTGGCTACCTTTTCTGCAACTTGCAGTCAAAGCCTGAGAAGAATTTTCTTTCCTTGGCTCACTTGGTACTGCATGTAAACCATCTCAGGAGCAGTATGTCTCAGGGAAAGAAGCTCTTGTCAGAGTCCTGGCAGGGTTGGTTCTGGAGAGCACTTAGTAGAGCAGCATCTGCGGAAAACCCTCCATTTATATTAGTGTCATCCTTCACCTTGATGAGAACTAAAAATAAAGCACTGAAATAATCAACTAGATTGACTAAGACAGATGCAGCCTTTAACATGTGTACTGTAATTAACTTATACAAGGCTAAAAGGATCTAGTTCAGCCTCTTCCCATGACAGAGGAAATTTGGATTTCTAATAATAGGCGCTGGTAACACATGTTGAATTATAAAGTAACAAATTGGTTTTGGCATGGACACTCCAGATTTGTTGTTCTTCCTTTGAATCTCCACATCTGAGGGGATTTAATTTCTTAATTAATAGCAGGTTCTGCTGTTCTGCCCTTAGATCCTCTTGAATGTCTCTCCTCTATTCCAAGGAAGGACATGAATTCTTCATAGATGTGTGTGCTGCATTCATTTACTGTCCTGGGCTCAAATGCAGACATTGGCACGCCATCACATGTTGTGTTATTTGCAGTCACCCACACACACTGGCTGATATCTCTGTACCAAGCCATGTACAAGCACACACAAATACTGGCTAATTTACATATGCTGCATAGACACACAAATACTGACAGAGCCACGCGCTATACTTTACAGACATAGCCCTACATACTGGCCTGTTATACACAGCAATATACTGTACTATTCACTGCAGCTGATCAGCAAATGGAAGACACTTTTCACAATACTTTGTTCCATTTTTCCAGCCAATGCACCCAGAGTACTATTATTGCACTACCGACTCACTGATTTTGTTTTATTTAAATTGGATTTTTTTGAAATTTAAATTAAATACAAATTTTAAAAAATAAACCTATTGAAAATTACATTTGAAATTATGACCTAGGTTGCCTACATTTGTCATAATCTATTAAATCATTTAAATTAAATACAAAAATATTAAGCAATAAATGTTTGCTGCCAAGTTTAAAGAAAGTCAAACTACTTAACTAGTGGAAGTCATTGTCTAAGCACCTGGAGCCAAAGATTGTTAAAATGCTAAATCGGCTTTTAACAGCAGTAATCTAACTTCTGCAAATGCAAAGTTTATTCAGCTAGTTCAGTTCAATGACTAGTTTAGTCAAAGTTGAGAAACCAATTGGGAGTTTCTCTTCCAACCTGTGAATAAAAACTAGTTGCGAAAGGATGAGATCTACTAGTTCTAAAATCTCGAAGGACATGATGACCAGATACAATCAGTTCAATTAATTATTTACAGATAAAATACATCCTTTGTTTAATATATCACTTAGTTTTAAATGCAAAACCTGTTAATAAATGGATACACTTTTTTTCTTATGTATCCAGCCCTTTTAAGGTAGTTTTATTTAATAAAGCAATTCAAATGCTGTTTTTGTGTCTTTTTAATTGAATTTGAATTTCCATCCAAACAGAGTTTGACACAAAATAAAAAAAAACTAATAATAATCTGGTATATAAGAAATGCATCACTCACCATTTTCTAACATAATAAAAATGTAAAACTTAAGACTGTGAATAAAGGTAAATTAAGCTATACAATTGCTTAAATAGATGTATATAGATATAGTGTATCCTCTTGGTTAGCAAAAAGAAGCACCAAATTTAGTGTAAAGGCTACATTTATTTGACAACAAAATGTTTTAATGGTTACCAACCAATGAGAATCTTTTTTTTTTTTTTTTGTTTAAAGGAAAATTACTAAAATGTCCAAATGCAAAACACAATTAAAATCAATTATTTAAATCAAGGTTTCCTGATTACTGATTGAAATCAGCAATTTAAATTGCTTTGATTTAAACCAATACACCCTGCTTGACAACTTTATCATCTTTTCTAATACCCAAGCTTGCAACCTTGGTGTTATCTTTGACCTCCCTCCATTCTCTTCTCCGTTACAACCAGGCTCTTGCTAAGTCTCATCACTTCCTATGCAGTGTCTCCAAATGTTATCGTTTCTTCCCCCTTCTTCCCACCAAGATGCTGCCAAACCATGCTCTGCTAATGTCCTGTCACTGCAAGATGTTTCTCTTTGGCCTCCCATTCTCCAAGCTCCCTTCCTCCAGTTCAGAACGCCACTGTCAAGAATTCCTTCAGTGTCTGTGATACAATTTGCATCTCCTCTGTCTTGAGACTCTGCACTGGTTTCCACTTTCTCCTCAGAAAGACACTTTCAGAGCTATCACTTTGCCACTGCCCTTATCTCTACCATCATCACCTCCTCTGCACCTTCAAAACATCTCTGACCACTTCTTTTGTTTCCTTTTCTCCTTCCCAATGTTGTGCTTCATATATGCCACCCTGTATGTCTGTAGTTAATATACATATGCCAAGTCCCTCAGTCTGCTTCTTGATATGACTTGTAAATCCTGTCTGAGCCCGGAAGCACTCAGCCAACAATCACTGAGCCTCCCTCTAGTTTTATTTAGATTGCCTTGCACCTGCTTCTGCATTTACATTTTGGGGTAGATTCTCAGTCAGTTCTCTACCTGTCTTCCACTCAAGCACATATAAAATTGACACAGAAATACTCATGCCTGCACTTTGAAGGTGCAAAAACCTGCTAAAAAGGAATAGATTCCAAGGCTGTAAGGGACCATTGTGATCATCTAGTCTGACCTCCTGTATAACACAGGCCAGAGAATTTCTCCCCCCAAATTCCAAGAGTATATTTTTTAGAAAAACACCCAATCTTGATTTAAAAAATGCCAGTGATGGAGAATCCACCACGACCCTAGATACCTTGTTCCAATGTTAAAATTGTCCTCACTGTTAAAAATTAGTCCTATTTCCAGTCTGAAACTGTCTAGTTTCAACTTCCAGCCATTGGATCACGTTTACCCTTTCTCTGCTAGACTGAAGAGCGTGTTATCAAATATTTGTTCCCCATGTAGCTTATAAACTGTGATCAAGTCACCCCTCAACCTTCTTTTTCTTAAGTTAAATAGATTGAGCTCCTTTAATTTGTCACCATAAGGCCAGGGGTGGCTCCAGGCACCAGCGCAGCAAGCGCGTGCCTGGGGCGGCAAGCCACGAGGGCGGCCTGCTGGTCGCCGTGAGGGCGGCAGTCAGGCAGCCTTCGGCGGCATGTCTGCAGGAGGTCCGGTAGTCCCGCGGCTTCAGCAGCAATTCAGCGGCAGGTATGCCAAAGGCACGGGACAGGCAGATCACCCCCAGACACACCGCTGAATCCGTGTGACCAGCAGATCACCCGCAGGAATGCCGCCGAAGGCCGCCTGACTTCCGTGCTTGGGGCGGCAAATAACATAGAGCCACCCCTGAATAAGGCAGGTTTTCTAATCCTTTGATCATTCTCATGGGTCTTCTCTAAACCCTCTCCAATTTATCAACAGCCTTCTTGAATTGTGGGCACCAGAACTGGACACCATATTCCAGAAGCAGTTGCACCAGTGCCAAATACTGAGGTAAAATAACCTCTCTACTCCTTCTAGAGATTTCCGTGTTCATACATCCAAGGATCCCATTAACTCTTCTGGTCAGAGTGTTGCACAGGGAGCTCACATTCACCTGGTTATCTACCATGACCCCCCAAATTCTTATCTTTGCAGGAGCTCTCACATGTGTCAGAATTTGCACTCACAAAACCTTTTGGCCACAATGGGTCCTGTATGCTTGTGTTAGACTATTTCAAGGGCACACACTCAAGTGATAATGCACTCATAAGTTTGTGCACCTGAAAAGTTTAGGCACATGTTTGTGGATATGTAACTGTACACGCTCACAAGTGAAAGCCAAGGTCTGAAAGCCTGACCTTTTAAGATCCTCAAGATGCTGTCTAAAGGTGAGCAGAGAGACAGAATTTTATCACAGATACAATTTTCTTTTTGAATTATAATTTCTCATTTTGTCTGTTTTTACCTTATCCAAATTTCATCTACATGATTGCCAAATATATCTGAACTGTGCAGCATTGGCCTGATTTCCCAGCTCTTCTGACAATCAGGTGCCCTCACTGGACACAAATACAAGTTAGACAGCTAGATGAACAAACAATCATTTCTGATTGCTTATGCCAATGCAAAAATCACTAAAGCTAATCCAAATCCAGATTTGTTATCAGAAGTTCGTTTCAGCTCCAGCATTGATCTGTTATTTGTTATCTTTCACCTAGTATTCAAACGTGATAGTTACTTATGGCATAAAAAGAGTGCTTGGATTATTCAGTTTAGGAGATTAGACAGAGCAGATCACAGTAACTTCTCCTTCCAATATGTCAAACTAGGGGACATTTAAAACAGAAAACACCTTTGTAATGGGAGGGTTGGGCAGTCGCATAGGAGACAGGAAGACACTCTTTAAGCATGTTAATTAAATAATCCACATAGAGTTGGCTGTCCCTTATGACTTTCATTTCTAACTGTTGAGCCTCCTAATCAAGACCCGTGATTTCACTTCGTTCAAATGTCACTTCAGTTCAGCTGATGCAAATCAGGCTTTCTTCTTTCTGCTTTGTACATTAGCAGCAGGAACAGGAAAGTCATGTCTCTGAATCCTACATTAAAGAGAGTGACAAACCTGTCGTGGGAGATTTGGTTACATCTCTAACTGCAGCTAATTCAGGTGTGATGCAGAGGGTGTGTAAAGCTCAGATTTGAACATCCCTGAACTATGATGTGTATGAAATCCAAAGCCAGAGATCCAGGTCTAAACTTTCCAGCGTGGCCAGCCTATAGCATGAGATATCTGGGATGGGCGAATCAGCTAGAATGATAGAACAATGCTGACCCCTCCACTTCAGTCTACACTTCAAAAGAAAGAGATGCTGGCCCAGTAGATCTGAAGTTAATGCTTTGCAATATACTATGCATGAGATGGTGGGGTTCAACTACTGGCTCTGGTCCTTTCTTCCTTGGGACAGGAGGGGTTTCTCCAGAGCCCCTTGCCCTATGGCTCACCTAGAAGTAACACTGATGGTGCTAAAGGGAAGCCTCTAGCCAGTCAATGATAGTCACTATAATGTAGGGGCCTGCAAGTCAGCAGAGAGGAAAAGGGCCTTTCCATAAAGGACCTCTGAAGTTCATCCATTTCTTTCTCCTCCCATTCCCACCCTTTCATTGTTCTCCTGGGTCTCTATTATTTACTCAGATACACTGTGGATCAACCAATGCACCCAATGCCAGATTGTGGCTGTCTCTTGTACAGGGGCCCAACAAGCCCTCTCCCTGAGCATCCCACTCTAGGGGCTGGTCCCACCACTCGCCTCCACACCGGCCAGCAGCATGCCCTGATACACAGTGTGTCCCTGTGCTCCCACCCTGGCTGTGTGGCTCCTCATCACCCCCGAGGCAGGGCAGTCACTAACTGTCAGGCTCTGGCCCTCAGGGATTCATTTCAGACTCTGTATTACACTGCAAAGTTTTCCTATTGCTGCACTTGCCCATCTAATAATGAAACTGGAATTTCTGCCCCCTGGGGAAGTTCCAATAATTCAACATTTGTTTTCATCTCAGTCAGGACAAAACGTCCCAATATCAACATTTCTCGCAGAACAGAATGTTTTATAAAAAAAATGTGTATTTGGCACAATCCAAGCAAATGAAAATTTGACATTCCTGAATCAATCCATTTTATTTCAAGTCAGTTCAACATTAAACTGTTTCTGCCTGTGTTCCTGCCTCATGGGAGTTTTAGTTCAGATGCCTCATGTCCTCATTCTTAGTCCAAGTCTGAAATAAACATCAAAACCAAACAGTCCTCAGCCCCACAGGGTTCTGCCTTCAGCTTCCTTCCTTATAGGTGGGGTCCCAATAGCCTGTCTCACTGGCTACCCTCCTACCAAGGGCCTCTGGCAGGCCATAGCCCTCAGCCAGTTCCTAGCTTGAGTCCAACTTCTTAACTCACATTTGAGCAGCCTGTCTGCTCTCCTCCCCAGCCAGCCCCAACGGTGGGCATCCTCAGTCAGCTCCTCAACTCTCCTCCTCTCTGGCTGCTCCTTCTCCTCAGGGCTAGTCACAGGAGACAGCCCCAGTTGTTTTCCTCAGCTAGCCAGCCCGTCCCAGGGAACAACTCTTCTTAAATCCAACACCCAGCACAGGTGTAGCCGGCTGGGCTAACTAACCAGGACCAACTGGCCCGAGGCCTCCTGGCCCTTAAAGGGGCAGCCAGCCCCATTATCGTCACAATCTGAGTTTGCTGTGTTTAGGGTAGGGTGACCAGATGAGAGGAAGAAAATATCAGGACACATGGGTGGGGGGGGGTGTCCACTGGTGGAGAAAAAAAAAAAAAGCAGAGTGCTGCCAGCGGAGAAAAATCAAAAAACAAAACCCAATGCTGCCGGTGGAGCGAAATATCAGGACAAATTGCATCCCGACCGACAAACACCTAAATATTGGGACAGTTGTTGTCGTTGTGTGCATGCTTGGTGCAGGATTTTCAAAGGCTCATAGTTTGATCACATCAAACCCAATTTGCATCTGAACATGCAAAGGCTTCTCCAAAAGGGGCATGGCAATGACATAGGCCACCTTTTAATTTCCAGCCTTTTCAGCTGCAGGGGTCTTCAGGCAAGGTCACGAGAATGTTATTATATTGGGAAAAGTATATTTTCCCCCACTCTCCTCTTAATCAAAGAGTGGGACTGGTTTTGCTCAAACATTGCATTCCATAGGAATTCACCTTCAGGCAGACATGACGTCTGGAAAATTTCAGCCCCAGCAGTGAAAGTTTCAGAGTTATGAGTGCCCCAAAACAGGAGGTTAGAATGGAAACTGTTATCAAACAGCTGCGATTCTGATTGCTGTAGCCACCTAAACTTTGCAAGTGGCCTTCTGTACAGAAAACCTTTTAACTGATTATTATTATCTGAACATTTTACTGTCTCAGGTCTTTAGAAAGGAGCATGCACAATTACCTATTTTATATACTCAGGCAAGTGTGGTAATTGCATGTGCAAATGACCCGTTACACCCCTGGCTCTCTTCATGCACAAGTACAGTAAATGGGGCATGCCAATCTGGGCCCGGATCCAATGGCCACTGCAGTCACTGCTGGAAGTCTTTCCATTACCCCCACTGGGAGTTGGAGGAGGTACTAGATGTGCAAATGCATCAGGCCTTTATGATAACCGGGGACACTCTATTCTTTTGTTACCGTCTCAGCTACTAGCTGTAACCTTTGTTGAAAAGGTAACAAGGAAGCAGAGCTAAAAAAACAAAACTGAGTGGAACTCAGTGGCTCAGGAACTTTTCATGCATGTCTGGTACCCCCCCCTCGCCCCTCCACAGGTTAGCAGGAGTGTGAATAGGCCAGCCCTATCCCACCAGCGCTGACTGAGTGGGCACAAGGGGATAGCTGGCCCCAGAACACAGATTTGCTAGCAGACTACACCCTGGGGAGGAAACTACACCCTGACTCCCTGCTGCCTGCCCATCTTGCTACTGGAGAAAAGGAATGTCCCTCCAGAATAGAGCTCAGCCCCGCCCACAGGAGCGCCACCAGCTTTTCTGCCGCCCTAGGCGGCGGAAGGTCCCGCCCTGAAATGCTGCCGCGGTCGCTGCCACCCAAATTGTAGCACCGTAGGCGACTGCCTAGGTTACCTAATGGGTTGCGCTGGCCCTGCCTGCCTAAAGGGAACAGAGGATAGGTTGCAGGCCACCTGGTTGGCTCTGGGCTGTTTGGCAGGCACAGGGGCAGGATTGGAGAAAGGACACACGTGCTTTAAGCCTGAGGATCTTTTGGCACTGCTGGAGGGAGCAGTCCCAAACTTACTCAGCGAAGGCCTGGCCTAGGGATGGGCCCACACCGTAGGATGGGGGCCTGACTGCAGCCAGGCTGGGCGAGCAGCCTCGATCCAGCATGGTGACCAGAAGGATAGTCACCAGGGGACACAGCAGAGATGGGGTCCACCCTCTAAGCTCACACTGCACCCAAGCACAAGTGCCCAGTGCAAGGTGCAGGAGGTACTGGTTTGGGACTGAGAGACTGGGGTAGTTTGGGCACTTCATTGAGTTAGAGAGTGTTCCTCGATGGTACTGCTGGGAGCTGGGAGGGGGGACGGAGGCAGATGTGCAAACCCAGAAGACTTGTTCCCAGCAGAGTTATACTTTGTAGCCAGATTACAGTAAAAAGGAGCTGTAAATTCAATAGAGAATCTGGCCATGTGACTTTTGTGTGATCCCAAACTCTCAAAATTCAGTCAGAACCCCTCACACTTCGTTTCATGTCAAAAAACCCCAGCAAAACTGAGTTTCATGGAAAACCATAAACTATCAAAGGTTCCATCGCAAGACTGGTGAACTTTAGCAAAGCCTTTGATGAAAATGGTCTGAGATTCAAGTGTATAATGAAACCCCAAATCAGTCAAGTTTCAGATGGTTGAAAATATGCCTCACAGCTCTGATCAAAGGTATATTCAGCAAGGATGCCGCTTTGATACTGCACTATACCACATTCCCTGAAATTTTCAAAGCTATGCCCAGGGATTTAGCTGAGAAACTCATGTTAGGAGTGATGCAGCTAAATTTAGCAATGCTTGGGGGGAGGTGACAGAAGATGTCATATTTTCGGACCATGCTACATTTCTCCAGAGGCAACTTTTTAATTCCACAGCCTTCACATCAAAGTGCAAAAAGCAGTGTGAACTTAAATGCATGATGGGAGGGAATAGCTACCTGTTATGTAATGATTTCAAATATTCTTTTCTGTGGTTCTACTCAACAAGCAGAAATAAAAGGTGCCACCAGAATTATTGCTTCTCCTAAGTACAGCTTTTTCTCAGAGGAAAAACTTGAGTCTATTTTGAGGCAGAAAAGGTGTTAAGGCTGTGCGATTAACTGTTGCCCCACATTCCAGCTGCCAGATGCAAGTACAACTGTAGCACAGATGGTAGCAGCTACCAATGCCCGATTCCAAAGGTTATTTGTAGAGTGGAGCAAGGAATGGATTGTTTTTGGTTCGGTGGCCGACCCGAAAAATCAGAAAAGAAAAATCAGTGTGTTTTGAACTGAAACAGAATCTTCTTGTTTTTTTCTTGCTGAATCGAAAATATGGAAAACAATTGTTTGGGCTGAATGAAATGTTTTGAACGTCATTTCAAATTGACGTTTTGTTTCAGAATGTTGTTTTGAAACAACATCAAAACAGTTTGTTTTAAAAACGTGAAAACTTTTTGACAATTCCATTTTTTTTCCATTTTGTTCCCAGCCCAAACTATTTGCTGAATTTGATCTGAATTCACAAATAGTTTTGGTGCCCTGAAAAAATTATTTTTTGGCAAATTTACTATTTGCCAAAATTTAAAAAAATGTGCCCAGATATAGTTATTTGCATTTTCCAGCACATCACCATAAGTCACCACCTGAACTAAACCAGAGAATGGCTGTCTCTGAAACACTGCATTCAGTAGCTAGCCCCCGTTCCCCAAGAACAAAATACTGATATGTCGTTTTTTCCCTTTCTAAGTCCATCTCCTCCACATCTTGCATCCAGTTATGAAGTAATCATAACGCTGAATTTGTGACATGTAGCTTTCCCCAGCAACAGACTGTGATATCTTTATTGGGATTGGGACTCTATTACATTCTACTCTGTGTAGGTTCTTACCCTAGGACTTTGGCTCCACTGTAGAAACAAGAAGAAGTGAATACAGGAAGCACAAAGCATTGTCAAAAAGAACAAGGAAATACTGTTTTTTTTCAAAGCTCACTAAATGTCAAAGGCCCCTTTAAAGGGGCTTTCACCTGATACAGGGAGAAAGCATTGTCTGGTGGGGGATGGTGTTGTGGGTAATGAACTGGACTGTGACTCAGGAGACATGCATAAAATTCCTGGCTCTACTGCTAACTGGCCTTAGGCAAATTATTGCATCTTTCTCTGAGCCTCAGTTTCTCCACCCGTGAAATGGAGATCACGATGCTGATTTCCTTTTGTAAAGTGCTTTGAGATCCACAGATGAAAAACGCTGTATCTGAGGTAGGTATTATTATTATTTTTTTATTACATTACATTATTATTACATTACAGGCTGTGAGGATAAATGTATTAATGTTTTTGGAGTGCTCTGTTATTACCGTGATGGGGAGGGAGTCGTTGACATGGAAAGATAGTGGGTAAATTGCATTCCTGGGCATCACCAGATCTAGGTTCTGTTCTGGGCACTGCCAGAGATTTGCTGTGTTTCCTTGGGCAAAGTCCAAGAGCTCCCTGGTGGTCTAGTGGTTAGGATTCGGCACTCTCAGCACTGGTCAGGGAGTTCATGGAGGGTAGGTCCATCAATGGATAGCCAGGATGGGCAGGGATGGTGTCCTTAGGGTTTGTTTGACAGAAGTTGGAAATGGGCAACAGGGGATGGATCACTTGATGATTACCTGTTCTGTTCACTCCCTCTGGGGCACCTGGTATTGGCCACTGTCAGAAGACAGGATACTGGGTTAGATGGACCTTTGGTCTGACTCAGTATGGCCGTTCTTATGTTCTAAAGTCACTTCATTTCTCTCTGTGTCCCCATCTCTAAGGGTAGGATACTACCACTGAACTATCTCACATAGTTAATTACTTAATTTTTGTAAAGCGCCTTGATATCCGTGGCTAGGTGGCACTGCAGAAATGCAAAGTATTATTATTACACTATCTGTTGGCTGTGTCTACAATACACAGTAGGATTCAGAGTAGCAGCCGTGTTAGTCTGTATCCGCAAAAAGAACAGGTGTACTTGTGGCACCTTAGAGACTAACAAATTTATTTGAGCATAAGCTTTCATGGGCTACAGCCCACTTCTTCGGATGCATAGAATGGAACATATATGTAAGTACTCACACTTCTTATCAACCTGTCTGTACTGGGCTATCTTGATTATCACTTCAAAAAATTTTTTTCTCTTACTTAATTGGCTTCTCAGAGTTGGTAAGACAACTCCCACCTGTTCATGCTCTCTGTATGTGTGTATATATATCTCCTCAATATATGTTCCATTCTATGCATCTGAAGAAGTGGGCTGTAGCCCACGAAAGTTTATGCTCAAATAAATTTGTTAGTCTCTAAGGTGCCACAAGTACTCCTGTTCTTTTTGCGAATACACAGTAAGAGATGTTCTTGGGCATGCCCATGGCATTCTCCTAAAACCGGCACATTTTACAAGCACCCTGGCATAGTAAAATGATTCATTTTCACATCCAGCTTCCCATCAGTGCAAATAATGTATGTCTATGACAGAGCCATCAATCCAGCCATCAAAGGAACTGACGCTATTTGGGGGAGTGCAGGGTGGTCAATGAGTTTTTAGGAAATTACACGCTTTTCTTTGTGAGGAGCATTACCTTCATGAGGATTGTATAATATTTTTACCCAAACCTTACAGTAAGTGGGTTGGTAACACTTCTTGTGAAGGTGACAGTTATATCACATCATTGCCATTTAACTGCAAAACTAGCCCCTTGCAACAGTTATATTTCATTTTAATGTTGCTAGATGCACTTACACAGGAAGGCCTGCATGTGAAACACACACAGAGGACTTCAAAGGCTGCACTTTCCAAAGCCAGGCCATTTTCACGGGGGACCCACAGGATAATCAGAGCCGTATTGAGTCTTATGGTCGGTATGCTAGGGCTGTAAGCCTAATAATACTAATTAATAAATCATTAATGTGGCAAAGAACTAATTTCCAAGCAGCCAGGACTCTTTCTCTAGGGTCCTAACTACTCCTGGATCCCTTCTTGTGGGGATTTTGCTAGGAGAGGCTGCCTTAGAGCCTGTCTATTGGATTGGGCCCTGCACAAATCAGAGGGGGTGGTGCTGGTTTCCCACACCCAGAGCACTTCCCTAGGATGTGGGAGATGCTGATTCAAATCCCCATTCTGCAGGCTGTGGAGCAGGGAAGTGAATCCAGGTGAGTGCCCAGACCAGTTGCTCTTTATGTCCTTCTAGAAGCTGTTCGCTTTGGACACATCACTAAATAGCCTTTGGAACAGGAACTTGAATGTGGGTCACCAACATCTGAGATGCATTGCCTAAGCCCCAGGCTGTAGAGTCATTCTAGCTAGCTCTGTCGCTCTGGCCCAAGGACGAGGTGAGAATGCAGACTCTCACAGCCTTGCGTATTGCCGGATCCAGCCTTCTTTTACTCATCGGAGTAAAGAGTCACATTTCTGCCTGTTTTGCTGGAACTGAATATTTTGGACCCTTTATGGAAACAAGTGGTTAATTATTTACAAGTCTGTCCACACTACTCTGGTTTACAGGCTGAGATTTATTTGATTTCTTAAACGATGTGGCATTTAAAAAAATATCTCTGTCATGAATCTGTCAGGAGAACTGAAAAGCTTTTTCTAAACAAAAGAAAAATACTTAAATACTTAAAAAATTGCTGAAAATCCCCAAATCAGCACTGCCTTCTTTTGTTTACCGCCTTTTATCCACTTAAATAAATCATCTGCCTGCCCTTTACTCAAAGGGTTTTGTGGTGGAGGCTGATTAACTGACTCACATTTAAGAATGTATTAGTGACACCAGGGATGAATTTGGCCCCTCAAGAACTATTTTGCATTTGACTGTAGTGTTTTAAGGGACTAACTGGAAGGGGTCAAGGGGCTTTCAGAAACAGCCCCTTAGCCAGTGATCTGTAAAGCAGCTCAAAAGAGAACTGAAAGGCTATGTACTGTACATACTCAATCATAAGCTGGTTCGTTTATAAGCTGACCCCCAAAGATGGATAAGTAAAAATGGAAAATTTTTATGACCTGTTCATAAGCCGACCCTATAATTCAGGGGTCAGCAAACTTTGGCTCCCGGGCCAGGAGGATAAGCCGCTGCCTGGCCGAGATGGTTTGTTTACCTCGAGCGTCCACAGGCACGGAGGTAAACCTAAGTAAACAAAGTGTCCCGGTGCGCCAGCTGCTTACCCTGACGGGCCGGGACAGCAACTGGTGGGGAAATTTTTTGGGGCGGAGAAGCTGGGGGGTCAGGGGAGTAACCCCTGTGACCACCCTCCACATGACCCCACCCCTAGCCCGGGATCCCCACACTCTCCCCATCCCATCCCTTCCCACCTTATCTGGGGAGGATGTCTCTGGCCTGGCTGGAGCTGCTCCAACAGGCCAGACCGGGTGGTGCGGCTGCAGCATGTTCTAGTGGGCTGGACCTAGGGTGACCAGATGTCCCGATTTTATAGGGACAGTCCCGATTTTTGGGTCTTTTTCTTATATAGGCTCCTATTACCCCCCACCCCCATCCAGATTTTTCACATTTGCTGTCTGGTCACCCTAGCTGGGCCGGGCGGCGTAGCCGCAGCATGCTCCGGCGCCTGGGCGGCTCAGCCACAGCTTGCTTTGGGGGGCGGGGCCGAGCGGCACGGCTGCAGCTGCTTTGGAGGCTGGGGAGAGCAGCATGGCCAAAAGCGGAGAGACTCTGGCCCCACCTCTTCCCTTCTGGCTGTGCTGCCTCTCCTTGCTACCTCTGTTGGGGGGTGGGGCTGTGTCCCACCTCTCCCTTTCTATACCCGTTCATAAGCCGACCCCCTTCTCTGGTGCTTCCCCTTCTTACTACAAAAATTCAGCTTATGAACGAGTATATACAGTAACTCCCAAGTTCATGGCTCTCTGCATTTCCCACTGTAACCTGGCAGCTACAATATGTATTTCTAAAACGCACCCGTCAGACCCCCCCTGGATTCTGACCTTGTAAGATGCAGAGAATCTCCTGGGTCCTCACCCTGCTTCCATTAAAATCAGTGGGAGCTTGGCCACTTTCGTCTATGGCAAGAGGCTCAGGCTACTTGTGAGGTGTTGAATACCCTCATCGTTCAAGCATAAGAAGTGAGCCAAGGCAGGGCAACATTCAGGCTTTACACCTTCCTCCACTTAACCTGTACTCTCCATCAAGCACTTTCTAAAAGTAGAGTTCTTTAAGTTTCTGTATATTACGTTATCCATGAGCATACTACTATCATTCTCATACGAGAAAGCTGTCTGTCATAAGATCCCTTTTATCACATATATTTGGGATAGCAAAATTAAACATAAATAACCTCCTTACATATTTAACATTCTATTACACTCCCTAAAAGACTAAATCATATAGTCTTAATAGCCACTCTTTTTTAAGTTAAGTATTAACTTGGTTGGGAATGAAGATATTTTCCTCTGGGTTTTCTCTTTCATGCCTTAATATTATAAAAAGTCCTGTGCAGGCAGCTTGATGCTGAGCAAGTGCGAGTCTTTCTTATGACGACTGAACTAGGCCTGGCCCTTGGTTCGTGCAGTGTTGAGAGAGGCTGTTCTGGTATCTATCACTTACTGGTCAGCCTGTGTTCCTTGTGCTGATCATGCCACAACAGAATACATATGTCACCACCCTCCATGTTTATGTCTTGCTTTCATAGTGAGTGAATGTATTTGCAGTTTCGGTGAAATATATGACCATCCACTGCTATGTTATATGAATGAGGATTTCTCTCTTCAATGCATGTAGTTTGTTTCCAAAAGCAGGATTTGTCTTAAGGAAATATCAAGTTCAAACTAGTTGTATTTCTTGGAGATCTTTAGTTTGTCAGTCATAGTAGGCTTTGGCTTTTGAGTATCTCTTCATTGTTGTCCTTTATTCCTTCCACCACTGCCAATGCTGGAGCTATAGGCACCAAGGTAAGCATTCGTCTTGATGTCAACTGTTGTATTGGGTAGACATAGGTCTTTTGTGGGAATGTTTATCCATTCAGGGATGACTTGCCGTATATTTTCCTTGCTCTTCAATAGTCTTAGCAATTATAACTGCCCATTTGGCATTGCCATATGACTGTCTCTGGTATAGGGGTGATTTGATGTGACTGAATTCTCATTCCCAAGAATCTTGCACAAACTCGCTGCAAGTGAACTGGGGTTCATTGCATGAATCATTTGTCCCAGGTATAGTGTCACTACATTTGTGAATACTCTTGTTTCAGCTGAAAGCAGTTGCTTCTGTGTTGTGGATACTACCTGACGTTTCAGCCTGCCTACTTCTCCTGGGTATTCTGTTTGTAATTTACATTGTCCTAGTGGCATTATGACCATGCAATTTGCTTGACTGCAATTGCAGCCTTTTCTCAGGCTACAAAGAATTCCTCAGCAAATCACATTCACTGATGCCCCAATGTTTATTTGGTATTCAATTTCCTGTTTGCTTGTGTGCTTCTACCTTGTCTTTGCCTCTGGTGCTAGTTTCAGCTTTACAACTATTTATCTTGGCAGTTTTGCACTGCATTAATGTCCTATACATGTAAAAACCTTATCCTCTGAGTAATTGCTTGCTTCATAAATATGGTATATTTTTCTTTGTATTTCTTGTCTGCAAGCTTTTGCATAATGACTTCCTTTGCCACAACTATTGCCTTTGACCCCCATATACAATTTTCCATTATCACGTTTTTCTCCACAGTACCCACAGGTCTTCCTTTGCATTTCGTTTATCTCTGCTTTGTATATTCCCCCTTTGTATTTCCATGCTTTTCCTGTGCTACTTGGTGAATTCTTGGTGTCTGCTCCACTTATGATCTACATTTGGATGTGAGCTTATTCTAGCTTTACTCATGTCTATATCTCTTTGTAGCGCTAGCGTGGGCTCTGAGCACCCTCATTTGAGCTCCTGCATTTTTTGTCCCTATTACTAATCTCTCACAAATTAGTTTACCTTATGCAATTATCAAGTCTTAAGAGTCCCCCACTCTGTGCTGTTTGGCAATACGCTGATCTATCGTTTCTCCAGCTCCTTGGTGACACTTATTGAAAAGATACCTTTTGTCTGGCATTTTTTGTGGGTTGAAAATGCTTTTGGAGTGCTTCAAGGATGTTACATGGGGCCTCCTGATCTGCTGCTGCCATATTTGGAAGCTGTTGGAGCATGTGGCAGACTTTACTCATTACTCCTTATATTTGGCTGCTCTTGTTTTGCGTCTCTTTTTATCCATCCCCACTGCAATTCTGTAGCTTTCCCATTGTGATTTAAAGAGTGTCTTATTGCTTAACCCCTCCCTGTGCCTGGCCATCTGCTCAGGGGCAGGAATTTGGTATGCTGCCAGTCTTGTTTTTTCTTTGTTTGGGTTTCTTGCAATATTCTTAGTTTCCTATTTCACCAACTCACTTCTGACACCATGTTCAGTGTTTAAGCAGAAAATGAGAAAAAGCTACAACAACAGTGCAACATTCAGGCTTTATTTCTTCCTCCACTTTTCCTGTATTCCCCATGAAGCATTTCCTGAAAATAGCGCCCTCTATGGACTTTACCCTATACATATGCCTACCATAGCGTCCCCTATTGGAAATCAAGGTATTGTAACACTGCATTTCTCATTGAATGGTGCTCACTGTGCATGACGGATCTCTTCTGAGTTTATCATCATACTCTGGAGTCTAGGATACACAATTTGCTCATCAAGGTCAGCCTTAAATAGAAATGAAGCAAAGTAATTTAGAGGGTGGGCAGAAGCCATTGGCCTCCAAATTACAAACAATACACATGCAGAGAACTAAAGTTGAAAGTCTTTTCTTCTTCATTGTATGCCACCTGTACCAGCTGATGAACTTACTAACATCTGTAACAACATTTTCCTTACACTCTACACCACTTTGGCTGTTAGTGACCCTGTACTCTGGCATTGGAAACACAAAGCCCCTGAACTCAGGTTTTGGCAGGTAAAAAGCCTTTTAGTTCCCCTTGAAGTTGCTTTTGTAATGAGCAGGTGTGATCAGATACTGCAAAAAATACACACACACAAAAACCACAGGGTTAGTTTTTGCAGAAACCGCCTTACAATGAAACAATTTAATAGAAAATACTCTGTAAAATCTCTGGATAATAAGAGCCAATGGCTGGAAGTTGAAACGAAACAAGTTCAACTAGAAATAAGGTTTGGAATTTAGGAGTGAGGGCAATGAACCATCGGGGGGATGGGGGAGTATCAAGTGTGGATATCCTTCTAAACCATGCTCTAGTTCAATCCCAAGTCATTGGCCTTGATGCAGGAATCAATGGGTCAAGTCCTATGGCTTGAGTCTTGCTGGAGGTCAGACTAAATGATTATAATGGTCCCTTTTGGCCTTCAAATCTATTAATCTGAAGCAATGAATCAGATAGAGATGCTGCATCCCAGAATTCTGTGCCAGATTCACTGAGGCTGGGGCAAGGAGGAGTAGCTTCCTGTGCCAGTTAGGTTCCCTCACTCATGTACTCAGTAGTCTCTCTGCCACTGCCCCATCCATCCACAGTGAGGTTTCCTCTGTTGGGCAGAGTGGCAGGACATCTTTAGCTGTTGACTGTTCTTCACAGGAGCTGCATCAGCTGAACCTTCTGTAGACCAGTGCATCCCCCAGACACCTGGCTCATGAACCCACCTAACTGGTACTGTGCTGGGTCCCTAAGGCTCCTTGGCCGGGGAGAAGTTATGAAAACTTTCTGTTGCAACATCCCTGCAGAAATCTCCTCCTCCCTGCAACACCCACCACACATGGCTTCAGCCAGGGTCTGTGCCAGCAAAAGCCTCCCTGTAAAACCTGGGCTGAATTTAGCCCTTTGGCTAAAGTTCAGGGAATGGATTAATGAGGAATGGATAAACTGCTGCAAACAAGCCAAGCCAAGAGCTGTCAAGCTAATGGAATGCAGACTCTGTCGCATTGTGTGAAGCTGGTGGATGACTGCATGGGTCAGGAGACATGGGTCAAATCCAGCTCGAGTCAATAAAGGTTCAGCTTTGCAAGGTGCCTCCTGAGAGATGCCAAGGGCCCTCAAAACCAGTGAGGTTACGCATCACCTCCCAGGATACACCTGACAGAAACAAGGCCTTACAAGCCTAATTTAGTGCCCGCTGTAGTCAGTGGAAAGACTCCCATTGGTTGATTTCACTGAGTCTCTACTGGCTAAAGGTCATTGCCACATGATGGCTGTTTGGGGACTTCAGTGAAATGAACTGGTGGCTGTAAATTCCCCTCAATACATCCCTTAGTGGTGCTCGCAGTCCATTTTTTGCCACTTTAACTTTAAATATAAGCCACCACCTACACAGCTGGCCCCTTGTGGCATTGCTAGTCCTTGACCTCTCTGCTGAGTGGGGCCAGAAGGTCAAACTCCCATTTCACTCCCAAGAGATGGGATCTCCAGGTAATGGCTCAGACGTGTTGGTGGCACAGTCTGTGAGGGAAGCTCTCTCTTCTGCTGTCCCTGTGATACTTACTCCATGGGTGAACAGGGCATTATAATGCCAGTCTTCGCAGCTGATTGTCTGAGTCACAACTGGGATGTGGTCAGCCTGACCCAGTGGTCAGAGCAGAAGTCAGATTCCAGCAGATCAGAGTCTGAGGTGTGTCAGAGGACAAACTGCCTGCCAGGTGTCAGGAGACAGGCAGGGGCGGGTTACCAGATCAGAGTCAGGCAGTAGGAGCAGGTAGTGCAAGAGAAGCAGTGCCAAGGAGGGAAAACCCAGATTCATGGATAGCTTCCTGCTCCTGTGCTTGGTTTAAATAGAAGCAGGGAGCCAGTCAGGACTCTAGAATTCCACCAATCAGATCCCAGGGCTGGAGTCCTCTGTTGGACTTGTGCTTCTAGTTCTGGTAGCAGGTCACTAGGTGGCACATTGCACCTTACTGGCTCCTTAGCGCCCAGTGGACCAGGCTTCAAAACCCATGGTCCCTGATAAACTAGCACTAAATTCCCTTACAAATATACTGGCTACTGCTTTCAGCCAATCAAGGACTACATCATCACAGTGTTATCTAATCAGGCCTCTCATTCTACTATGTCCAGTCAACAGTGACACCATGGTCATATTAGTTCCCCGTCGCTCTCTGGGTCCCCATGTTTTCTTCCTACGCAACTGGTTTTGTTATTTGCAAAGAGGTGTGAGTCTTCACCGACCAGATATAGGAGACAGACGTGGCAGCCAGACAGATTGATATGTCCTTTTGTCTTCCACAGTTGCAGAGTTCCTCAGACCAACCAGCAAACAGGTTCAAAAGTCAGATAGCTGAAATAGTGTCACAAACACGTCTCCTCAAATTAGGGAACATTCACGACTCAGGTCAGATGAATGACTTATTCTGTAACTATAAATAAATATCTTCTCATAAACCACCATGTACTTCTGTTTCAGACTAGTGGAAAATGAAGTTCTTTCCCCCCACCCCCCATTCTTGAGGGCTCATTCTTCTCTCACTCACACTAAGGCCTGGTCTACACTACGACTTTAATTCGGATTTACCAGCTTTAATCCGAATTAACCCTGCAACCGTCCACACAACGACGCTATTTATTTCGATGTAAAGGGCCCTTTAAATCGATTTCTGTACTCCACCCCGACGAGCGGAGTAGTGCCAAAATCGATTTTAGCAATTCGAATTAGGGTTAGTGTGGCCGCAATTCGATGGTATTGGCCTCCGGGAGCTATCCCACAGTGCAGTGCATCATTGTGACCGCTCTGGACAGCAATCTAAACTCGGATGCACTGGCCAGGTAGACAGGAAAAGCCCCGCGAACATTTGAATTCCATTTCCTGTTTGCCCAGCGTGGAGAGCACAGGTGATCACAGATAGCTCATCAGCACAGGTAACCATGCAGGCTGATAATCGAAAAAGAGCACCAGCATGGACTGTGAGGGAGATACTGGATCTGATCGCTGTATGGGGAGAGGATTCAGTGCTTGCAGAACTTCGTTCTAAAAGACGAAATGCAAAAACTTTTGAAAAAATCTCTAAGGGCATGATGGAGAGAGGCCACAATAGGGACTCAGATCAGTGCCGTGTGAAAGTCAAGGAGCTCAGACAAGCCTATCAAAAAACAAAGGAGGCAAATGGTCGCTCTGGGTCAGAGCCGCGGACATGCCGCTTCTACGCCGAGCTGCATGCAATTCTAGGGGGGGCTGCCACCACTACCCCACCTGTGTTCGTGGATTCTGGGTCGGGGATAGTCTCATCAGCGACGCCTGAGGATTCTGCCGATGGGGTAGAGGAGGAGGAGGAGGAGGAGGAGGATGAGCTTGCAGAGAGCACACAGCACTCCATTCTCCCCAACAGCCAGGATCTTTTTATCACCCTGACTGAAGTACCCTCCCAAGCCAGTACCCAAGACTCTGACCCCATGGAAGGGACCTCAGGTGAGTTTACCTTTTAAAATATAAAACTTGTTTTAAAAGCAAACGGTTTTTAATGATTACTTTGCCTGACTTTGCATTCGCGGTCAGTTCAGCTACTGGAAAAGTCTGTAGCTACTGGAAAAGTCTGTTAACGTGTATGGGGATGGAGCGGAAATCCTCCAGGGACATCTCCATGAAGCTCTCCTGGAGGTACTCCGAAAGCCTTGCCAGAAGGTTTCTGGGCAGTGCATCCTTATTGCCTCCTCCATGGTAGGACACTTGACCACGCCATACTTGCAGCAAGTAATCTGGTATCATTGCCTGACAAAGCCTGGCAGCGTATGGTCCCGGTGTTTGCTGGCATTCAAGCAACATCCGTTCTTTATCTTGTTGTGTAATCCTCAGGAGAGTGATATCACTCCTGGTAACCTGGTTGAAATACGGGAACTTAATTAAGGAGACAGAGGTGGCAGTTCCTATTCGGCTGTTTGCCTGTGTCTGAAAAGAAATCCTTCCCTGAAGTTAGCCAAGCGCAGGGGGGGAATTGGCCCAGAGCTTTTCGCATTAGGTTAGCAGGGATCTTCCCTGTTACCAGCCACGCGGTGAGGGGAGGGGTACCGTGATCATCCCAGAGAATTCATGGGGGGAGGGGGGGGGTGGTTAGTTTGTTTTCCGGTGCTGCTGAATGTTAACAGAAAAACCGCAGCACTCTACTTGCCTGAAGGGGCCCAGACAAGCCCCCCCACACTGCCCCCCCCCCAACTGGCTTAGATTGGCCAGGCTTCTGCAGCACTCTACAAGCTATGCTTGGTATGTGGGAAAGGAGGGCAGAAGCTTACCATGGCCGCATGCAAGCCGAATTCTGTTGCCCAGACCTGTGATCTCTAGCAGCAAAGCCACAGGCACTCAGCATTAAGAGGCAAAATGCGACCTTGCACAGAAATCACACGTGCTATGTAATGTGAACAGTGTTGGTCACCGTGAAAGAGTATAAGCATTGTTCTGCAAAATGTAGCTTTTAAAACAATTCTCTCTTTTTTCCCCTCCCTACAGCAGCTGCAAATTCCTCAAGCCTCCCCCCTCCATCCCGAAGGTTATCACAGATAAGGCGTCGTAAGAAGAAAACGCGAGACGAGATGTTTTCTGAAATTATGGAATCCAGCCGCAGTGACAGAGCTCATGTGAATGAGTGGAAGGAAACAGTTTCAAAGTATAGGAAAGAAGTCAGTGAACGTGAGGACAGGAGGGACCAACGTGAGGAGAGGAGGGACCAACGTGAGGAGAGGAGAGACGCTCGAGATGAGAGGTGGCGGCAGGAAGACCAGAGGATGAAGGATGCAACGCTGGGGCTGCTCTGGCGTCTGGTGGAGGTTCAGGAACGGCTGCTGGAAAACAGACTGCCGCTTCAGCCCCTGTTCCACCCTCCCCCCTCCCCATGTTCCGTATCCTCCTCACCCAGACGTGTAAGAACGCGGGGGGGGAGGCTCTGTACACCTTCCCATTCCACCCCAGTAGACAGCCCAAGCAAAAGGCTGTCATTTTTTTAAGCTTTTCTTTGTGGCTTTTTCCTTCCCAGCAATCCTCCTCCCAAATACCACCCGGTTCCCTCCCTCGTTTTCTAATCTATTAATAAAGAATAAATGATTTTTAAATGATAGTGACTTTATTTGGTTTGAAAGAAAGCTGGGGGAAGGGGCAGGGTGGGTTCCTTACAGAAAATCAGTCAATAAAGGGGGCGGGTTTTCATGAAGGAGAAACAAACAGATATTTCACACTGTACCCTGGCCAGCCATGAAACTGGTTTTTAAAGCTTCTCTGATGCACAGCGCTTCATGGTGTGATCTTCTAATCGCCCTGGTGTCTGGCTGCGCGTAATCAGCAGCCAGGCGGTTTGCCTCAGCCTCCCACCCCGCCATAAAGGTCTCCCCCTTACTTTCACAGAGATTGTGGAGCACACAGCAAGCAGAAATAACAATGGGGAGATTTCTTTGGCTGAGGTCAGAGCGAGTCAATAATGAACGCCAGCGACCTTTTAAACGGCCAAATGCACATTCTACCACCATTCTGCACTTGCTTAGCCTGTAGTTAAACAGCTCCTGACTCCTGTCCAGGCTGCCTGTGTACGGCTTCATAAGCCATGGCATTAAGGGGTAGTCTGGGTCCCCAAGAATAACTATGGGCATTTCAACATCCCCAACGGTTATTTTCTGGTCCGGAAAGTAAGTCCCTTGCTGCAGCCCTTTAAACAGAGTAGTGTTCCTGAAGACGCGAGCGTCATGAACCCTTCCCGCCCAGCCCGCGTTGATGTTTGTGAAACGTCCCTTGTGATCCACAAGTGCTTGCAGCACCATTGAAAAGTACCCCTTGCGGTTTATGTACTCGGTGGCTTGGTGCTCCGGTGCCAAGATAGGGATATGGGTTCCGTCTATTGCCCCACCACAGTTAGGGAATCCCATTGCAGCAAAACCATCCACTATAGCCTGCACATTTCCCAGAGTCACAAACTTTCGTAGCAGCACCTGAGTGATTGCTTTGGCTACTTGCATCACAGCAGCCCCCACAGTAGATTTGCCCACTCCAAATTGATTCCCGACTGACCGGTAGCTGTCTGGCGTTGCAAGCTTCCACAGGGCTATCGCCACGCGCTTCTCAACTGTGAGGGCTGCTCTCATCTTGGTATTCTGGCGTTTCAGGGCAGGGGACAGCAAGTCACAAAGTTCCATGAAAGTGCCCTTACGCATGCGAAAGTTCCGCAGCCACTGGGAATCGTCCCAGACCTGCAACACTATGCGGTCCCACCAGTCTGTGCTTGTTTCCCTTGCCCAGAATCGGCGTTCCATGGATAGAATCTGCCCCATTAACAACACGATCTCCAAAGCACCGGGGCCTGTGGTTTCACTGAATTCTGTATCCGTGTCTGTGTCCATGTCCTCATCATGCTTGTCGCTGCGCTGCCGCCGCCGCTGCCTCCTCGCCTTGTTTCTCTGGTCCTGGCTGAGCATAAACTCCACGAGAACGCGCGAGGTGTTTACAATATTCATGACTGCTGTCTTGAGCTCAGCGGGCTCCATGCTTGCCGTGGTATGGAGTCTGCAGTGTTCACCCACCCAGGAAAAAAGGCGCGAAAATGGTTGTCTGCCGTCCGTTGCTTTCATGCAGGGAGGGAGGGAGGAGGGAGGGAGGAGGTGAGGCTGTACCCAGAACCACCTGCGACGATGTTTTTGGTCCCATCAGGCACTGGGATCTTAACCCACAATCCCAATGGGCGCGTGAGACTGCGGGAACTATGGGATAGCTATGGAATTGCTACCCACAGTGCAACGGTGCAGAAATCGATGCTAGACCCGGTACTTGGACGCACACCACCGAAGTAATGTGCTTAGTGTGGCCGCATCCATTTCGACTTTATACAACCTGTTTTTCAAATCCGAATTATCTAAATTCGGATTAATCCCGTAGTGTAGACATACCCTGACATAAATCGGGAGTAACTTCAATGAAGTCAGTGGAGTTAGACTGGTGTTAAACTGGTTTCAGTCAGAAAGGAATCAGGCGCCTAGACTTTGCAAGTATGGACTGCCCAAACCTTCACCCTATCCTGGTTCTGACTTCTCTCTCCTTTCTTCTCTAGGGTGTGGAAGTGAAGCAAACTCAAATGTTTCTTTGCATTCCAAAGTTTGCCAAATTCTTTGGCACATACTCTTCTATTCCTACGTTAAATAGAAACATGCCTCTTATATCACCAGTTTGATCTTACACAGAGTCTGCTGCCTCTGTCCCATTGTTTGTTTCAAAGGGGGATTGGGCAAAGCATCCAAAGTCGGGGGGGGGGGGGAGGAGGGGGAAGTGCTGGCCTCTTAAGGTGAAATCAATTCCTGTTAGTATTCAGTGCAATAGGATAGAAGCAATTCCATTTGCTCTGTTTTAAATGCCACTGGATGTCACCTTCTGCAGAAACTGATCATTCCACTTTCAACCTATTGATTTCCCATTAAATCAATAGTTTAGGGTGAATTCTCCTATAGATCCATAGATCTCAGTATGACAGATACGGCAATTTCCTGCATATCCTTTGGACATTTTACTGAATTAAGTTTAAGTATCTTTGGGGTCATTGTATTAAATGCAAAGTTTACATATTATTTTGGGCTGGGATTGTAGACAACCTCCCTGGGAGACAGATGTGATAGGTGTAAGACCTGGAAGTTCAAAGACATATATTAAAAATGTGCCACACAAGAATAGACTTTTGGGACAATAAGTATTAAGTGGAGTTCCTGCAAATCACCACCTCTGGTTCTGAACACACGCACCCTGAGAAGAGGGTGATTGTTGATTACCTGTTCCTGGAGACGGAAGGTCAAAGGCCTGAGCTGTATAAAACAAAAACAGGTGAACTGCTCTCTTCTAAATGAACTCGTAACCACAGGGAAAACCCAGTTGCGGGTTTTGAAGGGCTGACTCCTGCCAGAGCCTGGGGGTGGAGTTGGGGTGATCTCTGGAAAGCTTTTTAGCATGTGTGTAGGCTCTTGTCGTTTTCTCTGTAATGCTTTCACCTTAAGAATAAAACGTGCTTGCTTAGAAAGAGCTGAGTGGTAACTTGTAACTGCTGACAATTACACTGTATATAGCCTTCGTAGAGAAATCAAAATGAAGACATTGGCCTATTTAGCCAGTTTGCTTTGCTGGGAACATCACAGTGTAGGCAGGGAACTGTACATCCTGGATAAACCTCGGTCAGGAGGGAGTGAGACACAGGTCTCTGCCCAAGAGAGATGATGACGGGGGGCCAGAAACCAGGAGGTGCCCTTAAGGGACAACAGATGGGGAATACGGGTGCAGTTACCATTAAACTGTGACACTCAGGGCAATAGCAGCAGCCACTTCTCAGAAGAGCTGCTCAAAAGAAATGTATAGGAGGAGGCTGAAAAATGCAACCGGGGATCTGTGGGGTTCTCCCACATCAGGCTGTGTGTTATGCTGTCTCACACTGATAATACTTGACATCAATATAGCACCTCCCATCCAAAGATCACAAACCAAAACCTTATAAATGACACATACTGGGTTCACGCCACTCATCAGTGCAGCTACCTCCTCAATGGAACACAGACAGCAAGTCTACCTAAGAGGTGACTACAGATGAATAAGAATATTACAGCCAATTGAAACTACAGAGGGAATTTAGGGTAGGCAGAGTATAGTTATCTAAACTGAAACCTGGCCAGGACCCCAAGGCTAACATGTCCATTGACAGTGTCATAGGATTTTTAAATCACCACCACCATACAGGACCTCAATTTTATGTCCCCTCTGAAAAATAGCATTAGCAGTACTGTGAATCCTAATACTATGCTGGAGCATTGATCAGTATTCATTCTGAGAGAAGAGCACCCCCTACTGAATCACCAATGCCACATCTTGCAACGCCAAGGTTTTTTCTTCTGAGTAACAATCGAGACCAACTCTAGAGTTGCTTAGATCATGAGATCTGGAGCGAGTTCCATCTGTGGAGATTCTAAGGACCTTTCTGATGTCCTGTGGCTAATGCACCTTGTCACTTGCTTTACTGAGGGTAAATTCAGATGAGCAAATCATTCCAGCCTTTCAGCAGAAGAAGATGTGGAGCCAGGGAATTGTCTAGCTACATATCCCTTAATATTTATACAGCATCTGCTAATGTAACACCATTGATTTCAATGGACACACTGACAGCTAGTTATAAAGTGCCACACAAAACAGCATGACACTTTAACAAGCTAAGCAGCCTGGCCAGGCAGCAGCAGCATTGCAGAAGCAGGTAGACAGAAGAGGAGAAAAGTGTGATTTTTTTTTTCCCCTTGATGATTGTGGTGGTCAGTGATCACTCAGTGCTTAAGGTGCTTGCAAGAGATCTGCTGTATTGTGTGTCTGGTTCCAGCTGGCTGTGCATAACAAGAGCTTCACGGCACCCCGGCCAGACTGTCTGGGAAGCTCAGCCCTTAAAGGCACAATCATCCATAGCACAACAATTGTATCTGTGTAGACTATTCCTTATGAGGTAGTTGGGGCAACAGCAATGGGGAGATGCTTCCCTAGATGGGAACAGAACAATGTAGGAATGGGAAACAAAAGAAATAAATGGCCCATTTGCAGAAGTCCTATAGCATTTAATGGAGAATAAGAACCTTACTGTATGCTTCTTGAACCATCCAATAGAATTCAATGAGAATGAAATCCCTGCTATAACATTTGATAGGATAATTCAGAAAGCCTAGAGAAAGGCGCTTATTCTCCATTAAGTTCTATAGGTTTTTAGAGTAAATTCTGTAGAACCCAGGAGTTCTTAAAGTTTTCATAGACTAAGGCCAGAAGGGACCATCATGATCATCTAATCTGACCTGACCTCCTACACATTGCAGGCCACAGAACATCACCCACCCAGTCCTGTAGTAGGCCCCAACCTTTAAATCCTGATTTAAAGACTTCAGGTTACCGAGAATACACCATTTACTCTCATTTAAACCAGCAAGTGACCTGAGCCAGATGCTACATACTTATGAAAAGGTCCTGTCAACTTCAATAAGAGGAAACAAAAGGAAAGTTGTGATGATTAGTCAATACAGATAAATGTTTACTAAGTCTGTGTGTGTGTGTTTGAGAGAGAGAGAATGCATGTTGATCTAGCAGAACCATATGATAATGGGTTGGATTTCCTTTTCCTCATTGGCTGGGTGGCAGGTGGGTTTGATTGGGGAGGGGCTGGCGGGGGAAAGGGAAGTGTAGCCGTGTTTTTGGGGGGAGTGGGATGGGGAAAAGAACAGGTGCTGTGTGAAGGCTCTGGTCTGGTTGCATTAAAGTGGGTTGGCTTTTCAGACAATGTCGTCTTATTCCTTTTGATACACCTGATGCTATGACAGGCTGTACTTACCATGCTCAGCTGACATCCTCGCCTGTATTGTGCCCATCAGTTCATTTCCTCTCAGCACCTTTTGTTTTCTAAAAGCCATCTGCCAGTGAAACATATCCAGCTTTTCTGCAAATGTGGAATTACCTTCATAGAATCACAGGGTTAGAAGGGTCCTCATCTACTTTAACTCCTAGCCAAGATGCAGGACTTGTTCTATTTAAACCATCCAAGACAGAAGGCTCTCCAGCCTCCTTTTGAAAACCTCTAGTGAAGGAGCTTCCACAACCTCCCTATGCAGTCTGTTCCATTGTCCTACTGTTCTTACAGGTAGGAGGCTTTTCCTGAAATTCAATCTAATTCTGCTGTGCTAGAGTTTGAACCTATTGCCTCTTGTCCTGCCCTCTGTGGCAAGAGAGAACAACTTTTCCCCATCTTTTTTATGGCAACCTTTCAAGTATTTAAAGACCCTATCATATCTCCCCTTAATCTCCTCTTTTCCAAACTAAACATACCCAGTTCCTTCAGCCTTCGCTCATATGACTTGCATTCCATGCCTTTGATCATCTTTGTCACTCACTTCTGAATCCTTTCCATTTCTCTACCTCCTTTCAATATATTGGTGACCAAAATTGGACACAGTACTCCAGCTGAGGCCTAACCAGCACTGAGCAGGGCTGGCGCAACCCATTAGGTGACCTAGGCAGTCGCCTAGGGCGCTACAATTTGGGAGGTGGCGACTGCTTGAGACCGCCCTCCAATCCAACATCATTTCGTTAATAGTTATTCTATGTTTGTAGTTGTTTAATCAATTCTCTATCCACTTAAATGTAGTTCCACCGAGCCCACATTTCTCCAGCTTACTTGTCAGAATGTCATGTCGGACTCTGTCAAAAACCTTGTTGAAGTCCGGGTATATTATGTCCACTGCATTCCCCCATCCACAAAACCGGTTACCCTGGCAAAGAAGAAAATCAAACTGGTTTGGCAATATTTGTTCTTAGTAAATCCATGCTGGCTGCTACTGATTGCCACTTCATCCTCCAGGAATTCACAAACTGAATGTTTCATACATTGCTCTAGTAGCGTCCCAGATCTGGCTGACTGGTCTATAGTTCCCTGTCTTCTCCTCCCCCACCCCCTTTTAAAGATGGGCACTACATTAACTCTTCTCCAGTCTTCCGGGACCTCTCCAGTCATCCATGAGTTAGCAATTATTATTGGCAGTGGCTCTAAGATTTCTTCAGCTAATTCCATCAGTACCCTGGGGTGAATAGCATCCGGCCCTGCTGATTTGAATTCATTCAAATTGGTTAGAAGATCTCGGAGGTGTTCTTTACTTATCCCAACTGGCATCTCTTCCCCTTTACTGTCTGTGGTAACTTCGCTAGTTGTCCAGTCACACATTATTTTTTGGGAGAAGATGGAAGCAAATCAGGCATTGAGCAGCTCTGCCTTCCTATCATCTTCCATTACTAGCTCACCTTCTCCGTTGAGCAGCAAACGCACACCATCCCTCGTCTTTCTTTTTTGTCTGACCTATTTGAGAAACCCCTCCTTGTTGTCTCTAACATTCCTTGCCAGCTGTAACTCATTCTTTGCCTTGGCTTTCCTGATTTTGTCCCTGCACGCTCCTGCTCTCCCCCACCTCTCCTTTAAACAATACCAGCAGTGGCCTGAGCCCTAGGATGGCATTACTAAAGGATGGCCTTGTTCACTAGCTAAACTTTTCAAATGTGTGAGGCTTCTGGGTGATAAATGCATACTTTGGGGGATTCACTTGGGGAAAGTCTTTGCCTTTGTCTGTCTCTCTTTCCTATTGGTGGCCCTACTGCCTGGCTACAGCCCCATGATAGAGAAGCTGGATCCTGTTTGACCAGGACGTGTGGGCTGGCAGCTAAGATACAGGTGATACAGTTCAGCTTACTTACTTACTTACTTCCCTTACAGAGGCACAGAGCCCCTGGGAGGAGGAGGTGCCCTCCTAGGGCTGAAATTGCGGTTGAGGAGTGACTGAGTAAGGCACGTGAGTCATGCTCCCATACACTGACTACAGGATTACAGGGGGGTATAGCAGTCTCTACGCTGGATTTTGGCCACACTGGGAGCCCCCTATACTGGGTTGCACGTACTGTTGCCAGTGATGTTGGCACAGCAGTGAGAAGCAGACACACCACACCTGTGACCTTGCCCCTGGCCTCTTTCTCTTGGTGAAACCATCATGTGCAGGCTATGCTCTTCCTCATAAACCTTCGTTATTTTAAAGTATTGGGTGAATAATCTGGCTCATGGATAATGTGAGGATTCAAAATTCGAGCTGAGTAGAAGTAAGTTTTGATTGGATGCATAGGGTCATGTGTTACTGTTTCTGTTCCATGATTGGATAGGTGTTTCTTAGAGTCAGGTATTTTCAGTGAAAATGCTAAAGGTTGTGTGTTCAACATTTGTTTTCTGCCAAGATTTGCTTAAAATTAATTAATTCCCACCTGTTCTTCTCCCCAAAGCCAAAACAGGGGAGCAAAAACAGCCCACGTGAACCCAACTTTTATTTGAGCAAATATTTGTGAAATGTCTCTTTGAAGTAGTTGCCCAGCTCTTGCACCGAATCTGTACAGTGGAATCCCAGTTTAGCATTCCCAGTTTCTCTGGGCAGCTAAGAAACAACAGAACTACCAGTGTGCCATGAGGGTAAACAGGGAAGTGCAGAGGAGCTTGCTCAAAGAGGAGTGCAAGTGTAGGCTTTAGGGCTCGTCTACCCTAGAAGCACTACAGCGGCGCACCTGGTGAAGATGCTCTATGTCAGCAGGAGAAAGCTCTCCCGTCGGTATAACAACTCCACCTCTGTGAAAGGCGGTAGCTATGTCTGCAGAAGACACTCTCCCATCAACATAGCGCTGTCCATACCGGCACGTAGGTCAGTGTAACTTATGCCACTAAGAGGTATGGCTTATTCACCCCCCCTGAACAATGTAAATTATACCAATTTAAGCTCTCATGTAGACAAGACCTTAGCCTTTCACAGCTTCTTGTCTCCTCCCAGTGTGTGACAGGCAAAGTTGTATACAGCTTTCTGCTGCCCTGGTCTCCCAAACTATTGAGAACGTGCAAGGAAATCTCTCCTGAAGGGAGGATGGAGCCCTTTGTGGGGACACTTGTCTGTGGCAGTTAAAGCTTTGTGAGCCGAAAAGCTTTGAAAAGTTCAAGAGCCCAGTTTAGTGACAGAATCCCTGGGGGCCCGAAGAATTGCAAATAAAACATTTTAAAGTTATTTCCGCCTTTGCTGACCTATTGTTAGTGCTGTTGCAGGGGAACTGGCAGACTGCACAGCTTTGGTTTTAGCTTGTAACAAGCTTTCCAGTCCTCCTATAAATGCATTTCATTTTCACCTGGATTTTAGAGTTTAATTTCTCACAGTTCAGAATTTGTGACCCCTTTGTCCATTGTGGTCCAGGGTCAACGAGTGGTTTTACTTGTAGTCCTTCCTGTCTGTTACAGCTGTCCCCCTGCTGCATTCCTTTTCCCCCTCTCCTTTCTGTTTGTCCTGTGTGACCGCCCCTCCCGGCCATTGTGCTAACTAAAGTCACAGCCCTATTCCTAGGAATGGCTGGTACAGACTAACTGGAGCCATTGCTCTGCCTAGGGAGGGGGCTTCTTGCTTCTTTGTTTGGTTCCTTTGTTCAGACCCAGGCTCGGTGTGGGGGGCGCTGCCCAGAAATGCAAGACCTGAAGTGGCCAACTAATTAAGCATATGAGTCATACCTGTGGCTCAGAACATGCCCAGGCATGCCTATGCTTACCTGCAGCCTTTCCCTGCCTTCTCTCCTCCCCTGTATCACGAGGAGCCAATCAAAAGTACTGGTGGGAAACTGCCTGAGTTTGCCTTTAAAGCCGGACATTTTCTGATCTGACCTCGGAGAAGGTCCTTGCTTTGCCACCTGGTCTGATCAGCTAGGGGTTTTTGGGGGGCCCTCTCCCCGCTCTCATTTGTTTTTGAGCGTACCCCCGTTTTTAAACTCCCCTCCCACGAACAACAAAATTTGTGCCTGGAGATCTCCTGATTATTGTAAGCGAATCGAGTCCTCTCTGTGTCCTCTGATGCTACTGCCGTTCCTGTCTCTGTGCTTGCTGCTGTCCTGGGGATTGGTAAGAACTCCCTCTTGCAAACTCCCCGTCCTAGCTGCTGGCCTTGTTTTCCCAGCAGACAGACCCAAGCTAACTCCTTGGTCTGTATCTGTAATCTGTTTCTTGCTCCGCAGCGCCTTTGCTGCTGGAAATAAGCCTGTGCCGCTGCTAGGCTGTGCCTTCCTGGACTGTACCCTGGGCTGCCGGCTTGCAGCCACCCCAGTGCTGCAGCCACCACTAGTTAACCCCCCCTCCCCCGCCCCGGGGCTGTACCCTGGGCACACACCACTCTGCCCTCCAGAACTGCTCCCCCTCCCAATCAAAGAAGCAGCATAGTGTAAGGTGCACCTATTAGAATTAGGTTCTTAGTCTAGATAAATTGTAATTTCATTTTGCATAGCTGTGGTTAAATTAGGTTTAAAGAATTGTTTGTATTGTGCTCTGTAAGTTAGGTTTAAAAAAATTGTTGCATTGTGTTCTGTTACTTGCTAATTTGTGTAGTCTTGGTTAAGTTAGATCATAGATAAGATTTTACTGTGTTCTGTATAATTGTGGTTAAGTCTGTCTTCCTGCTGCCCTAAACCCCCCTCCCCCCCCCGAGCTTGTCCGTGTCTCCCCCCGAGCTCCCCAGTCACTCGTTGCAGTCTCTCTGCTGTTTAAACTTGCAGCCGGTCTGCTCTCTGTGTCTCCCTGAGTCTAAATCTCCCTCTGCAGCGCCTCTGCCTTTGGACTCTGCTCCACCACGTGCTCCTCTTCCCCCATCCCCCAACCTCACTCCTCTACCACTGCCTTTCTCTCTCTCTCTTTTAATCCCTTCCCCCAAGTGCTCACCCCGCTCCTGCTGCTGCCAAACCTCAATTGTATTACTGAAGTCTAGCATTGGTTACCCTTTTTCTCTCTTACACACCTCACATTTTACATTTACACCACTGTGACATATTTTTACCTAGAGTTGTTGGTTATTTAACACATTTTACCCATAACTGTTAGTTGGTTATACACTGTGTGACACACCCTTTACATAGGAACTGTTAACTACCTGTTAACACTGCAGTATAAATGTAATTGGCTACCAACTGTATTGGACCCCACTGTAATTGTACCCCACTATTGAAGCCCCCTATCCTATTTACTAAAAGAACCCCCTCCCCAATTGTCTACCTTAACAAACCCCGTACCCCTCACTATTGAATTTTCCCTGTTTTTGCATTTTCTTAATAAAGTTTATTTTGCACCCCACCAGTGCAATAGTTGTCCCGCAAGATCCCCTACCTGCTGGCAGGGTCACTTCCCTACCTGAAAAATTGTTCTCAGCTGAATTTCATTTGTAAATGCTAGAATTGAGGGATTAAGGCAAACATGTATGCCTGAATATTCTTTTGAATGAACTCCCTGTGTTCCTTGAGCTGGGATTCAGAGCTTCATTCATTCACTTTTTGTAGCCATTTGTCCAACTGAGTTTTTATTCATAATAATGTTAGTGGACATCAAAAGTGTCAGGAATACTCATGCAAATATTTGCACTGGGTGAGTGAGCGCAGCCATCTTGAAAACTCTGAGGATTGGTGAGTCAGACGTTCAGAATCAATACCATGTGACTTAAGAGACCAATCACATAACAGTGTTGTTGAATTGCAAGTCTCCAATTAGTTTGCACAATTCATTCATCAAACTATTGTGAACTGCCAACAAATGAATGAAAATCTTGGTCCAGGGGCAATACAGATTTACCAGAAAAATTCTTTATTGCAGATTGTGCATGCACAGTGCTCGGAAGTCCAATTCAAAAGTCTTAACAGGACTGGAAGGAAAGGGATTTGCTCTGACTTCATTTTAATGCTGTTAAAGAAAACGCTCCCCGCTCCCCTCCCCCCGCATGGATGCATGTGCTACTGGAATAACGGCTAGCCATGAGCAGTACTAACCTTGTAAATGTTACATATGAGCTTTTACTGGACCCTGTGTCTTAAGACATAGGAATGATGTTGGTCCCAGCAGAGATATTACCAGAAATGCACAAAGTGGCATGTTGGCAGAAGGACTATCCTGGATTCCTTTTGGTGCAGGGAAGTGAATCTTGCAATTTGGGGTTACTGAGGAGTGCAGTGTAAGCGTTAGCTACTCAGTTTAACAATAAATAATAGCTTACATCTATATAGTGCCTTTCTTCCCCTAATGCTTTGCACACTATACATATACACAGCACTTCATCATGCAGCCACCGCTGGGGTAGATTGCAACAGCTGTTTCACAGCACACAGTGACATTACACAACACATGAAGACAGGAAGAGATGAATACACACTATCTAGTTGAACCGGTGGAATTTGGTTGGTCAGAGCATAATGGTTCAGACTGAAATTTGGCCAGAAGGCCATTGGGAAAAGTCTCATTGGATCTTTAATAACCCCAGGTGGATAGGATCGCAGTTTAATATTTCATCCAAAAGGAGGATGCTCCCAGGGTGCCTCCTAACATCCTGCTGGGGGACCAGAGCCACCAATTACATTGCCAGCACAACTTCCTGTAGACCCTGGATTTTCCTTGGAGGTGTCCCATCCAGGTGCCCATCCATTAGCTTGTGAAATCAGTGAGCTTGCAGGTATAGTTGCAAGCGCTGCCACTACCTAGCTGTGTCCCTCTTGGAGCACTATTATGCGTTCAAGTCAGAAAGGTTTAGCCCGTTTCATTTCCTACAGAATCCAGATATGGCCTGAGAGGGGAACACTATTTCCTTTACACCCACAGGAAGCAAATCCAGAGCATCCCCTTCAGTCGGGAATTTCCTTCTCCCCGCTCTACCACGAGAGACCCACTGTGCTAGACACTGCACGGACACATAGTAAACATCTCTGCTCCAAAGACAGATTAACTAGCCAAGAAGAACAAAGGACAGGAGGTACTCTCACTTCTCTGGGCTTTGTAAGCATCCCCACATGGGCCAAATTGATGAGATAATTGATTAAGCACCAGGTGGTTAACAAGGTGATTCAGCTTGTCTGCTGAGGACAGTAAAAAGGCCAGACAGGAAGAGATAGGATTGGTGAAGAGAAGCCCAGGATTAATCTCAGGTAGGTGAGTATGCTCACTTGCTCGCTCTCCTCTTCCTCCTCCTCCCCGTTCCCCTTCCCCACCTCTCCTGTCCAGAGAGATGGTAAAAGGCTTATGCGGTGGGGAAGGAGCACATGGTGTTGAACTTGCCACTGGAGTGCGAGGGCTGTTTGCAGCAAGGAGTGCAGGGCGAGGGAACTGAGGCACGTTACACAGGGGAAGCGACCACCGCAAGGACATGCAGTAGATTGGTAGCTGAACAGGGAATAAAAGCTGACTCCCAGGCCAGTGCCCTGTGTACTGAACCAGACTGCCACTTACAAGCAGCGCAGATTCTTTAGGGAGCACTATGAAAAGACTAAAAAAAATAAAATGGAGAAGCCTCATTAAGTGATAGGATCTCCCTCCCCGCCAGACTCTGAAATGTTTTTTTATAGCAGGTGTTTGAAGTCCTGATATCTTCTAGCCACCTTTAAATCTTACTTTTAATCCAGTAACATGCTTAATCAACTCCTCCAGAGGTTAAACTGCTAGATATCATTTGGGGAATTATACATTTTATTCTTGATTTGTTTCCGTTGTGGTAACAATGCCTAGAGTTAAGGTTACCCAACACATTCTAAGGCTATGCTTATACTACAGACCTTACAGCAGCACAGCTGTAGCCGTGTAGCTCCCGTGTAGCCGCTCTATGGCGATGGGAGAGAGCTCTCCTGTCGGCATAATTAAACCATCCCCAATGCGCAGTGGTAGTTTTGTTGATGAGAGAGCGTCTCCCACCAACATAGCACTGTCCACACCAGCACTATTGTCGGTGAAAGTTATGTGGGTCAGGGATTGTTCTTTTCACACCCCTGTCTGACAAAAGTTTTATCAACAAAAGTGCTAGTGTAGACATAGCTAAGACTCTTTTCACTTGCTTATACATATTCCAGACCAGGGATCGGCAATCTTTGGCACGCAGCCCGCCAGGCCAGTTTGTTTACCTGCCACATCCGCAGGTTCAGCCGATCGCGGGTCCCACTGGCCGCGGTTCGCCAGTCCAGACCAATGGTGGGGCGGGAAGCGGCGTCCAGCACATCCCTCGGCCCATGCCGCTTTCCGCAGCCCCCATTGGCAAGGAGCGGCGAACCGCGGCCAGTGGGAGCCGCGATAATGTCTCCCAGGGATGGTAGATAAATGTCTATCATGGATGGTCTAGACAGTGTTTGGTCCTGCCATGCGGGCAGGGGACTGGACTCGATGACCTCTCGAGGTCCCTTCCAGTCCTAGAATCTATGAATCTGCGGATGCATCAGGTAAACAAACCGGCCCGGCTCGCCAGGGTGCTTACCCTGGCGGGCCACGGGCCAAAGGTTGCCGATCCCTATTCCAGACTTTAACTGTTTGTGCTTAAATTTTCCATGCTAGGAGTCTACCTCCAGCTGAATGTGTTTGTTTTGTTTAACAGTTTCAGCTAAAATGGCTCCGCTGTTTCTGAGAACAAAATGTGGGGAAAATACATTGTTTTGTCCATGTTAAAAAAAAAAATTAATACAGCAAGAGCAGGACGGGGCATCTTTGGTGCACGAGTTACTTACTCTGGGACATACTGTATTTGGTCATACAAAATGTACTTGGGGGAATCAATGCCCAGGAAACTCCGTGAGGTTTATCCTGTGGCGTGTCCTCTGGAACCTTAGATGGCTGTGAAGCAGGCAGGGGGCATGAGTCTGCACGTCCCTCAAGAGCTCTTCCCTCAGCCTCATGAATCCCAGAGTTTTCATCTTCCTCTGCTACCGCCCTGTCCTCTGGTAGCACAGCTCCAACAGGAGTTGGGTTGCCATTGGCTGCCTCCCTGATGGCTGGAACATAGGGGATTACTTGGCAGAAAAGCCCCGATTCAGGGAAGTATTCCTATTCAGGAAAGCACTTACAGTAAGTGTGTGTTTGTTTTCTGCATAGGCATAAATGTAAGCATGTACTTAAGTGTTCTCTGGAGCCAGATGAGGTCAAAATGTGGACCACAGGTGGTACAGTGATTTGGGATTCTCCAGAGGGAAAGGCATTATGTAGCTATAAATCATCATCATTATTCCAGACAAAATGAAAAGATATGTATTATTACTGAGTGTCATAACTATGCATGGCTCAAGGTCCCTGCTTAGAAGTGCTGACAATCTAGCATTTTAACTCCTTAAAACACTTTCCTTTCTTCCCTGCTAAGCTTTATTTTTAGCCTTGTTACAATGCAAGCACAAGAGTAGCCACATAACAATCTGACAACTTCGGGTATTTTTGCTACTGATTTCTCAGCAGCCTCTGATGCATTAGGTGCCTGAGAAGTGTTACTTGACTCAAAGTAGCTGGGTCATGGTCTCACAGGGACAGGGAACAGGGCAGATGTTTTGCAGTATATCATCAGCTGTTGCTAAAGTGCTAGCATGAGTCCCTCACCAGCCATATGCTCTGAGCAGCCATCAGGCCCTGGTTTCCATGCTTTTGATAAGGGTCACTGCAGTGTCTTGGAAGTAAAACTGTCTGTGACTGACATATTTTGCTTCAGCTGTCAGCACAGCATGTTATTTCTGTGCTAAAATGGAGATATAATATGCCTAATGCTGTCAGGCTGACTTGCTGTTTGTGCTGCTAGCCTAAAAGGCAACCCCAGAAAATGTATTAGGTTAAAAAATAATAAATGACTTCTAAAAATATGTGCTTGAATAAAGCTGGGCAAACAGGTCTGTTCGGCTCAAAATCACAAAGTCACTTGGTTGGTATTTCTGATCCTCTCTATTTGTTTCCCCATCAACCTTTGTGCAAATGGCTTTTTTTGTTCACAAGAGAATTCATAGCCAAGGAAGCAAACAAGTGTTAATGGAAATGACAAGGAAGTCTTCCAATACTCATGCATCCATATGCATGAAGTTTCGCATCAGAAACATTCGAGCAGCTCATTGATTTCCCTCATTTTAGTAATTTTTCAGCAGCCGGTCTGGGAGGGAGAACACAGTACCACATGAGTAACCCAAACAATTGCACCCCACAGGTAACAAATAGCTAATAGCCAAAGGGAATAAGCTGCGGACAAATCCTAGGCTCAGAGCTGTTTACCTAGAGAGTTTGAACACTTCTGAATACAGAACAATTTCATAAAAAGAGTGAAAGGTGAAATCCTTGCCTCACAGCAGTCAATATTATAATACCCCATTATAATACCCATCTCTTCATGCATGTAGAAGAACGGACTCACCACTGGCATGCCCCCTTGAGGCCGACCTGGGAGCTGTTTCCTTTCTAGTGCCCCCGGTCAACAGTGACATTCTGTGGTGGTCTCTCTTACAACTCGGCTCTCCAACTGGTCACGTTTTAGTTCCACCCCTTCCAGGGTAACAGCAAGTCCAACACCTTGTCCTTGGCCTCACCCCTTAGTCCTATGGTCCTTACACTCTTCTCGCAGGGTTTTATCTCATCCTTATGTCAGGGGGCCTTCATGCCACCTTCCCAGTGCTAGTAAGGGAGCCCAGGCCCATCCACTACTCTGGGTTCCAGTCCAGGGACCATAGAACAAGCAGACAAGGTCTGTTCTGTCAGACCCCTTGACACTGCCTTTCTCCAGGCTGCTTTGTGGGCTCCTTTAGCGAGCAGCCCTTCTCGGAGCTTTTCTCTGGAGCGCTAGTTCCTGCCCTTGTATCAGGGTCAGCCACAGGGGCTCACTCCAACCTTGTATCTTCCAGGTATTCCCCACAGCTTCCTCCTCATCCTGCAGCAACTTTTCTCTTTCCCTCTCCTCTCTGTGTCTGTTTAATCTTTAGTACCAAGAGAGGGAACTGTAAAGTTCTTTCCTCTCTCCCCTGAACCACATTCCTCTAATTACAGCACTACCCAGCTCCTTCCCAGGTGGACTTCATCTTTAATTAAGCGCCCTTCCCCACCCCTGCAACCAGGTGGGTTAATTGGTCTCTCAGGCTCTCATTAACCCTTTCATCACCTATGTGAGGTAACATAGGTGCTAGAATTAGGGGTGCGGAGGGGGTGGGGCTGCCGCACCCCCGGCTTGAAGTAGTTTCCATTATATACAGAGTTTACCATTTGGTTCAATGGCTCTCAGCACCCGCACTGTACAAATTGTTCCAGCCCCCCTTAGGGGTAGACATCCCATCACAGTACCTAATTTGCCAACAGCAAAACAGGGCTGAATTTGTTGGATAAATGACTAGCTACAACTAGTATGCGGCATGCTGAATGCTCCTAAATAACCTGGTTAACCTTGTGCCTGGCACAGTGGGGCTCTGATCATACTGGGGCCTCAGAGGACTCCAATAATAGGAATAATAGGGAAGGAGGAGAAGGCATAGGGGGCATTCAGTGTATTTGTAAATTACCTGTTTTTTAAACACTTTTCTCCAGGTCCCAGCCCTGGCCTGGATCAGTGATTCCCACTTTGCAGACTCCCCAGCTACCCGTGATGTTGCATTCAGTGCTGATCGTCCCTGCAGGAGGAATGAGGTAAGCTATCAGTTGTTGGTGGGTTTAATGATTTCGAGTGGCTTTTCAATTTCTTTTTTAATGTTTATTTTAAACCTTGTGACATATCAAGCAAGTATATGAAAAACATGGCACGATCACAGAGTAGTGCAAACAGGATTGACATGACTCCGGTAATCCAGCGTCTATAGCAGGACACTCTGTTGTGCTGAGTGTATTGCTGTCTAGTTGAATGTCTTTAGCCCACTTGATTGTGTTCTGGAAAGGATGTGATTCTGCCCAAACCTACTGAATTGAGAGTTAAAGTCCAAGGGCCAGATCCTCAGCTGATGTAAAACAGCATAGCTCCACTAACTTCAACAGGAGTACGCCGATTTCCACCAGTGAGGCTGTGACCCAAGTGTTAAATAAAAGACAGCTGCCCAATGGACCTCTATTGACCTCTATAGTCAATAAGAACAGGGCACGTCTCTTCATTTGCCACTTCATAAGATATGTGTTAGAGAGGGAGAATTTTTTCCTAGAAAAATCTTGTTGCTGAAAATGGCCTTTTGACTAAAACAGAAATTTTCTCTGAACATTTTCATTTTTGTCCAAAACTTTCAGTTTCTCAGCATGTTCAGGTTTGGTAAAAAGTTTCATTTTTTTGAATTTGTAACGAGTACTTTATATGACACATTTGGCCTTTCTGCTAATGAACGGTCCCTGTGGCAGCTTCTGATTTCCTGACCTGTTTTGATCATTCAAAATCATTCCCCGAATAATTTCTTTAAGCAATTTTTTGCTTTTTGATTCTTCCTGAACAATTCATTGTGAGTATTCAAAACTGTGTTTCGTTTTGAATGGACACATACAGCAGGTCACATGTTACTGTTTCTGTTCCCTGATTGGTTAGACCATCATTCTCATTCTCAGGTCTATGAGTTCAAAATTCACTTTCTGCAAATGTTCAGTATCAATGGCTTAAAATGCATTGTTCTTGCTTGTAAACTTGTTCTCAGAATACAAATGCAAAAGGGGCACTGTAGCAGGCTAGCTGGCCCACTAAATGAAACTGGGTTGGCACTCCTGTTCCAGTCCAGGTGCTTCCAATTGGACCACTTGAGAGGGCAGGGCAGCCATGGGGACTATAAAAAATCAGTCAGGAGTCAAGCAGGAGATAAGAGTTGACTGAGGCAGTAGGTGGTTCCTGGAAGAAGGTTAAAGATGGCAAAACAGAAAGAAGGATTTGCTGGTTGGTGTCCCTAAATCAGGGCCAGGCAGCAAAAGCAAAGGCAAAGGGAGATGCGTGATGGCTCTAAGCCAGAGAGCTGGAGCAAAGGGCCAGAAAGGGGATGCAGTGGAAGGCTTACCCACTGATATCTCCTTGCTGGAGAGCGGACCCAGGGGAACAGTGAGAGAGCAGGAGAGGGAGTAGTGCTCCTAGGAGAGAGGCTGTAGGAGTTCCTGCTGGGAAGAGTGGGGTTGCACCCCAAAAAGAAAGGCTGGGGTGGCTGTTGTGGAAGAGGATGGAGAAGACCTCAGCTATATTGGAAACACTGGGGTCTGGCAAGAAGGACTATATGCACTGGGGCATATGGACTATGTTTTGGGACTCTTGTTACAGACTCTTTGCACAAGGTGTCTGTAATAAACTGCCCCCCCAGGCGGGGTATTGTCTAAATAAATAGGAGCCTGGAGTCTTTTGGGCTACCCAAGATGGAGACTGAGACAACGGGCCACTTTCAGTGCTTCCCTGGGCCATGAGGGGGGCTCTTGGGTGGAGGCCGTTTCTTTACTGGCATGAACAAGGTGAGTGAATTCAGTGACTTGAACGAGGTGAATATTCATGGTGATGTTTTTGAGGTGTTTGCCTGGCTCTATTTGTGATACGTGCAATTGACTGGCCCCTTTCTCTTTGATGCATTGGGAAATAGAATCACCATCAGGTAGGAACAAATTGACGGTGGATGGAGTGCTGCCGCCTTTTGGTTAAACAATTTAGAAATAGTGCATTATTAATTCTGGTAGTCTTGTTTTCACAAGACAGTTAATAATAATTGTTTCACCATAGTTAGAGCCTCTTCTTTCTTCCTCCTCCTATGTGCGACCCCTCCCTCGTTGTTCTTTCTTCTGTCTGTAGTTTTAGTCAGGAAGTGGTGTTTGATTGTGGTTTGATAATGAGGTTACTATGAAATTATTGTACAGTGCCCCAAGAGCCTAGGGAAAGGGCTGTTTTATAAATGAAGCAGTATTAACAGTGATTTAACAGTCACTGCACTTGCAATGAGAGCGGACCTGGGGCTTGAGCCAGCTAAGCAGTTTCATTGAGGTGGGAAGCTTAGCTGGCTCTGATGCATAGTGTACACGGCCTGCCTGCTTACCAGAACCTTGTAGTTAGAACGTGGATATGGTTCCCCTTAACATGCTCCCCAACATCAGTGCTGTTATACAGTTATGGCTGAATCAGCATGAAATCCATCTCTGAAAGAGCAGAGCAGACTGCACCAATCTATTGCAGATGTACGAACCCTCGCACTGGGAACAGAAAGGTCTATCCCAAGGGCCTGGCTGGGAGGCCTTAGCATGCTTCTGGGAACCTCAGACCACCACACCCGCAAAGGAGCTCTTAGCCCTTCGTGTTTCTGAGGCAGATAAAGCACGTTCCAAGCAGTCTGGCACACAGGAGTCTTTTTGCATGTTGTCTCAAAAGCAAGGTTTTGTCTACTGTGAATAGTAAAAATCCCCTTTCATGTGGATAGCAGTCTGCCCCAGGATTCTGGGCCAACATTTTCCAGTCTTCTTGTTGTAAAACTGAAATGCACCCACCTCTGGAGTGGAGCAAACAACACCAGTGGTACCAAACCTGGTAGCATATGGGCCATTTGTGTTATGCTCTGGGGTTTATTCTATTGTGCATTTTAATTGTAAGTATCCAGGGAAAAATACATGAGCAATCACTGGTATTTCCTTGGCATGGAAGAACTGATAGGCAGAATGATGTCTACTGTCTATTGCAGCATTCTGGAGCTGCTAGCAAAGGGGTATGTCCTTAATGGACCAGGAAGCAGCATCTTGAAGCTTCCTTAAGGGCTTGTCTACACTTACAGCGCTGCAGCCACAGCACTTAGTGAAGATGCTACCTACACCGACAGGAGTGTTTCTCCCATCGGCACAGATACTCCATCTCCCTAAGAGGCGATAGCTATATCAACAGGAGAAGCTCTCCCGTCGACAAAGTGCTCTTTATACTGGGGGTTAGTTCAGTGTAACTACATTGCTCAACCACACCCCTCAGTGACGTAGTTATACCTACATAGGTTTGTAGTGTAGACCAGAGCTAAACCAGCACCAGTGGAAACATCTATTGTGCTGGGCCAGGTGTTGTCTGTGATTTACAACCTATATTAATTCTACCCTGAAAAATGTATTCCTACTTACTATTGAGGTGCATTGTATTAAGCAGGAAAGCATCAAACAGAGCTTTGCAGAGAACTAAAGGGTGTCTTAAATTTTTAAATACCATTTCCAATATTGGTCATGAAGAGAATATTTGACTCAGCAGGAAAAACTACCCACTTTCTTTTCTGTGTGGATTTTGGCTTCTATCAGATGGTTAAGTTGTATCATAATTTTATTGTAAAGCACATATAGGGCTGAATTCTGCAACCCTTTCTCCCGCTGAATACATCAACTCCATGAGTAGTTCTGTTGACTTCAGTGAGGCTACTCAAGTGAGTAAGGGCTTCAGAATCAGTCCCTGTAGTGAATATCATGCATGCAAGTCACAGGATATTGTAATTGCCTTTTCAAGATATCTTAGGAAGTCAGCATGTTTTCTTCCATCCCAGAAATAAAAGCAAGAGAACTATTTGAGTGAGTAACCAAGAGGAAGCTACAGAGGAAATTTAAATGATGTGCAAAATACAAGATGTTGAGGTTTGACATTTATCCTAACTTGTAAGAAGACATCTAATAACTCATAAGTGAATGTAAATGTCATATCACTCTTAAAACATTATGCATTCTCTATCACCCCAGATAATAAATGATTATGAATGTCCCAGTGCATAAAACACCAACAAAACAAAAGTGAAGCATGAAATTAAATGAAAGAAGCAAAGCAGAAAATAATGATAATGCTACTGTTCCCTACATTTATATAGTTCCTCTCATGTGGAAGGCTCCTGAAGCACTTTGCACATCATGGCTCAGGTCCTCAGCTTGCTGGCTCCAATGGAATTACATTGATTTACACTTCCTGAAAATCTGGCATGTGCTCTCTCTCTAATATCATTTCTGTGCAGCTGTTGGCACATGGAAGCTATTGTTTCTGACTCCCTGCAGACTGAGGCACACACCACTGCATCAATTCCATTCAGGTCACTTTTTGAAAATTTTCTTTGAAGTTGCGAGGGCTAGAAACTTACTTTCTGTAATGAAAGTTTTTGGTATAATCCTATGACTCCAGGAGCCAGTGCCCCTATGTCTGCCTTTATGTGACCTGCGCCCTGACAAATGACTGATTCTCAGCTGGTGATGGACAGTGTCTGGAGAACAACACTCCATGTTAAGCAGCTTAAGAAATTCCTGCGGTTTTCACTTTTCTATCAAGCCGACCACACTCCTGAGTTTCCAGGCAGCAGCCTAGCAGTAATGCCTCAGACTTGCACAGCAGTTTGTGTGTGTGAACCTTGAACATCCCCGCAGTCAATGTTTATTAAGCAGGTTTATTAAGTTCATGTGGAATCAGTTTATCATGACATTGGGGCAAGGCCAGGGACTGAGGACACTGCAGGAACAGCTGAGGTGATGGGAGATGGATAGGCACACACAGAAACAAACAGGGAAAAGACTTGTATACAGGAGCCTCACAAAATCTAATAGCCCTGGGCCCACAGGAGAGTTAATCCAGCCCTGCTCACTGGTTTCTCTGAATGCACCCCTTCAGGTATCAGGCCTCATGCCTTCCCCTCTCCTGGATTGGATTACACAATTCTTCCACTCTGGGACCAGGCCCTGGACTGGGCCCTGGACTGTGTTCAACACCTGTGGGTCTTCGCTTTTAGGAGTTTGTGATCAGTGATGTACAGAGCGACTAGGCAGCCTTCTTAAACCGAAAGTGATGTTTAAATGTTGACAGTAAGAACAAAGCATTTAAAAAATAGGATTTTGAAAGAATAGATTACAGGCATGCTGTTTTACCCAGAGCCTACCTATTCTGTGATGAAGCTAGGCCTGCATAGGTCATCTTCAGCCATTCCATTGTGTGCCTGCATCTTAGTGTGCTCCCCCAGATGAACTCCTGAACAGCTGCTCCCCTGTTAAGACACAGAGTCCCATATAATCCAGGCAGAGCCCCTTTGTTCTTGGCAGTTCCTGGGGTTTTGCCCTTCTGGTGAGCTCAGCAGGAGATTGATCCAGAAGCTTTAACGCCAAGGGCTCTGCCATTGTCCCATAACAACCCTCAATTGTTTGCTGCGGGTGGCTTATCTTGAACTATTCTTCCTCCTTCCTGCTTGTTTTCCATATAACTCACTGTAAACTAATCCAATATATGTAATACAGTAAACCTCCAAATAAGCAGGTCAACACACCATGGTCATGAATTAATGACAGCAGTTCCACATCCATCACAGTGAGCTGGTAACACCTTCATATATTCGTGCATTATTTATTTTTATGATTTATTTAGACTTAGCTGGAACTTTACAGACAAAACAACTTTGTTGAAAAATGGCCTTTTTTTAAATCAAAAAAGTTCATGAAACCAAAAAAAAAAAAAAAAAAAAAAAAATCTTTACTTGAAAATTTTTAACTGAATCATTAAACAAATAAGTAGCCTGCTGCTGGGGGGAGAGGGGATTGATCTTCTTCCTGTTTTGACTTCTGCTGACATTGCCAGGTCTTTCTACTCTTGGTTTGCATTCAGTCGTTGTTGCAGTCTGTATGTTCTATTGTTATACGTCTTTTCTCCCCCACCCCTTTTTTTTTGGGTGTGGTTGGCCATTGAACTTTTCATTTTGTGCATGTGGATGCCTATTCACTCATTCGTCATCACCCCTTTCTCCTATTTGTGTGTGGTCATTCTCTTTGGAGGGTTCTGGTTGGGGGACCAGTTGTCTATCCAATTTTGATTAGTTGTGTTAGTCATGTGGCTGCTGAGGTATGATAACTACTCTGTACGTTATTTATAAAGGTATCTGTACAGGACGATGCATTGTAAATATATCATCAATTCTTTAAGAGTCATGAAAATTTCTCATTCAAAGTAACCTCCCTCCTCCCCAAAAAACCTCAACTCAGTTTATTGCCCAGTAACAGAAAGGGAAGTGGCCCCTACATGAGGGAGGGAAGTGGCCCCTACATGAGGGAGGGAAGGGAAGACTGTGAAAATCCTGCTTGGTGGTGGGCCAGAAACCCAGAGGTGAGGCAGTGAGACCAGAGGGTTGGAGGAATGAGCAGAAAGGCAGAGCCTGGGGTCATGATTTGCAAGTGCCTAGTGATGCTGGGTGCCTCCATTTTGGGACACCGTAAAGAACCAGGGACCAGAGTTTCAAACGTGATTCGCATGGTGTGGTGTTTAGATGCTGCTTGTAATTATTAGAACTGGGAGCACTGGCTGTTGGGAATCTGAAAGGACAGGAAACAGGAAGGAGAGGGGAGGAGTTGAGGCTGGGAGAGTTTCAGAGTGTGCAGCTACAGCTTGGAGAAGAGACTTGCACTGTAAATAAAGTTCTGTTGAAGTTGTTAATACTTTGCCTGGTGGATACAACACGTGGGTGGTGACTGAGATAATTTGAAAATCTGCCCATAAGCCTCACAATGGGGGCTGGGCACTACTGGTGGCCTGTGATATGCGCTATGCAAAAGATGAACTGGTGGTCCCTTTTGACCTATGACTCTGATAACAGGAGTTGGTGTGTACTGAGCTCTTGTGAAAAAACTGGCCCCTTAGAGTAGGGTTACCATACGTCCGGATTTTCCCGGACATGTCCGGCTTTTGGGGGTTCAAATCCCCATCCGGGGGGAAATCCCCAAAAGCCGGGCATGTCCGGGAAAATCGGGAGGTCAGCCGGGCCGGCGGGGAGCCGGGTCAGCCGGGCCGGCGGGGAGCCGGGTCAGCCGGGCCCGCGGGGAGCCGGGCCGGCGGGGAGCCGGGTCAGCCGGGCCCGCGGGGACCCCGGCCGGCGGGGAGCCGGGTCAGCCGGGCCCGTGGGGAGCCGGGTCGGCCGGGCCGGCGGGGACCCCGGCCGGCGGGGAGC
>NC_048309.1:27062563-27077621 GCF_013100865.1 Trachemys scripta elegans
CTTTGGGGAGGGGGCGGGGTTGGGCAGGGGCTGGGGGCGGGGCTGGGGGCGGGGCTGGGGGCGGGGCCGTGGGCCGTGGAGTGTCCTCCATTTGGAGGCACAAAATATGGTAACCCTAAGCCTTAGAGTCCATTTTCTCTGCTTAGTACCACCAAAAAGGCCTTATTTTGGTGCCTGAATGGGAGATGAGCTCTTATGAAAATCTACCCTTAGACATTTGAGTTCCCTACCACAGAGGCACCTAGGTAAAGGGGCCAGTCTCCAGGAGTGGTACAGCAGCCAGAGAACAGCCTTATGGAAAAATCCTATGGCATTTAATGGAATTATACTCCTTTCTATAGACTTTCTGAACCATCCTGTCAAATTCTACAGCAGGGATAAAATTTTCTATTAAATAATGTAGGTTTGTAGCATCATGTGTATAGAAGCCTATTGGTTTCAAACCTATTGCATTCTACAGAGCTTTGCCATGAAGACAGAAGCTGAGTGAATAATTCACAATGAATAATATATGCGACTAACAGATACTTTTACTGCTCGCAATTTCCTATAGTTTATTCATTTTCCTACTTCATTTGAATGTCTCTTCAAATGTTTTTCTCTGTGGGTTGACTGCAAACAGCAGTCAAAATTTGAGCTAAATCACATAATCGAATTTCTGTGGCCTGGTTGAATTAGAATACAGGGGTTTCCAACAGAAACTATTGCAAACTTAGGGTGGTATTTTCAAAATCTCTCTGCATTGCCAGAGTTAGGCCAATGCTGAGTGCTTGGAAAATCTACCCCAAAAATATTGGTTCCATGAATATGTGTCCATGTTACTTTGAAATGTGTTGAAAGGAGCATTTTATTTTTGTCTGAGGGCATGTCTACATGGGATAGCTGTACCAATTATCCTGCTATAATTAAACTAGTGGAGTTATACATCCCATGTGGACATGCTATTCTGGAGTCAGAGTAGCTTTTTTTGGTTTAGTTTAAACCCCTTCCCAAGAGATATAAACTAAATTGAAAAAGGACATTCTTATTCTGCAATAAGCATATCCATGTGGAGAGTTATATCAGTGAAATTGTATCCGTTTAAATTCACATGTTGGCTTATAGTGGTATAAATTCCCCATGCAGATAAGCCCTGAGACAGCATGCTGACCTTTGAAATCTATTAGTCCATCTCTCTTCATCACAGGAAGATCATTTTCAGAGTTTGTCATTTGTACCAGTCGATGACAAGTTATAACTAACATAGGCGCCGACTCCATGGATTCTCCAGCCCTGGAGCACCCATGGAAAAAAATTAGTGGCTGCTTAGCACCCACCGGCAGCCAGCTTCCCCCCTCCCCCCAGTGCCTCTTGCCCACAGCAATCAGCTGTTCCGTGTTGTGCAGGAGGCACTGGGGGGTGGGTGGGGGAGGAGCAGGGATGGAGAGCACTTGGGGGAAGGGCAGAAGTGGGTGGAAAGAGGCGGGGTGTGAAGGGGCAAGGGTGGGGATTTGGGGGAAGGGGTAGAGTGGGGGCAGGGCCTGGGGCTGAGCGGGGCTTGCACATCCCCGGGGAAAGGAGGAAGACGTCACCTGTGATAACTAATGAAGAAAATTTGCATGGAAACCTCAGGGCAGACATTGGGGTTTAAAAACAGTGACTACAGTATGTACTACATCATTCACAATGAACTAGGTAACCTTCCGAATAAAGTAAATGCACTTTGCTGTTGGGCTGTTATAAGAGCTTAATAAATCATTCACAACAAACTATTATATATGCGGATATAAATATTAGATGGCTACTTAAAAAGCCTTGTAGGAAAACCTAAAAATCAAGTAAATTATAACCTAAGTGGTGGTGGTTGGCCAATAGATCTAGTCAAATTATTCATTATTGGATCATATTTATTGCAAGTTAGCCCCTTTGGATTTTTTTTTTTTTTTTTTTTGGCAAATCATTAATGAGCTAGTACTGATTTCTATAAAATTATTAGGGCTGTAAAATGATTTTAAAATTTAATTGCGATTAATCGCAGTTTTAGTCACACTGGTAACAAATAATAGAATACCAACTAAAATTTATTATAAATATTTTGGATGTTTTTCTACGTTTTCAAATTTATTGATTTCAATTACAACACAGAATACAAAGTGTACAGTACTCACTTCATATTATTATTTTTTATTACAAATATTTGCATTGTAAAAAAGGTAAACAAAAGAAATAGTATGGAAGCATGTCTTCTGGAATAGTGTTTGAAGTCTGAAGGGGCATATGAATGTTTGGCATATCTGGTATGTAAATATCTTGCACCACCGGCTACAAAAGTGCCATGTGAATGCCTGTTCTCACTTTCAGGTGACACTGTAATAAGAAGTGGGCGGCATTATCTCCCATAAATGTAAACAAATTCGTTTGTCTGAGTGATTGGCTGAACAAGAAGTAGGACTGAGTGGACTTGTGGGCACTAAAGTTTTACTTTGTTTTGTTTTTGAGTGCAGTTGTGTAACAAAAAAACCCTACATTTGTAAATTGCACTTTCACGATCTAGATTACACTTGTATGAGGTGAATTGAAAAATACTATTTCTTTGACTATTTTTACAGTGCAAATATTTGTAATAAAAATAATATATAGTGAACACTGTACACTGTATTTTGTTTTGTAATTGAAATCAATATATTTGAAAATGTAGAAAAACATCTAAAATATTTATAATAAATTTCAATTGGTATTCTATTATTAACAGTGTGATTAAAACTGCGATTTATAGTGATTTTTTTTTATCACCATTTTTTTTTTTTAGTTAATCCCGTGAGTTAACTGCAATTAATTGACAGCCCCAAAAATTACTGGTCCCTCACAGAGCTGGTTGCAGATTTTCCATCAAAACTTTTTTCTGATGGAAAATTGAGCTTTCCATAAAACATTTTTTCATGAAAAGTGAAATTTTGACTTTTCTTCGGTGTGTGTGTGTGGGGGGAGGGAGGCGGGTTACCGGTACCTGAGATGTTCCTGTTTTTTTTCAGTTTTCAGCCAAAAATAAAAGCCACTGTAGTACCTCGTGAAAGTTGTTGTTCAGGGGCTCATCTCCCCATTTTCTTCTTTGGGTCAGGTTCTCTAGCTAGACTACATCTACCAATGATGCACCTTGGCCAGAGACTCCCATGATGCACTATGGCCTCTCAGTAAGAGAGAAGGCCTGTGGTGCATCATGGGAAATGTAGTCTGGCACAGCAGCCTGCCCTTAAGGGTCATGAGGCACCCAAACTATAACTTCCATGAAGCACCATGGTGGTATTTCTGATTTGGAATTTTCAGTTTTCAGTGAAACATTTTCAGTTTTTGATTCCTTCCCCCCGAAAAGTCTAAATTTCCCATTGAATTCTACATAGGTTACTTAGACAGGCTACTGTTGGCTTACTCTCTTCCTGGACCAAGTGGAGAAGTGACGGCTTGCTTTGGCTCCACCTCCGTACTCGCTGCTTTCTTACTTGATTTGTGTCTTTGTGAAAAAGGCTAGCCCAGTGTAATGTGTGGCATGTATGTGTTATAATAAAAAATAATTGTCACGTGTAGCCCTGATGCTGGACTGCCAGCCACTCAGGCAGTCCCCTGTGTTTGTGCAGAGCTCCATTCACTTCCATTGGGAACTGTGCAGGCTCAAGGATCTACAGGTCTCGGTGGAGGATCAGGCCCATATAGCCCTTTCCATCCAAGGATCGCCATCTCTTGTACAGTCATTAGTTCAGGCTCACAACAGCCTGGTAAGGATGGTGGGGAAACTGAAGCACAGAAAGGTTCAATGAATTGCTCAAGGACACACAGTTAATTCTGGCTCCTAACCCCCTGCTGTCCCACTAAAATCCATTTCAACCTTTCTCTACACTACACTAGCTCTAACATATATTAGCTGCTAATAATGTATTAAAGATTAAGGAGCAAATATTAAAACAATGGGTAGGGCAACCTGCAACTACTTCAGTGTTGTTTAACTTTTCATGTGACTTTAGTGCTCAGATCAACAGCCCTGCAGACGGAAATCTATTTCACTTCAGAGTAAGAACAGCCTGGGCAATGGCAATACAACTTTTCCAGCTCTGACTCCTTAAATGCTTCATCCCCTCTAACCTGGAGGACAAGCAGATTAGCTCAATTTCAGTGGCTGTTCAGTCTCTGGCCTTTCTCCTGAAATTGTCCCAGGAGTGATTGCTACCAGTGGTGATGTTTAATTTTATATTGTAGATACATAATCCTGAATAAGTAGGTGCAATATATCAAATATAGCCAACTCTCCCAATTTTATCACGAGGATGGTGATATTTGATCTTTTATTTAAAGACCCAGCACGTGAGTCACATCAATGTGTGACTCTCTCAGATTTCTTTTTTTTTTTTTTAAAGGTGCTTTTCTAGCCCTCATGGTTACAGAGAACAGATGGAGAATGTAGCACTGAAAGCCTCAAACACCAGAATGCAAATAAAAAGAACCCAAGATTTATTGTTTTTAAAATCCTGTGATTTTTTTTTTTTTTGAGACACTCTTGTAATTTCTGTGATTTTTTTTTTTTTGAATGCCTGGGGGCTAGTGATACTGCACCAAATAATACACTTGCACCAATTCAAGAGGAGTGATGGTATTTTTTTCTCTCTCTCTGCTGTGGACTTTGGAAAATGCACAGAGCACCACTAGTTGATTTCATGTCTTCAGACCCCAACAATTTTCAATAACGACCAAGCTGAGCTGAATTAGAGCCAGCAACCTGAATAGGGAATGTTCTCTATCATATTGTCAAGCCACTGAGCCACCCAGTCTGCCTGCTTGCGAATGCTTTGGGAAAAGTAGCAACGTATTTAGGATCATGAATTCAGAGCCTGTCCAAAGCCCACACAAGTCACTGGGAGTCTTTCGGTTGGCTTCCGTGGGCTTTGAATCGGGCCCTAAATTCACCAAACTGTTCAGGAAAAATAAGGTGTTCAGCTCATACAGTATTTGTCCTAAACCTTATCTTCCTTCTCCCCTTTTTCATGCAGGCCCCAGCATGCAGAATTATAGACCCCCCACACTGTGAGGTACCAAACATACTCTATACCCAGGGTAACACCCAACCATCATGGGCTTGAAAACGTGCCAATTGCCTTAGATAACTAAATGAGGATTGCAATTAGTTACATCCAGCCCTCATCCTTGTGACCGAGCGCTGAGCAACAGCAGCTGTACCAGCACTCTGATCACTTTATCACCCATTAAGTCACCCTGGAGTAAACCTGATGGGCAAAGCTATGCCTAGTTGACTGATTAGAACGAGCTGAGGAGAGTTAAAGCAGCAATTATCTGTTAGTTCAGGGAGTAGAAGAAAACACAGGAAGGAAGTGGAAGGGAGAGAGGAAAGGAGAGAGGCTGGCTGGCTTTGAGAAATCTCCAAGGGTGAGATCTCCTTCTCCTATCCCTGGTCTAAATGATGGGGCTGAGGGATTATATGTTAGAAGGTGCTGCAAAAGTGACAGGAACACTAAATAAACCACACAAGCAGAGAGTCTCCAAACAGTCTGTGTGCGCAGAGGAAGTGAGGAGTGGAGGGGGGCAGCCTGATATGATTCTGCATACACTTATGCATGTGCACAGCTCTACTTCCATAAGTGGTCCTATTGGCTTTGATGTGACCATGCACATAAGTAATGAAAGCATAGGCATAGGAGAGTGAAGCAACAATGGTTTAGAGGAGATGGCACTTGGTTCAGGAGACCTGGGTTAAATTCCTGTCTCTAACGGACTTTCTGTGTGTTCTTGGGGAAGTCAATTAATGTCCCCCATGCCTTAGTTCCCCATTTACAAAATGGGAGTAACATTTCCTTTTCTCACAGGTGTTTGGTAAAATCCATTAATGATTGTGAGGTGCTCAGAAACTGGTGAGGAAGACCAGGTAAATATCTAGGTAGAGAACAGTGGAGTTGACAGTCTTCAATACAGTTGCTATTGTAAGTATAGCAGAGTACAAGGGGGTATTGGTCACATAGAAATTAACTTCTTTCTTGATGTGAGGTAAAGCAGGCAAGATTGAGAACTGCCTCGCAATCTATAATTCTGTCTTTCCTAGACTAGGCATTTCTATGACTGATGCATTGTTGGAGCAACTCATGGCATGTTAAATGACAAATTTTGATTTTGGGGATGTAGAAAACTTTTAGAACAGACAAGTTTTAATTAAATTCAGGGCTGAGTGCTCCTCTTTCCCCGGATACTAGTTGGAAATTCAGCACTAAATTGAAAAGTAGCTTTGACAATTAAAGAATTCACCGTTCCCTTTTAAAGATAAAGTGGAAAATGTTTCATGGGTTACTTTATGAGAGCATTCCCAATCACAAAGAGTTGAAGAACTGTGGGAAATACTCATTGTCCATCTCAAGATGGTGCTAAAGCATCCATTGAAATAGATGGGAGGAGTCCCAGTTTTTACCTTTCAGAAAACACAGTTCAGTTTTGTCTTGTTTTTTCCCTGATCCAGGAGAGTTGCAAATCTCAGTGGAAAACTGGGAGAGTTGACAAGTGCAGTATAGTAAGAGCTGTGCTAAAGGTTAATATAGAAGTGTTAAGTCTTCTGCGCTTGGACTCCAGCCTGGAAATTGCCTGCCGGCTGCATGGATCATTACCATTATGGCATGCTCATTGTTGATGATTCTATAGGAAAAAAGACAAGCAAGCTCGGGTAAACTGTTCTCACTCTCAGGTGCAGGAATTTCAGGTGCAGTTGCTTCCAGACAACATAGTGGAGGGCACATAAAGAGCCCCAATTCTGCAAAATGCACATGCTTAGCTTTACTTACATGAGTAAACCCAGTGAAGTCAATGGGAGCTACCAGGTGATAAGCCCTTTTGGAAACCAGGCCACCTAATTAGGTGCTGGGAGGGGAATTTAGGAACCTATATTTAGGCTCCCAGGTGTGAAAATCTTGGCCTTCATCTATAGAAGATATTCAACTAAGCTTGTGTTTCAGGGAAATGTGTGAATCAGCATTCAGAAAAGACAGCACAAGAATCAGCAAACCTGGGCCTCAGACAAAGATCAGCTAGCATGCCCAAAGCCTCCAGGTTTGCCCAAATAGCTACAGCACAAGGGGGGACTGCCTTCTGACACATGCAGTCTGAAGTTGTATGTTCATCATGTCTCTAACACAAGGACAAGGGAACCTTCAATGAAATTAAAGGGTGGAAAATTCAAAACCAATCTAAGGAGATACATTTCCACATGTGATTAAACTGTGGAACTCACTGCCACTGGAAGTCTTTGAGGCCAATAACTTAAGATTCAAAAAGGGATTGGACATTTATATGGATATCAAGAATATCCAGTGTTATGATTAATAACAAAAAAAAAATTGGAAGGGATATTAAACCTTGTTCTTTGGGATTCAAGCCAATCTCTGTCAGAGACCAGGATGAGAGCTATGTCAGGGGCAGATTATCCCACCTCTGCCTATTGCATCTTCTGAAGCATCTGGTGCTGGCCACTGTCAGAGACAGGACACTGGGCTAAATGGGCCTTGAGTCTGATCCAGTCTGAGCCCTTGTCTACACTATAGAATTACTTTGGTATAACTGTGTTGCTCTGGGGTGTGAATAATCCACACTCCAAAGCGACGTAGTTATACTGACCTAAGCACCAGTACAGACAGCGCTACGTCAGCAGGAGAGCTTCTTCTGCCAACGTAGCTACCACCTCTCACTGAAGTGAATTAGCTACGCTGACAGGAGACTGCTCTCCTGTGGACATAGAGCATCTTCATTAAAGTGCTACAGCAGAGCAGCTGCAGTGTTTTAAGTGTAGATCTGCCCTGACAATTCCTACGATCCTCTCTACCAGGTTTTCATCTCCCTCTGAAGAATGCCAGTCTAACTGGGAAGGATATTTTTTAATTGTGTATTCACCAAACCCTTTGATATGAGCAAATAAACTTTGATCTCTAGCTACTGACTGAAAGATACTTCCCTCAGACTGGGGGAAAGAGCTCAGTTAAACATTGAGGAGAGTGAAAGATACAAGAATGATGTGGGCTATTAACATTTGAGACATCAAAGGGAAAGAAACAGGATAAACCATAAACACAAGGTCAAAGGGGGGAGATCTTTCTGAAATAAAGAGTGTATCATGCCAAGCCATCAGTGCTGCGAAAATACAATGAATCAGCCTGCTGGAAAAAAAAATTGTTCTTCTGCTTATATTGTGAGACTAACTACTAGAACTGGATGAAATTGTTTGGCTAAAACGTACGGGGGTTTTGGCAAAAAATGCAGATTCAGGGGCACTGAAACTTTTTGCAAATTTGTGTTGGTTTTGCCAATTGGTTGGGCGGGGTGGGGGACAAAGAACAAACAAACAAAAATTGATTTTCAGTTCAACCCAAAACTTTTTTTTTTCTTTTTTGGAATTGCCAGTGAACCTAAAACTCTGTTATTCATACAGCTCCCATGGCATAACTCCCATTTGCTCAGATTTCACCCCATAAATTGTGCTGCATCAGCAAGACTTAAAAACCGTCTAAGAAGGTGCTTCATTATAACTTTTAAATGCTGCTAATGTAAGCTGCTCAACTTGGGTCACCAGGAGGGTTTGAACCCTGGAGTTCATATATGAAAAGCATGTCTCCATTGTTCAAGCTCAAGGAACTTACACCAATTGAAGTCAATGGCAAAGCTTCTGTTGATATCCGTGATTGAGGCTAAAGTATTAATTACTTTATGTAGCACCTGTAGCAGACAAGACCAATATACTCCTTGCATGGGCATTCCCAGAGAAAATAAAACTCAATACTCAGAAGATGCTGAGTAGGAATGGAGGAACTCATCTGTATCGCTTAGGCATAGGCTTCCAATATACACACCTTCGACCAAGTGGTGCAGCGGGGATGCTTGCTGCAATCAGATGAGATGAGGAAAAACCACAAAGACCAACCCTGGCAGGCATGGAAAACTGAAGGTTTCAAGTGGTGACAGCATGTGGGAAAATGCTGCAGTGACTTCCAAAAGTAACTGAAGTCTCATCTCTAGTAGCAGAATGCATGGATTCATCAGGAAATCATGTAGTTATGTGTTAGCAGTCCTGTTTGTTCCTACAATGGTTTGGTGTTCAATTAACAGTAGAGTTGCTCAAAAAAAATTTAAATTTATATATTTTTTCATAGAAAAATAGCCTACAAAATCAAAGTGTTCCACAAAAAGTTGTTGACTTCTTTGAATTTTCTTTTGTGGGGGAGGGGATGAACTTTTAACATTTTTTTTTTTTTAAATCAAAATTTTCATCAGGAATGTTATTGAAATGTTTTGTTCACAGGAAACTAGATTTTGATATAAATGTTGATTCAAAAATGACATGAACATTTTCAAAAACACAAAGAATAGAAATAGAAAAAATTGATTCTTGCCTGCATATTTATACCTACCTCTGGAAATTTCCACCACATGCGTCTGACGAAGTGCCTAAAGCTTATGGTCCAATACTTCTGTTAGTCTACAAGGTGCCACGGGACTCTTTGTCGGTTTTTGTAGAAAAAATGCTGACATTTTTCATAAAAATGTTTTAAACATCAACGAGCTCTACTTACTAGCCTGTGTTGTGTAAAACTGTGTTATTTCCATGTGTGGCATACCATCCAACCATTCATGTAGCAACTGACCAAAACATTTGGGTCCACTCAAATTGATTTTTTTGTTTTCATTTTGATTCAGTCATTATTATGTGTTTTTTCACCCACCCTTTTTTTTAATTGCCCAAATATCAAAGGGGAAATGAAAAGTCAAAATGAAAATTTTTGAGATGATTGGAATGAAGCATTTACTTTTTCAAATTTGTGTTTGATTTTTTTCCCAGCCCAAACTATTTGTTGCATTTTACCTCAGTTCACAACTAGTTTCAGTGCTCCACCCCCTCCCAATGAATTTTTTGGCAAAAATACTATTCACTGAAAAATTTTCATCCAGCTCTAATTGTGACCCTTGTGGTTAGATTTTTAAAAGAGCCAATGTGCTGAGCTTTTTTGATAATATGCCCCCAGTTGTGGATGGTAAATCTGGCAAGTACTGATTTGCCCCAGGTAGCCCAGGAAGCCTGTGACAGAACTAGGAATAGAATTCAGATCATCTGAACATCATTCTTCTCGTTTGAAACATTAAGCCCATAGCTCCTCCTGGTATTGTTCTCTGCACAACAGGTGCTTCCCTGAAACTGGCAAAATATTGTATGACCTGAAGTTTGCAAATACCCTGCCCTATAGGGTCAAAGGGAAATCACATGATTCCTTTCAAAAAATGCTTCCGCTGTTAGTTCTGTCCATTGTGCAGATCTACGAATGTCTGCTGATGGCTGGAGGCAACAGTGACCACTGAAATGACAGGCAGAGGGAGGGAGAAATCACTGGTTTATTTATGTAACGTTATTGAATGTTTCAGCCTTTCAGTGTGTTTTGCTGCTTAGCTGTTTTCGTCCTCTACTCTTCATTAAGTCTGCCCCATCAAAGATCCACAGACGCTAACAACAGCAACATTGTTGGAAACATTTTAATGAACCCCTCTGTCTTAAAGAAAGAAATCTTGGGGAACTTTGGAAGACTAGTATTGACGTGCTGAATTTGCAGCTCAGTCTAGGAAATGGTTAAAGAATGGGTGTATGGAAGGAGTGTTTCCACACAAGAAGGAATTTTAGACATACTAGCTCTGATTTGTGCAACTCAGGAAGCATAGCCTAGGGCAGGGGCAAGGGAAATGCTGTAACTTAAACCCATGCTGCCCCTTCCTCCCTATCATGTCCTCTCCCAAACTTGGCCACATCTTTGGCATGTCCCTATGCAGGTAGCTGTGAGGGAATGTACTGTAGGACTTTCATACTAGTTGTGTTCCAGCCTGTTAACACCCCATTGTGGCGGACGTGGAGCTGCTTTGTTATCATTTGTGAATACGACATATTGACCTGGTTATTGGGATGTTTGCTGTATGAATATGGTGGTTTAGTTTAATAGGAGGCTGTAGGAAAAATGAGAAGGAAGGAAATAGAATTGCTCAGGGTAAGCCACTGCTCTGCAAACACTTGAGGGTTGGTAAGAGACAAATGCCAGGTCAGGAAAAAGGCATGCCTACAATGGAAACATGGCAGATTTAAAAAAGAACACTCTCTCTACAGAGTCGGGGGAGTTGTGTAGGAGACTTAGAGTGAGAGACACACCTGCTGGGAGTGTCTGAAGACACATGGCCTGCCTAGGTTGTCATCAGGGGATGGGAAGCTATTAGGTAAAACAGACTTGGATGTAGATTGTTTTAAAGTCCCCTTTCTCTAAATGCTTTGTTCCTAGTGCAAAATAAACAATACTTTGCTTTAAGAAGGCTGTTTGGTCTCTATACACCCAGGATCCCAAAGGGAAGAACTGCAGGTGTCCGATCTCAGTCGGATCTGCTGGTGAAGCATGATGGATACACAGGATACCGTTACCCAGGGCTCAGTCTAAGAGTGGGCGAATTGCAGAATTCTGCCTTCGGATAGGTAAAGGCACCAGACCTGACACCTAGGCGGATGCATTCAGAAAGGGAACAAAGGAGCAACATAAAGGGGCCGGGTGCAGGCCAGAATTGGGTCCATTAGCTACTGAGAGCCATTATCGGGGCATTGCCTCAGTGAATAAACAGACACAACCATCAACGGAAGGGCAAGTTCTCATTTTAAACAGGAGAACATGAGGATTCCAGGTTGTAATGATGGCCTTACGGAGGACAAAGTGACAGGTGTATAAGGAAAGGGGAAATATGGAAGCAGTAGCATGGCCTGGTTTACTAGGAATGATTGCTGGTGACACTACAATGTTTGGAGTTGCGATTCAATTCAAATAAGTGCCCTCCCTCACCCCCCAAATATGAATACTTAGTCATAGCTTGTTCAAACGGCCCAGGGCTGTTCAATTGGACTAATAATCTCGCAAATACAGACTAGCGCTCCTGAGATTTTCAAGCACTCTCACATGTGGCTAGAAATATTCTGAGAAGATGAGCCTTTCTCATGGCATTTCATATTTCAGAGTTCCTAGATAGACCCTGCTCCTACTGAAGTCACTGGAAGTTTTGCCACGAGTTTCAATGGAACAGATTCAGATCCAGAATTATCTGAATATTTCTTTTGGTTGTAAACTGAGCACATTTGACAGGGAAATAACTGGGAAACCATGATCATGGAGTCAAGTATCAGAGGGGTAGCCATGTTAGTCTGAATCTGTAAAAAGCAACAGAGGGTCCTGTGGCAACTTTGAGACTAACAGAAGTACTGGGAGCATAAGCTTTCGTGGGTAAGAACCTCACTTCTTCAGATGCAAGTAATGGAAATCTCCAGAGGCAGGTATATATCAGTGGGGAGATAACGAGGTTAGTTCAATCAGGGAGGGTGAGGTGCTCTGCTAGCAGTTGAGGTGTGAACACCAAGGGAGGAGAAACTGTTTCTGTAGTTGGATAGCCATTCACAGTCTTTGTTTAATCCTGATCTGATGGTGTCAAATTTGCAGATGAACTGGAGCTCAGCAGTTTCTCTTTGGAGTCTGGTCCTGAAGTTTTTTTGCTGTAAGATGGCTACCTTTACATCTGCTATTGTGTGGCCAGGGAGGTTGAAGTGTTCTCCTACAGGTTTTTGTATATTGCCATTCCTGATATCTGACTTGTGTCCATTTATCCTCTTGCGTAGTGACTGTCCAGTTTGGCCAATGTACATAGCAGAGGGGCATTGCTGGCATATGATGGCATATATAACATTGGTGGACGTGCAGGTGAATGAGCCGGTGATGTTGTAGCTGATCTGGTTAGGTCCAGTGATGGTGTTGCTGGTGTAGATATGTGGGCAGAGTTGGCATCGAGGTTTGTTGCATGGGTTGGTTCCTGAGTTAGAGTTGTTATGGTGCGGTGCGTGGTTGCTGGTGAGAATATGCTTAAGGTTGGCAGGTTGTCTGTGGGCGAGGACTGGCCTGCCTCCCAAGGTCTGTGAAAGTGAGGGATCATTGTCCAGGATGGGTTGTAGATCACTGATGATGCATTGGAGAGGTTTAAGCTGAGGACTGTAGGTGATGGCCAGTGGAGTTCTGTTGGTTTCTCTTCTGGGCCTGTCTTGTAGCAGGAGGCTTCTGGGTACACGTCTGGCTCTGTTGATTTGTTTCTTTATTTCTTTGTGTGGGTATCGTAGTTTTGAGAATGCTTGGTGAAGATCTTGTAGGTGTTGGTCTCTGTCTGAGGGGTTGGAGCAGATGCGATTGTACCTCAGTGCTTGGCTGTAGACGATGGATCGTGTGGTGTGACCGGGGTGGAAGCTGGAGGCATGAAGGTAGGCGTAGCAGTCGGTGGGTTTTCGGTATAGGGTGGTGTTAATGTGGCCATCGCTTATTTGTACGGTGGTGTCCAGGAAGTGGACCTCCCGTGTAGATTGGTCCAGGCTGAGGTTGATGGTGGGGTGGAAGCTGTTGAAAGCATGGTGGAATTCTTCCAGGGCCTCCTTCCCATGGGTCCAGATGATGAAGATGTCATCAATATAGCGTAGGTAGAGAAGGAGCATGAGTGGACGAGAGCTGAGGAAGCGTTGTTCCAGGTCAGCCATAAAAATGTTGGCATATTGTGGGGCCATGCGGGTGCCCATAGCGGTGCCACTGGTCTGGAGGTATATATTGTCACCAAATTTGAAATAATTGTGCGTGAGGATAAAGTCACAGAGCTCAGCAATAAGTTGTGCTGTGTCATCATCAGGGATACTGTTCCTGACAGCTTGTATTCCATCTGTATGTGGGATGTTTGTGTAGAGAGCCTCTACATCCATGGTGGCTAGGATGGTGTTTTCTGGGAGGTCACCAATGCATTGTAGTTTTCTCAGGAAATCTGTGGTGTCACGGAGATAGCTGGGAGTGCTGGTGGCATAGGGTCTGAGTAGGGAGTCCACATATCCAGACAGTCCTTCAGTGAGAGTGCCAATGCCCGAGATGATGGGGCGTCCAGGATTTCCAGGTTTGTGGATCTTAGGTAGTAGATAGAATAACCCCGGTCGGGGCTCTAAGGGTATGTTGATTTGTTCCTGTGTTAGTGTAGGGAGTGTCCTGAGTAGATGGTGCAGTTTCTTAGTGTATTCCTCAGTGGGATCTGAGGAAAGCGGCCTGTAGAATTTGGTATTAGAGAGTTGTCTGGCAGCCTCCTTCTGGTAGTCGGACCTGTTCATGATGACAACAGCACCTCCTTTATCAGCCTCTTTGATGATAATGTCAGGGTGGTTTCTGAGGCTGTGGATGGCATTGCGTTCTGCACGACTTAGGTTATGAGGCAAGCGATGTTGTTTTTCCACAATTTCTGCCTGTGGACGTCGGCGGAAGCATTCTATGTATAGGTCCAGACTGTCATTTCGACCCTCAGAAAGAGTCCATGTGGAGTTCTTCTTCCTGTGTTGTTGGTGGGAGGGTATCTGTGTATCAGTACACTGTTCAGTGTTATCATGAAAGTATTCTTTGAGTCGGAGGCGGCGAAAGTAGGCTTCCAGATCACCACAGAACTGTATCATGTTCGTGGGGGTGCTGGGGCAAAAGGAGAGTCCCCGAGATAGGACAGACTCTTCTGCTGGGTTGAGTGTGTAGCTGGATAAATTGACGATATTGCTGGGTGAGTTAGGGGTACCCCTGTTGTGGCCCCATGTGGCAGGTAGGATTTTAGACAGCTTACGGTCCTTTTTCCTTTGTAGAGAGGTGAAGTGTGTAATGTAGATCTCCTGTCTTATTTTAGTAAAGTCCATTTGTGTGGAGGGTTGGTTATTTATGAAAGTCTCCAGGTTGGAGAGCCATGATCATGGAAACATTTTTACAGTAGATCCTCATGTTAGAAAAGATTTGGCTTTAATAAGGTTTCTATACTTCCACGTTTTATTGCCTAAGATTAAGATTTCTCATGAAAGTGCTGCCAGTTCAGGGGCGGGCAAACTTTTTGGCCTGAGGGCCATATCTGGTTTCAGAAATTGTATGGAGGGCTGGTTAGGGGAGGCTGTGCCTCCCCAAACAGCCAGGCATGGCCCAGCCCCCCCCCCCCCCCC
>NC_048309.1:27078021-27102581 GCF_013100865.1 Trachemys scripta elegans
AGCTGGAGGCATGAAGGTAGGCGTAGCGGTCGGTGGGTTTTCGGTATAGGGTGGTGTTAATGTGGCCATCGCTTATTTGTACGGTGGTGTCCAGGAAGTGGACCTCCCGTGTAGATTGGTCCAGGCTGAGGTTGATGGTGGGGTGGAAGCTGTTGAAAGCATGGTGGAATTCTTCCAGGGCCTCCTTCCCATGGGTCCAGATGATGAAGATGTCATCAATATAGCGTAGGTAGAGAAGGAGCATGAGTGGACGAGAGCTGAGGAAGCGTTGTTCCAGGTCAGCCATAAAAATGTTGGCATATTGTGGGGCCATGCGGGTGCCCATAGCGGTGCCACTGGTCTGGAGGTATATATTGTCACCAAATTTGAAATAATTGTGCGTGAGGATAAAGTCACAGAGCTCAGCAATAAGTTGTGCTGTGTCATCATCAGGGATACTGTTCCTGACAGCTTGTATTCCATCTGTATGTGGGATGTTTGTGTAGAGAGCCTCTACATCCATGGTGGCTAGGATGGTGTTTTCTGGGAGGTCACCAATGCATTGTAGTTTTCTCAGGAAATCTGTGGTGTCACGGAGATAGCTGGGAGTGCTGGTGGCGTAGGGTCTGAGTAGGGAGTCCACATATCCAGACAGTCCTTCAGTGAGAGTGCCAATGCCCGAGATGATGGGGCGTCCAGGATTTCCAGGTTTGTGGATCTTAGGTAGTAGATAGAATAACCCCGGTCGGGGCTCTAAGGGTATGTTGATTTGTTCCTGTGTTAGTGTAGGGAGTGTCCTGAGTAGATGGTGCAGTTTCTTAGTGTATTCCTCAGTGGGATCTGAGGAAAGCGGCCTGTAGAATTTGGTATTAGAGAGTTGTCTGGCAGCCTCCTTCTGGTAGTCGGACCTGTTCATGATGACAACAGCACCTCCTTTATCAGCCTCTTTGATGATAATGTCAGGGTGGTTTCTGAGGCTGTGGATGGCATTGCGTTCTGCACGACTTAGGTTATGAGGCAAGCGATGTTGTTTTTCCACAATTTCTGCCTGTGGACGTCGGCGGAAGCATTCTATGTATAGGTCCAGACTGTCATTTCGACCCTCAGAAAGAGTCCATGTGGAGTTCTTCTTCCTGTGTTGTTGGTGGGAGGGTATCTGTGTATCAGTACACTGTTCAGTGTTATCATGAAAGTATTCTTTGAGTCGGAGGCGGCGAAAGTAGGCTTCCAGATCACCACAGAACTGTATCATGTTCGTGGGGGTGCTGGGGCAAAAGGAGAGTCCCCGAGATAGGACAGACTCTTCTGCTGGGTTGAGTGTGTAGCTGGATAAATTGACGATATTGCTGGGTGAGTTAGGGGTACCCCTGTTGTGGCCCCATGTGGCAGGTAGGATTTTAGACAGCTTACGGTCCTTTTTCCTTTGTAGAGAGGTGAAGTGTGTAATGTAGATCTCCTGTCTTATTTTAGTAAAGTCCATTTGTGTGGAGGGTTGGTTATTTATGAAAGTCTCCAGGTTGGAGAGCCATGATCATGGAAACATTTTTACAGTAGATCCTCATGTTAGAAAAGATTTGGCTTTAATAAGGTTTCTATACTTCCACGTTTTATTGCCTAAGATTAAGATTTCTCATGAAAGTGCTGCCAGTTCAGGGGCGGGCAAACTTTTTGGCCTGAGGGCCATATCTGGTTTCAGAAATTGTATGGAGGGCTGGTTAGGGGAGGCTGTGCCTCCCCAAACAGCCAGGCATGGCCCAGCCCCCCCCCCCCCCCCCCCCCCCCCCCCCCCTTCCCCCCCCCCCCCCCCCCCCCCCCCCCGGACCCATGCCCCATCCACCCCCCTGCTCTCTGTCCCCTGACCACCGCCAGACCTCCTGCCCCTAACTGCCCCCCCGCCGCACCCCTCTCCCTGGGACCTCTGCCCCATCCAACCACCCCTTCTTCCAGATCGCTCCCAGAACCCCCGCCCCCATTCAACCTCCCTGTTCCCCGCCCTCTGACTGCTCCTATCCCTATCCACTCCCCCGGCCCCTGACAACCCCCTGAACTCCGCTGCCCTCTATCCAGCCCCGCTCCCTGCCCCCTTACTGCGCTGCCTGGAGCACCGGTGGCTGGCGGCACGGCTGCACCAGGACAGGCAGCCGCGCCGCCTGGCTGAAGCCAGCCATGCACCGCACAGCACAGAGCACCGGGTCAGTCCAGGCTCTGCAGCTGTGCTGCCCCAGGAGCTCGGAGCCCCGCCGCCCAGAGCATCGCGCTGGTGGCGCAGTGAGCTGAGGCTGCGGGGTAGGGAGGACAGCGGGGGAGGGGTTGGGGATAGCCTCCCGGGCCAGAAGCTCAGGGGCTGGGCAGAACGGTCCCGCAAGCCAGATGTGGCCCGTGGGCCATAGTTTGTCCACCTCTGTGCTAGTTGGAAGGCAAGAAAGGGAGTTTAGTGTGAAAGAGAGGGTAAGAGTATGTGAGAATACTTTAAATATAACCACGTTTTGCTCTGTTTCAGAAATGTGGTTATTGGTATTAGTGGCTGTGACAGTTTTGGGGCACCCTATTATCTCTGCTTCCAGCATGAGAGAACCTTGCCTGTGGTGGCTGGGTGTCAGCTCCCTAAAACCACTAGTTTTTCAGTCACTCAAGCACTCCCCTCGAGGCTACGCCAGCCCTGTCTTTGCCTTGCAAATTAACAGTAGATGAATCCCCGTCCCCAAGTGCCTTTGAAGTGTTCCCCTGTGATGTCCATCCCCTGATACTGGCTACTCACAGAAATCCCAGGTCCTCTGCACCCAAAGGAGCTGTGTGCCCCAATTTTACCTTAAACTAGAGCTCCTGCAAATCACACAGCTCTCATGAGCACTTACAATAAAACAAAAGTAGGTTTATTTAAGAAAGAATAAAGCTTTAACTAGAGCCGAGAGAATGGTGGAAACAAATGGTTACAATACAAAACAAAATCATAAAACATGAACCTGGGTCTACACTAATCAATAGCTACCTTTCCTAGCTAACAAAGTAGGTTTGCCCCCAAAGTGCATGCTGTTGCAGAGCTGTCTGGTTTCTCAAGAACCAGGATTCCAACATTTGTGAAAGCATCCCTGCCTTACAAGAGGTTTTTCTCCTCAGTGAATGAATACAGAGTGCTTCTCCCTCCTGTGTGTTATACTGAAAACAGCCTGTTGTTTCTATTCACAGACAGGGCGAAGCCCAATCTTGTTGTAACGTTTCTTTTTCAACTTTAAATGGTTTTGATTGTTTGTCATTGCTGCTGACAGTTTCCTGTTCAAAGTCTTAGTAGCGTGCAATGCTAAACAATTGAGCCTTGCATTGAATCACAGGCCAAACTGCGTGGGGTGACAACTCCCCCTTGCTCAAATGAGCCATCACCAAGACATGGTATCTCCTGGTGATGAATTTCTACTCCGAATCCATAAAGCATATTTTCAGTAAAAACATATTATTCCTTACATCTTACCAATACATATATCTCAGTGAGTCCTGCCAAGTTATGAACTTTCTGTAGATACCTTACATGTGTGGTGTAGTGAGTTTGTTATGTCTGAGATGTGAGATGTTTGCAAAGAACAGAGTATCCTTTGCCAACGGGTGTCAGTGTCCCAGTGACTTTTCTGCATATGATATTACATGGAGATTGCCTCAAACACAGTAAAAATATATTTAGAAAAAGATTTGGCTCATGTTCAGGTTTACTAATAAGCAAAGAATCAGTGGAGCAACAGGGGCTGCTGTGTTTTTTCCCCAAACTGGTTTTCTCACCACTGCTAGGAAGTCTGTGATTCAGTTCATGTCCACTTAATTAATGTGCTTAAATTATCCTAGAGCAGTGGTTCTCAAAGCTGGTCCGCCGCTTGTTCAGGGAAAGCCCCTGGCGGGCCGGGCCGGTTTGTTTACCCGCTGCGTCTGCAGGTTCGGCCGATCACAGCTCCCACTGGCCATGGTTCGCCGTTCCAGGCCAATGGGGGCTGCAGGAAGGGCGGCCAGCACATCCCTCAACCCGCGCCGCTTCCTGCAGCCCCTATTGGCCTGGAGCGGCGAACTGCGGCCAGTGGGAGGTGCGATCGTCCGAATCTGCAGATGCGGCAGGTAAACAAACTGGTCCGGCCTGCCAGGGGCTTTCCCTGAACAAGAGGCAGACCAGCTTTGAGAACCACTGTCCTAGAGGAAAGAGAAAATGGTTTCAGGACAGGAAGAATTGATGAAGAAAGAGAGAACCAAGTTGTTAGCTAAAGGTGGACTAAATCCAGCAGCATTTATCCAAGACCCTGAACATTAGGTTTGGGATATTAATGAGCCCAGATTTGAACCCTCCCCGGCTTTATATTTTCAGAAGCAAAGCTACACATGGTTTTGTCTCTATTGGCAATCAGTCTCTAATTATTTCAGATTATAGCTCAACTCTAAAAAAGCAATACGTACAGGGATGTGTTCCAGGGCAAGTGCTTCCCATGAATGGTGCTTGGATCTCCTTAAAAAAATGTGTTAACTGATGTAGACCATTTCTGATTATTGTCAGGTACCCCGAGTGCCTTCTGGGGATAAGAGGAGCAGTATTTGTCACAAGCCCATCTTATTTCATACTAAAATTAGTGATATGCATGACCGAGAAAAGGGATATTAACACAGAGTTTGGTCTTGGAAAGTCAAAGCTAAAAGGACTCAGGAACTGTAATCTTCTGGATGGGCATCCATAAAACTTAGGCTTGTTTATATTAAAACTTTCACAAGTATTGCGAAAATCAGTTTTTAATCAATTTAGTTAGACTACTGTAAACTTTTGAGCGAACACTCATAAATCAATTTAAACCTGACATATTGATTTAGCTTAGCTCAGTTTAGGACTGCCTGAAAATTTTCCATCAATGTTATTTTATGGAAAATTTAGTTTTTGACAAAATGAATTTTTGTGTGGAAAGTATATGCTTCCCTCAATATTTGTTTGTTTGTTTTTTGCCAGAAATCTGAAATTTTTCATCTATAAACATTTGGGGGTGGGAGTGGGCAAAATTATTTAGATGTTAAAATACAAATTTTCTGGGGGGTAGAGGGAGGAGGAAGGGAACTATTTCACAACCAGCTCTACATCAGTTGCTAATCTTTAAGCCAGGTTTAAATCAATTTAAGAGCGACCACAAAGGGGTTTAAACTAGTTTAACTAAACTGCTTTAAAAACAAGTTGAATTTGTAAAAACAACAAGGAGTCTGGTGGCACCTTAAAGACTAACAGATTTATTTGGGCATAAGCTTTCGTGGGTAAAAACCTCACTTCTTCGGATGCAAGCTGAATTTGTGCAAGTTTTAATATAAACAAATCTTATCTACAACTTGACATATCCAAAGCATTGAAGAAACATGCATTAGTCCTCACCGGTTCATCAGGTCTTGCAAGTGTAATTACTTACATTTTACAGAGGGTGAAAGTGAGAGCTTAAGAGGTGAAATGACTCACTGAAGGTCACATAGTAAGTCAGTAACAGAGCTATGATTTTATAACTCACAGCTACTGACCCCCTTCGGTGGACATTCCTTCAGATTACGCAGCCTCCAAGACAGTCATGAAGAGCTGACAGATAAGATACTCAATTCCAGTTTGATACAAATCCACCTGCTTTGTAAACGGTCAGTTTGATGGGAACATAGCAAGAGCTGGCAGAAAGGGGAGTCATGGACTTGTAAGCAAACAGGCCCAAGACTGGCAGATGAGGATGTGTCAGAATAAAATTATTCCTAGGCTGGCGTTTCTCACAGTGCTCTCTGCTAGGTATTCCATTGCATATTGGATGGTACTATCAACTGAGTGATAAGGACTGTCCCATTTTAAACACTTTGGCCTATGTTCAAGGCCTTATGTATTCCACGGCCATGATGCAGAATTCCCCTCTTGCCACAGGATTGGACTCCAGCATCTCAACTTCTGATTTAAAAAATGTATCTTACCCTTATGGTTGTGCAGATAACCTTGAAAACATGACACAAGTGTAAACTGATGCATTGTCACCTGTGAGAATCTGCAGAGAACCTTAAGCAATAGTACTAAGTGGTGTGAACCAAGAGGTTTGACTAACTTCCAAGAGTCTACAGAGTTTAGCATTTTAGCCATGGAAGGTGCCATCTTGTTGCATCCAGGTGCCCAACATCTTGTTTTCTGTCTCTCTGCCTTGCTGGGATTTCTCCAGTTTTGGACTGCAGGGTATGCTCCCAGTGCTGTTCCATAGAGCCAGGTTGCTGGAATCCAGCTTGCAGCCAAGGAGTCAGGGGGAGCTAGCAGTGAAGGCCAATGAGCTGGGCTGCCCAGAGAACAGTACAGCTACTGAAACCTGGATTGATGAGCCATTGAATCCAGCTATAATTTCCCCCACGTGCCCCTCACATGGGGAAAGGTGGTTCAGGCTGCTTGGACACCATTGTGGAAGATGAAGCCATGGGAATGGGGCTGGGCTGCCGGGAGAGCACTGTGCAGAACCCATCCTTGCAAACAAATTGCTGTTTAAAATAATCATTGCCCATTACGTCAATGACTATGTGCAAGTACAGGCCACAGGTTTGTGCAGAACTGGGAATGAGGGGGATTCCATGGCAGTAAAGTATTGACATCACCACAGAATCTAGGAATTGCTGCCGTGGAATTTGGTCCTGGTCTGCCGTGGCGCACTGGCTATCTTGTGCCTTGAGCTGTGCAGGCATGTAGCAGTGTTATGTGGACTAACCCCTCCTACCCCACCTCTCGTGGTCACCCTAGACCTTGGATATGGGTGTGTGACAGGGAGCAGGCTGCTCATTCCCCTCCACTAGCAGGTGAATGAAAAATGACCATTAGCACATTACTGACCCCTGCAGGAAGGGGGGAGCACAGAGGGAATCATGCCTCTCCAAAGCATGGATCCCGGTGCAGTGAAGCTACATGCTGCCCTCTATCCAGGGCAGATAATGATCAAAGGCCTAGACTGGGCATTTACCAACTAGCATATGGATTGTCTGCTGTACCTGCATTCATTACAATGGGATAAACCCCCACCCCAGATGCGAACACCCCAAATGCTGAACATTGTCAGGCTGGCCCATCTTGCATTACTATTACCAAAAAAATCCATACAGGGCATTACCTCTGTGTCCTCAGACCTGTGCATGGGAGCATTAGATTTGCATTAAGTGGAGCTAGCCAAGGAGTCTAGGCTGCCCTCCTATCTCCTAGCACTTCTCCCTTACACCTTCTTGCTGAATGACAATCCAACTTTTATATGGCAACTCTACCTCTAAGGTTTTTCTGCACAGAGGGAAAAACAAATCTTTACTCTCTCAGCTGTGCTGTGTGGACTTGATTGGATCTTATAACCTCCCTGCAGGGGCTTCCCCTCTGCACTCTCTGCAGCCCATCCAATCGGCAACTTGTGTGAGCTATTTTTGCTACTCGGAGAGAGAAGCAAATAAATCAGAATTCAGAAAAGATGTGACCGGACACGAGAAAGGGGAATAGATCTGTCTCCAAATAGCAAAATAGCATGCAAAGTGACCACGCGTTAACAAGAGCCGCCTGAAACCACTTACCCAGATTCCAGTATTGCTCCTATTCCTATTGTTCCCTTTTTTATCAGGATTCTGTTCCTTAGAATAACCAAAGCCACTATAAAGAGAATAGATGCAAATGCTTCAGAACATTGTCTTTATACAGTAGCTGTCATTCCATACACTGCATCCTTGCTCCTAAGCGTTCTGTGTGTACTCAAGACACTGAGTGTGTGGCTCTGGGGGAGGGTTTTAACTTTCTTAATATTGACATATTCAGGAGTGAGAGAAACCCCAGATTGGAATGACTGAAATGCTGATCGAAGAAACTACTAGAGTCTCAAACCTGACAAGGAGAGGCCAAAGAGCCTCTTGTTCTGCGGAAAGGAGGAATTCTCCATTGCAAATCAATGGAGACTCCTCAGGGCAGGACTTTACCCATCTACCTTTGTTTTTATACCATGTTTATCAACATGGTATCTAAGTACCTTGCAAGTTTGCAATTTTTTTTACAAGTATATTGCATATTTTACATTTCTTTTTGTCTCTTCCTCGACACAGGTTATAGATTTATAACTTATTGTGGAATAGTTAGGTCAAGTAAGTGAGCTTTGCAGCTCATTCAGATGTCCTGTGAAGGTGGCAAACTGTTATAGGTCACAACTTTATCAGCTGAGTCTGTGACTGGTTGGAATGTCTCACTGGTTCTTCTGTTGTTTGGCCACCTAGCTGGATAAAGTTTTCTTTCTGTTTAGAATTTAGAAGCTCGGTCTATGAGCTTCCAAGGGCAGGCCATGATGGTAGCATCTCCTTGCTTGGAGATAAGAGAGAGGATAATGGCTAAACAAGACATTGGATAATGTTTTTGCACCTGTGTCCACATCCAGTCTAAAGATCAGGTCCGGAATATGGGGTCTTAAGTGAGCCGTTCCAGAGATTGCATGAGAGCAACCTGTGATAGAAAGGATAAATGAGAAGTTTTGAGCCTGTGTATTGGACACCGTCAGAATTAGAGGTAGTCAAAAAAAATGGACAGAACAATTTTCCATTGGAAAATGCAATTTTGTTGAAATCGAAATGTTTCATGGGACTGTGATTTCAATGACATTTTAGACAGAAAAGTGTCAAAACAAATCATTTTGCTTTCTCATTTCATTTTGAGAATGTCAAAACTTTTCATTTTGAAGAGAGAATACTTTGTTTTGATTTTATCATTTCATTTTATTTAGTTTTGACTTATATTACATTAGGATATTTTAATATATTTATATATTATATTATACATTATATTTTATATTATGATGTGTTCAAATTATTAAAACCAAATGTATTGATGGTTCTGATTTGAAATTTTTTGGAAATTCTGTTCTGTGAGAAATTTAAACTTTGAATTCCAATTTGGAACAAAAACAAATTTTGAAATGTGGAATGAAAGTTCCATTTCCTGACTGGCTGTAGTCAGTACACATGTTGAAGTCCTGCATCTTGAGAATTTCAACACCACTTCTGAGAGCAACTCCCTCAGATTCTTTAAGAAACCTTCGTAGTGCAGTGGTCTTCAAATTAACAGATTACCATGCTGACCTGTTCTTGGCCTTGCAGATTACATGGATGCTGTGGAACACATTGTTTAAAGGGCATCTCTCTTACATTTGAGGTTTCCTTGGTCTGGGTCTGTGATGTATCTAATATCCTGACGTGACCAGGTAAACTAATATTGGACTTTCCAGATTTCAGTGACACAGGCTAGTTGGGCGTCGTCTGATCATGGATGCCAGTTGTCTTGTTGGCCACTGATCATTTGTTGGTCAGCATAAGCATGGATGGATTAAAATAAAGAAATCAACAAATACCAAACACTAGGGATTACGATTCCCAACCTTGAGACTAGTCTTTGTTTTTGGAGGACTTTTGAAGTTCACTGATATGTCACTTCATTCTCTAATCAGGCTTTCCATTCTGTGTCATATGTTGGTCGCTTTCCATGGACTGAAGTTAGTTTATGGTGGTGGATGTATCTGCTCAAGGTGGAGAACAAACTCCATTCGTGGAGGGAAGGAATTATTTGCCCGACACAGAAGCTGAAACTTGGCTTGAGCTGGGTTGGAACTGAAAAGATTCTAGTAAGCTTTTAAAAAAGAATTAAATGAAAAGAAAAGAACGAAAAGCTTTGAATCCCAACATTCATTTAGCATGTTTGAATCTCAGAACGTCCTTCTTGTGGACATGACTCCCATGCAAGCATCCTACAGATGCAATGAACAAAGCTTCAGTAAGCGTGTGTGTCTTTGGAGTGTCCTCGCAGATTCTTCAAGCATACGACTCTTATATTGACATCACACTTGTTTGTTTTTTCCTTTGCCATTTTTCTTTCATTTTTTCTTTCCCCTTTATTTTTAAGTTGGATGTCAGCCACATGGCAAGGTTATTCTGTTAGACAAGCTGGCAAATGACAATGACAGGATTATAATTAAGTGCCAGGACATGCAGCCAACACAATTACCATGCTGTTATTACACTCTATGATGTGCTACAGAAGCTCATAAAAGTGCCGTAAAGAATATAAATCACAGGGCATGTATACAACTAGGGAAGAAAAATGTTTTCCCCCTTTTTATATCCGAAACCAAACTGGTTCAGATAACTTTAATGAAAGAGATGTTTCTGCACTGACAGCTCTCCCAGTCTCAGTGGTGTTGGTAATAAGTAGCACTTTTGTTCTACTTTCTTCCGTGGGGCTGCAAATTTTAATAACTCTTAAACTGATATTTACTCAGACTTCCTTTCCCATTGCTTTCCTTTTGTCATTTGTGCATTGGCAAGTGTGGCTAGATCTTACCAGTTGACCAACTTTTGTTTGGTTTCCATGGGCACCTGCTACTACCAATACCCCCTTCTGCTGAGATCCTGCAGTTCTTCTCCTTGATAAGATGGTTAAAGCAACAGCTGAACTGATACTGATCACTGATGGCAGAAGACCCAGGAAGCTCTTGTGAAATGTCATTACATAAAACACTGATTAATAATGCATTTCTCCAAGTGCTATTTTCAATTTCTCTTAATCTCCAAATTAATATTGAATTTGAGATTCTCTCTTGTCAACATTTACCTTGAGTCAACAAATTTTGACATTTAATTTAGAAGAGAAGTTGATCTGTTAGCAGCTGTAACCATAATTTCTAAGTCCTTGGAGGAGGTAGGTCTGGAATTGAATGCTCCCATTGTGCAGACCAAATTACTGCACAGTAGAGGTGGTCAGAAATACTTTGACAGAGCCGTTTTCTGCTGAAAACTGCAGTTCACTCTAAACTGAGACACTTGATGAAGTTGTGTCCTTTTTTCTAAACTCTCATTTGGAGAGGAAAAAAGGCAGGAATTTTTTTTTTCATTTTCTCAATTTCAAACAAAACATTTCAAATTTTCCTTCCAAAATGACGTTTCATTTTGAATTTTTGAAAATGTAGATTACATTCTATATTGCAAAATAAAAGTCAGCATTGAAAGAAGTGTTGTTGTAGCTGTATTGGTCCCAGGAAGAAGGTCCACGTTGGACCAGAAGAAGAGCTCTGCATAGCTCAAAAGCTTCTCTCTTTCACCAGAAGTTGGTCCAATAAAAGATTCCTTCTCCCTCCTTGTCTCTCTACAATTGAAACAAAACATGTCATTGGACCTGAAATTATTATTATTTTTTTGTTTGGAATTTTCTTTGCAGGAAATTTTCAGGTGTCATTCCAAATCAGAATGAAGCCGGATTTCAAACTCCTTTGTGAAACAGAATTTCCAGCTGTCCCATAGTCCTACTGCTAGCCTCATGTCACCTTTGCAGCGTTGAGGATGAATAGTTAATGGACGAGACTTTGAGGAACTATATTTTTATTTTTAATGAAAAATTGGTGAGTTTGAGTTTTGTGCTTATAAAAAAAGGAGGGGACAATTGCACTGCAATGCAGACAGCTGCTCTGGAAGCATCCTCCCCACATCCCTGCCAATGCACCACAGCCCTCTGACCTGCAATACCCCTGGCCATGCCAACTGCACTCCTGGACACATCTGTTAACCTATCTCAATCCTGATCTTTGACCCCACCTGCTGTTCAGGTCCTGGTGCACCCACCAATGGCTCTGCCAGTGCATCCCAATCCTGACCGACAGTATGTCCCCACTGTTGCTGACTCTCACCATTTCATTGAAAGTGACACAGTTTTGGGACCTGCTGGAGCCATTCCGGCCATGAGGAGAGAAACTGCAGCCTTCATTAAATTTTCAGAGCAGCTGAGGAGGCAGGCAGAGTTCTGCCCCTCCCCCTTCAGGAGCCGACCAAGGTGCTGGGTGGAGGAGGAGGAAAAGGGGAGGGAGCAGAAACAGCTGATCCCCCCCACCCTGCAACTGGAAAGAGGATGTTTTCTTGCTGGTGCTCGTCCCCACCCAGCTTGAGCCCCTGGAACTGCCCTCCCCTGGCCTGGGTGAAAGGATGAAGAGCTTTCACTGCTGCAGGACAAGCACAGGTGTGCTTGGAAGCAAGTGTGACAGATATTGCAACACCGTACAATGCCTTTGGGGACCACTGTATGAAATGTACGAATGTTCTGTGTGCGATTGTGTTCTGCTCCATGGGGCAGTGTGACAGGGTGCTATCAGCAGCACCCTGATATTGCTGCAGCCTGGGGAAGGCGGCAGGCCCAGCTGAGGGCAATTACACACTTTCTGGTGCGGGGGATGATGAGAAGCTGGGTGACAATCACAAGGCTAACAAAGGAATTGGGGGAGAATATAAGGAGAGGAAAGAGGAAGCAAGGGGCAATTCAAGAGGGAGCTCAGAGGGTGAGTCTGGGCTAGGGAGTGAGGGCTGTGGGGAAGCCTGTCCTTGCTATAAGCCTGTGATGCATAGTATTATGATTATGTAAGAGGGAAATAAATGCACACCTCGGTGAAAGATAAACAGCCCCGTGTGCATTTGTGACTGCGAGACCCTCTGAACTGGCTAGGCAGTGAGGTTCACTGGGTAGCGACGGAGGTGCCCTGTGACTTAGAGAGTTACTACAGTGCCTCCAGGGTCTCAAAACAGTGTGTATTTGGGGGGTGGGGATTAAGGTGAGTTGTCAAGACTGTAACCTACTCCAGAGCGGTACCCTCCCGTGGGGTGATTTGCATAGATTGGTTCAGCTGGGGTTTTCCAGCGACTGAGAGACAAAGAAAGAACTCAGGATATATAAAGGCTGAGTTTAAACAGACTCAGGGCTTCCTTTTGATTCAGCAAACAGACAGGACCTTTGGTCCTAAGGGGACCCCAACCCTTGCAGATGGGCTAAAGGGGACATTGGCTCCCCATGTGGAAGATGGGCGATTTCTGATATATAGTAAGTATGGAGGAATGTTTATGTTTTATTTTTTCTCTGATGGCTTTTGCCCTTTGGAGAAAGGTACTTTGCTTTGGAAGAGCTTCATGGTAACTTGCAGAAGCTGACATGCACTAATCGTTGTCCTCCCAGAGAAAGCACAGCCCAGGTGCTGCCGTTGGGCAGGCTGGCTTGCTGGGGATATCACAGTGTAAGGCAGGGAGCTATGCAGTCTGTAAACTCCAGTCAGAACAGAGTGATACAAGGGTCTCTGCCCAGAGACAGGTGACAGCTGGAGGCCTGAGACCAGACTGGGCAATCCAGGGGGGAATGCATGTATTGTTACCATTAAATTAAGACAGCCAGATGTGCGTCTGGATGGGCAAACCCTTTTTTGATAGGAAACACTTTAAAATTTTCACGTTTTAAAAAAATTGCCCCCTTTGCTCACATTTTCTTGGCTTCCTCTAACATAAAATCAACACTGTGCTTGAAATCTTGTACACTTAATTCCCCTTCACCACTTCAGACAAGGAGAGGAATTTGAACTTGATGTGTTAAATATAACCATCTGCTCAGCAAACCGGACAGGGTTTTGTACTTCACATAGCATGGCTAGTGTTAATGTCACTGAGGGTATGTCTGCACTGCAATCAGAGGTGTGACTGCAGCATGTGTACACGCACTCAAGCTAGCTTTAATGAATCTTGGGTACCGATAGCAGTGAAACCATGGCAACATGGACATCAGTACAGAGCAGCCACCTGAGTACGTACCCAGGGTCATGGGTGGGACTGTACAGTCGGTATGGGCTCAGCTTCACTGCTGTTCGTATCCCAGCTAACTAGATTAAAGGTAACGCAACTAAGATTCTGTAACCTTCTGTTAGTCTCTAAGGTGCCACAGGACCCTCTGTTGCTTTTTACAGATCTTCTGTTAGTCTCTAAGGTGCCACAGGACCCTCTGTTGCTTTTTACAGATTCAGACTAACACGGCTACCCCTCTGATACGCAACTAAGATGTTTACATGTGCTGCAGACACACACCCAGATTGCACTGTGGACCTATCCTCAGGGTCTCCAGACCTCACGTGGCTCTCACAGAAGAGTTACCATTTTGAAAATCCCACCCAGAACATTTGGGGAAATTCTTCTCTAAATTTTGACCAAACCCAACTATTTTTGAGAACGTTCATTGTTGTTTTGTGCCCAGCCCTGTCTGTAGCTGCGCTGTGCGCATACCACTGCGCCGTGATGTCTGGGGATGGAGGCATGAGCTTGCAGAGATAAGAAGTTTAGCAGGGAGTAGTGTGTGGGATGTGAGGGGAGACTGGGGGCCATTGTGGAGGGAAGGGTGCCACAGGGTTTGAGGTGCAATGCAGACCAGTGAGGGGTTGTGTCATCCCTGGCCCTGCAATCCTGTGTGCCTTACAATGGTTTGCTGCTGTACCTCCTAACGTGGGATGCTCACAATCAGGCCACAAGCCTGCAGGTCACACCCTGAGTGTCCGGGTACTAGACAGCCTTAGTTCAGCAGCTCTGACCCCAGCAGCCTGTGTACAGCCCCACACTCCCACTCTGGCTCCCTCCAGCCTTGGTTACAAACAGCAAGGTGACCCCAACACACTCCCAGTCCCGACTTTTCGCAAAATCGGTTGCTCTGCAATGTCCAGCCTCTCCTGGACAGTTCAGAGAAAAAATAAAGTTAATTTGTTATTCTAAAGACACAAACCCACATCACAGTTTATTAGCTTAACAGATAAACACACCCTTCCATTTAAGCACAGCATGGAGTAGCAATAGGACATAGATTGTGATGCCAAGTAAAAGGAATAAAGTTAGAAAGGGTTTCAAGCCAATAACAGTGAAAACACACATCCATCTCAAAATCAAAAACTTAATCTAGCAAGATATATGTTTGGTTCAAGATGGTTTCTCACATATATTCAATTTCCAGAGACTTCAAATCCCCCCTCAGGTGAAGGATGCACCTTTCTCAGCTTGCAAGAGCTCTGTTCCCTTGTGTCTGTCTAATATGGATGCAGAAGATGTCTTCTGTCCTTGCTTATATCTTCCAAAGTTCAAATAACTTGTTCATGGGACAGGATGACCTCATGCTGTTTTCCCCTTCCTGAGGGCTTCGCATCCCTCTATTGATTTCTATGTAAATAGGGCTTCCATTGTTTTGATTCCACCTTGCTTAATTTCTTTGGAGACAGGTAGATAGCTCCCTTCCCTCCAGTCTGGAGGAAAGTCTGTTTCTCCCTTTGTTTGGTCACAGACAGGAAAGCCTAATACCAACGAGTATCCATAATTCCTTATATTGTATTAATACAGACAATTCAAAAAGATATTAATCACCAGGGTATCATTAACTTTCAGAAAAGACCTCACTTGATACACTTATCACCCTGAGATTTAGACCCCCTGTCTTTATAAACCAGTAAACCTTTGAAATGTTTGTTCAAGTCTGGTGGTGAAGGAATCTCCATGCTCTTTCTTCTCCCACTTGTTAGCTTAATATTTGCTTAATATGTAAAAAAGGGACCTTCATTGTCTTTGCCTGAAGACCGGGCTGGAAAGAGAATTAAATATGCATTCCTTTGTCTAAGGAAGACTTGTTACCAACTCCCCCTGAAATGCCTGATTTAAACACTTCAGTCATAATTCCAGCCTATATCCATAACTTTGTGTACACAACCTGTGAGTACATCATGCAAGAATATAAATGAGCAATGAGTTACTACTTTTCCAATGATACCTCACAAGGCATATTTTGTACAAAGAATATGACAGTACTGTGTAGGGTGTGAATACAGGGGTGCTTAGTATCACAGGGGAGGTGCTCGTATATGGTTAGCCTTGAGTTTGGCCATAGCTATATAGGTGGCCTGGGAGCCCACTGTCTCCACAACAAGGCATTGGCACTTGAAGGGCTCCTACTGCCTCAGGTCTCTGGCACACTGGGACAGCAGGGCCAATTGTCTCTGGGCTGAGGCATCGGTGCATCAGGAGCTCCCCATAGTGTTATGATCTCTGTGGTCAGTGAGCCAAAGGGTTGGGGAAATCTTTCTTTTTTAACTTTGTTTTTATATAAAGAATAAACACGTAACAAAACATGTAAACATGCATGCAGAAGATGGAAATAGCATAGAAATAACAAAATTCAACGTTCATTATTTGCAAAACCTGGAGAAAGAAAAGCCCTGAACCTGTAGAGGTCAAGCTGAGCATCAATTATTATAGTGGCTAAATAGATAAGTGAGAACATAACCTATGAGTACTGGGGACTAATATATTCTAAACTACAAAACTATGCAATAGTTTCATATGTGACCAGACATCCTCATATTTTTTCCAAGTGCTTCTATTAGACAGAGTCATTTTTTTTCTTTTAATGAAGTAGTAGAGAGCTCACTAGATCAGCCTGCGAATTAGGAGGAACTGCAAATTTCCATTTTCTCAGAAGAACAATTTTGGTCACTAAAATAGTTACTGCAATCCATTTCTTAATGTTAACTGGTAATGCCAACTCATCCAGCACCTCTGAAATACACAAACTTGGAGAAGAAATGAAAGATAGCAACACTTAAAGTTTCTGAGAGAGCATTGAATATGGTGTTCCAGAATACATGCATTTTTGGCAGGCATAGAGGAGGTGCAAAAGGTTGTCATGTGGTTGTTTGCATCTCCCACATTCTGCGTGTGTTGCCAATCTAGCCATAAACAATCGTTCTGGAGTCCTGAAGAATCACAAGGATCAAGAACTTGAAGTATCTTCCACATTAAGCTAGATAGCCTCCCGGCTTTCTGTTGAGATAGTAAAGCTAAGTCTCTTTTCCCCTTTTCCTTTGAGATTGAAAGGGTTTAAAGCATTAAACCACCTATAAGTAATTCCTACAAAGCGACTTTTGTTTTCATATTTCTCAACATATTCTTCTAGAGGTGAGAGAGTTGAATCAGTTCATTCATTAATATTGAGGGTTGGCCTATTGTGCTTTGAGTTCTGGGTCACGTGAAATTGATTTTCTCCAGATGTCTGTCTAGTGTAGTATCCCAATTCCATCCCAGTATTACAGGAATGTCTTTTTATTAGAAAGAATGATAGAATCATAGGGTTAGAAGGGACCACAAGGGCCATCTAGTCTAACCCCCTGCCAAGAAGCAGAATTTGTTGTGTCTAAACCAGTGGTTCTCAAACTTCATTGCACCGAGCCCCCCTTCTGACAACAAAAATTACTACATGACCACAGGAGGGAGGACTGAAGCCAGAGCCTGCCGGAGTCCCGCTGCTGTGGTGCGGGAGCCAAACCAGAAGCCCACGGGCTTCAGTCTCAGGCAGGGGGCCTGTAATCTGGGTCCCACCACCCAGCGCTGAAACCCTCGGGCTTCGGCCCCGGGTGGCGGGGCTTGGACTTCAGCTACGGCCCTGGGCTGTGGGGCTCAGGCTTTGGCCCCAGGTCCCAGCAGGTCTAAGCCAGCCCTGGCGACCCCAAAGTGGGGTCATGACCCACTTTGCGGTCCTGACCCACAGTTTGAGAACCGCTGATATGGCTATCTAGCCTCCTTTTGAAAACCTCCAGTGAAGGAGTTTCCACAATCTCCCTACACCGTCTGTTCTATTGTCCTACTGTTCTTATCATTAGGAAGTTTTTCTAGAGATTCAGTCTAAATCTGCTGTAGCTTGAACCCGTTGCCTCTTGTCCTGCTCTCTGTGGCAAGAGAAAACTAATTTTCTCCATCTTTTTTATGGCAGCCTTTCAAGTATTTGAAGACCATTATCATATCCCCCTTAATCTCATCTTTTCCAAACTTAACATAACCAGTTCCTTCAGCCTTTGCTCATATGGCTTGCATTCCATCCCTTTGGTCCTCTTTGTTGCTCGCTTCTGGATTGTTTCCACTTTCTCTACATCCTTTCTATACATTGATGACCAAAATTGGACACAGTTCTCCAGCTGAGACCTAACCAGCAGTGAGTACAGCGGTACTATCACCTCCTGTGACTTGCAAGCTATGCCACTGTTAACGCAACCTAAACTTGCATTTGCTTTTTTTTCAACAGCATTGCATTGCTGACTCATGTTGAGGTTGTGATCTACTCCCAGAAACTTCTCAACTGTGCTGCTACCAAGCAAGTTGTCCCCAATTCTGTATTTGTGCATTTGGTTTTTCTTCCCTAAATGTAGCACCTTACATTTGTCTTTGTTGAATTTCATTCTGTTGTTTATATCCCAATTCTCCAATTTATCAAGATCCCTCTGAATTCTAGCCGTATCCTCCAAAATGTTGGCAACCCTCCCAGCTGTTTGTCATCTGCAAATTTGATCAGGATGCTCTCTATTCCTACATACAGTCACTAATAAAGATGTTAAACAACACCAGACCCAGAACAGATCCCTGCGGAACCCCACTTGGGACCTCCCTCCAGTCTGATATCATTTCATTAATAGTTACTTTTTGTTTGAGGTTGTTTAACCAATTCTCTATCCACTTAATGGTCGTTCTGTTGAGCCCGCATTTCTCCAGCTTACTTGTCAGAATGTCATGTGGGACTCTGTCAAAAGTCTTGCTGAAGTCCAGGTATATTATGTCCACTGAACTCCCCCATCCACAAAACCAGTTACCCTGGCAAAGAAGAAAATCAAGCTGGTTTGGCAATATTTGTTCTTAGTAAATCCATGCTGGTTGCTACTGATTACCACTTCATCCTCCAGGTATTCACAAACTGAATGTTTCATACATTGCTCTAGTAGCTTCCCAGGTCAGGCTGACGGGTCTATAGTTCCCTGGCTTCTCCTTTTTCAAGATGGGCACTACATTTGCTCTTCTCCAATCTTCCGGGACCTCTCCTGTCATCCATGAGTTAGCAAATATTATTGCCAGTGATTCTGAGATTTTCTCAGCTAATTCCTTCAGCACCCTGGGGTGAACAGCATCAGGCCCACTGACTTGAATTAATTCAAATTGGTCAGAGGATCTCTGACGCATTCTTTACTTATCTCGATCTGCAGCCCTTCCCCTTTATTGTCTGTGGTAACTTTGCTAGTCCGCAGCTCACATGTTTTTTGTGAGAAGACTAAACCAAAGTAGGCATTGAGCAGCTCTGCCTTCCTGTCATCTTCCATTATCAGTGCACCTTCTTCACTGAGCAGCAAACGCACACCATCCCTCATCTTTCTTTTTTGTCTGACCTATTTGAGGAACCCCTCCTTGTTGTCTCTAACATTCCTTGACAGCTGTAACTCATTCTTTGCCTTGGCTTTTCTGATTTTCTGCTACATGAGTTTCCTGCAATAAAGCTACTTGGCACTTTCTAAGAAAATTAATGGCAAAATTTTTAAAGATATACCAAAATATATAGCCTTATTCTAAAGATATATATTTCCCTGTTGATATTGTAAAACCACATCTCTAAGATATCTGTATTTATACATATTAGAGACTGGTTAGTTTTGAATTAATTTGTGTTTTGAGCCTCTAAGGCTGTCAGGTATACAAAAAGACCTATGTCTCTCCCCACAGCTGAGTCCAATATCAGATAACAGTAGGAAAAGAAAAGACAACTAAGCTTCCAGCCCCAACTGGGCTCAGAAGGTGGTCCTATTCATCACAGGGTGGCTTCTTCGGCACCCTTATTTGGGAACCCTCAGGTTCAGACTGTCTTCCTCCCTGCCTTTTAAGCTTCCTCTCCAGTTGGAGCATGCTCTGCAGGTCTGGAGAGGCTACCATGGCCCAGCATTGTCCTTTAACCCCTCCAGGCCCAGTGTTGGGTACGTACTCCCCATCACAGCTCCCTTCTTCCCAGGCAGTCAACCACAAAGCCCAGACCAGCCCATTCAGGCCTTCCCAGTCAAAACCTCCCCCCTATAATCCCCTATCATCACTCTGCCCCCACATAACCACTCACCCCATCAGCTCTCTCAGTAATCTGGCTCATCTCCATTTGGTTCCTGTAGTGCAGGGATGGAGGTGAAGGGGTGTGTGGGGAGCCGGATTGAGTGGGGAAAACTGGGACTTGACTTGGGAGGGACTTGGGGAGAGAAGCACTGCTCTATCCCCCTCACCCATTCCACTGCTGGGCTCCCTCCATCTTCCCACATAATATAATAATATATGGAGATATACCTATCTCATAGAACTGGAAGGGACCTTGAAAGGTCATCAAGTCCAGTCCCCTGCCTTCAGTAGCAGGACCAATTTTTTTGCCCCAGATCCCTAAATCGCCCCCTCAAGGATTGAATTCATAACCCTGGGTTTAACAGGCCAATGCTCAAACCACTGAGCCATCCCGCATCACCCATGCACCTTCTGTCAACACCCTCACACTTCCTCAGTGCTTCCCTAACATAGTCACCTTCCGGACACTGAAACATTCACCATTCAGTTGCATCAAACACTCTTCACAGCAACCAAGTGACAGCTGACAGGAAGCACGCGTCACAGCCTGCTGCGTGATCCATCCTGCTCATCAGCAGAAACCACTCCAAAGCAGCCTTGTCTCTGTCCCTGTAGTGACACAAGCCTACATCTTTTCATTCTTTGTTCCTTTCTTACCTACTACCTTGTTTTAAGAAGCTTTATCCACACAGTGAAAGGAAGCAGAGTAGAAAATCTGGCTCTGCTGACGAAGCTTTGTGAGTCATGTGTATGATGTACACAGCTTTGAAGCTTGGCACTGATTTTACTTTTGATATTTTCTTCATATCAGTGTCATTATCCTGAGAGTGACTGAGCTTGTGCAGTGACTATTGTCTCAGTGGGTGTAGAGTGGGCTAGGTACCTCTCAGGATTCGGCCCTGAAAGAGGAAAATACACTGTCCTCATGGATGTCAGCTTCTTCCTTAACAATGTCACAGATTTCCAGGGACCTCAGAGCAAGCGAGGGCCCCAGTGAACCGCACAGCCCCATTGCAGGATTGGGCCCTCAGTCCTTCTGGCTGTAACATTCATCTCATTAAACCAAAATAAAAGCAAAGACAGGGAAGGAGGTTTCTGCCAAATCTACATTGGAACAAATTTTGAAATATGGGCCGGGCCAACCTGATTTACTCTCCCAGTAGCTGGTAATTAGTGTGGCCATTTGTAAATGTCATGCAGTCTAATCTCTGCTTCTGGGATTTTTCTCTGTTAAATCCCTCCCAGACGTTAGCACTTTCTTTTGCTCTGAAGTTACCTGACGGGAATGTGGGGACCGCAGGCCAAGCCAGATCTCAGCAGCAGCAGCAGCACAGAGGCGTGGGAGGGAGGCAAAGGTTCCAAGCCTCCATCTGCTTTGGCCCTGGGAATGTAAAGTGTTATTTCTCAGCAAGCTGCCTTTGTGATAAAGGGTTGCCAAGGGCCAGTGCTAAATCCAGCCAGAGACAACATGGCCTTTTCTTTATGTAAGTTCTTATCACATTCAATCCAAAAGAAGGCAAAGGCCTGTGCAGCTAACAGGGCTTTATTATTATTATTATTTTATTTTCAACTTGCTCTTTCATAGCAATGGAAACAAGAGGCCGCTGCCTGACATTTCAATCAACCCTTTTTTTCCCCTCTACATTTTAAAACTTAATGAGGAGCCTGGCATGTTGACCTGCAGCCACAGGCAAGCATCTTACACTTCAAAGGACTCAAACTTAAGGGCAGAGCTGTTCATTCAGCGCAGACCTCACGCTGATACCTGCAGGTGTGCAGTGAATACAGAATACGTCCTTATGTTCAGGGGAAGATTTGGCACCGGATGGAGAGATTCGGGCTAGAAAGGAGAGTGCGGAGATTACTGCTGCTAACTTGGCTCAATAAATATTGCAGTCAATTGGCGTGTGTGTGTGTGTGTGTACGTGTGTTTACGTGCACACTACTGCTGTCTGCTGGATGGAAGCAGAACTGCTCAACTGTGAGTCATAGGCTAACACCTGACAGTCTCAAATAGCTCACAGGGCCAGGGTCCTTTTGGAGCAGGAGGAGATGAGCTCTATCTAAACTGTTGCAATGAAGTCCCGATGGCTCAGAGCAACAGTTGAGGAGAGCTAGGTGGCCATAGATTTATTACAATATTTATGCTACTCTATTTTCCTCCCTTAAGCTCTCAATCAGCTTTTAAGTATTTCCCTTAAGTCAGTAGTTCTCAAAGCTGGTCCGCCGCTTGTTCAGGGAAAGCCCCTGGCGGGCCGGGCCGGTTTGAGAACTACTGACTTAGGGAAATACTTAAAAGCTGATTGAGAGCTTAAGGGAGGAAAATAGAGTNAAAGCCCCTGGCGGGCCGGGCCGGTTTGTTTACCTGCTGCGTCCGCAGGTTCAGCCGATTGCGGCTACCAGTGGCCGCGGTTCGCTGCTCCAGGCCAATGGGGGCTGCAGGAAGGGCGGCCAGCACATCCCTCGGCCCACGCCACTTCCTGCAGCCCCCAATGACCTGAAGCGGCGAACCGCGGCCAGTGGGAGCCGCGATCAGCTGAACCTGCGGATGTGGCAGGCAAACAAACCGACCCGCCAGGGGCTTTCCCTGAACAAGCGGCGGACCGGCTTGGAGAACCACTGCCTTAAGTAACCTTTTTTCGCCATGATTTTCTGAGTTTGAGGCAGACAGATTTTCATATTGGGATTCACCATGCCATGAAACAGGATTCAGCTCGTGCTGTCTTATTTTTGGAATTACTTTAGTAAAAGTAATGGTTACCAAATTATTCTGCATTCAGCCACATCATCCCCAATTAGCTGTGCAGCTCTGTTGCATAAATCATGGGGCCTTGGCTCCATAATTGGAGTGCAATGCACTCCATAGTTCCGGGACCTGTCATTATGAGTCCCCTCCTTACCTCTGGCAGTGTTGCCCACCCTTGCGGAGTTTCACATTTTTCTTAGAGCTCCAGCTCGTGGATCCAGGTGTTTAGCTGAGAATAGCAGCTTTTGTTTATTTTTTTAAATAAGTGCATTTTATGGTTGCAGAGAAGAGCTTGAAAGTGTGGCCTCCAAAGGCTCAAACTAGAACCCTCCCCAGTTTTTATTTGTTTAAAATCTCGTGAGTTTTAAATCAAACTCGGGATTTTGTGGGGGCTGAGTCATGATTTTTGAACACTTTGGGGTAGCAGTGCTGCTCTGGTAGCTTCCTAGCCATTTGATGCCCTACCAACTATTGCATGAGCCAAGTGCACATGCTACACTGAATGGTTTCCCTTCAGAGTAGCTGCTCATTCATCTCTCGTCATTATCATGTGCATGCTGAAGGCTGTGGTACAACATTCCACTTGTTCCAGTTGGGCTGTATTCTAATCGTGGGCTGAGGCCATTGTTCCCAGAGCTTCTGCCTGTGTCTGTGAAGCTCAATGGAGAACAAAGCGTGGGGATGAAAGTCGGCAAGATCACTGAGTTTAATTCAAACAGGCTATTCAAAAGCTCACCTAAAAGTTTTCCTCTTGGGGAGGAGATGAGATGAGTGGCAGTAACTCAGCAACCACATCAACTGACCTTATTTTCAACATGTCACTCACCCTGGAAAACGTTAAGCATGAAAGACAGGAGACCTTGTAAAGAATTATAGTATCTGAGGGGCAGACTCTACCTTGGAAATGTTCAAGGAGTTTTTTTCCTTCATGTCTCCTGCCACCAGCTGAGGCTGAAAACATGTTTGCATTCCCTTAATTCTGATGTCTAATATCATCAGAAATAATGATAAGACGAGTAATGCCGGTGGGAATCAGTGCCTGCCTTTGCCTGCCAAAAGCACTAAGGGGATCAAACTTCAGAGCTGATTCCTTTTAGTAGGAAAGAAATAGTTAGAAGAAAAAGATCGGGAGACCTGTTTCTCCTGCCGTCGCTGTCGGTTCACACCAGTGGCACACCACTGCTTTCAGTGCAGTGACATCAGTGCAAAACTGGAGTAACACAGCCACGATTCAGGCTCTTTCTTGGTTTCTTTGAAGGAAAAGGGACCTGAGAGGAACCCACCAAATTTACTTTGTTTATGACATAACTAGAATTTAAAACCAAACTCGCAGGACAGGGAGAATTAGGTTCTGGAACAGCTTTCCAGTTGGAGGAGTGGGGGGCAAATAACCTGGCTAGTTACAAAATGGAGCTTGATACGTTTATGAACAGGATTATGTGACAGGGTTGCCTGAGATAGCAGGGGACTGGATTTAATGACCCAGAAAGGCCCTTCCAATCCTTTATCCTGTGTTCCTACAGACTAGCATGATCATCTCCCCTGAAACACTGCAGACCAGATTCCCACCACTCTGTGCCTTACCTCATCGGAATAAGTGCAAGATACTCACATTGGTGTGAGGAAATTGGTGGCATTTCACATCCATTTTGCACAGGCTTAAATGATGACACAAGTTGCAGGGCACTAGTGAATCAGGCCCAGATAGGGTTACCATTCGTCCGGATTCCCCCGGACATGTCCGGCTTTTTTGGGTTAAAAATAGCGTCCGGGGGGAATTTGTCAATGTCCGGACTTCCCCTCCTCCCCCCCTCCCCCATGCAGAGCGTGCGCGCGGCTTACAGACCAGCCGGGGCTCCAACAGCCAGAGTCAGAGCCAGAGCCCTTCCTGCAACTTCCCCCCCCCCCGCCGCCTCTCTCCTGAAACTTGACACCCCCCCTCCTATCCCTCCCTGCACTCACAGATCGCCAGCTGTTCGTCTGGAGCTCCGACCCTGCTGCCCTCCCCCGCTGTCGAGCGTGCTGCTCTGCAGCACAGTAAGGGGGCCGGGGGCCAGAGAAGCGGCAGGGAGGTTCGGGGGGGGGGGAG
>NC_048309.1:27107581-27140429 GCF_013100865.1 Trachemys scripta elegans
GAGGGTTGGGGGTTCTGAGGGGGCAGGAAGTGGGAGGGAGTGGAAGGGGCAGGGGCGGGGCTAGGACAGGATGGGGGTGGGGCTAGGGCGGGGCTCCTCCCGTCCTCTTTTTTGATTGTTGAAATATGGTAACCCTAGGCCCAGAGAGCCAGATTCTCTACTCTGCTCAGGCCAGAACCAGCCAAGCACTGATCCAACCTGGCCCCATTCAGCTTGTGAAAGCTGATAGGATCACAGTCCATGATGGTTTGGTTGCAAGATGGGAAATTTGTCCACATGTCACTATTTGTGACTAGGCAAAGGGTGAGGTCAGTTTAAGATGCTTTCCTATATGGTCCAGCGCAGCAGATGCCTTTCTCTCCATCTGCTTAAACGAGAGGTACTGCTGACCAGCTGGAATTCTATCCTGCGTGTGCTTGAATGACTTGCAGTCAGCTGAAAGCTACTGAGTGTGTAAGAAATACACAGTTAAGCAACAGCAAGAGAGAAAAGACAACATCCAAACAGTGGGCCAGTTCACTGTTGCCTGATACCTGGTGCAGTTGTTTACACCACTGCAGAGTGGGTGTAAAATGCTACTGAATTCAAATGATCGTGATTCACACTCCCTTTGCACCACTGTCAATCACTGCACAAGTCGCTAGATAAGGGAGAGATAAGGCCAACAGCTGTATGTTGTGTAACTCAGCTTCTTTCTCACTTCTCAGTGGCGCTGTAAAAAGGCCATTTTTTGCTCAGCTCAAACTTGGCTTTTGCTTTTGGCTACAGGTTGGGGTCATAATTTAAGCACCAGCCAGCCATTAAAATTCAGAGTATTCCAGCTATTTCCTCAGATCTCTGTCTCTCGGAAGTCTTTGCGTCAAGCATGACTGAGTATGACGCCAGTGTGGACGCAGGCCAGGAAAGCAACCTGCAAACTGACTGGAGGGAAGTCTCTCGAGGTTGAATTATTTGTGTGAAGTCTGGAGTGTGGACATACTCCCAGTGCTGTTGTCTCCCTTGTCTATGTCAATCCTTGTAGAGCTTTCTGCTCATAAAGGTCACTGAACAACAAAACCTTAAATAACAAATACAATTTGATTTACCCAGTTGACTAAGAAACTGCTGTTCCCAAATCCTGCACTTTCAAACAAATGACCTGTTAAAAATAGCCTTGGTTAGAGCGGGCAAACACTGCCATTGCAAGTCCTCTGTCAAGCAGCCTTCGCTAGAACAATCATTCCACAGCTTTATAATTATGGAGGTGGGAATTTTTCAGTTAATTATTTCTACCAGATATTGGGGAGGACACGCATAAAAAGCAGGGGCAGGGATTATTCTGATTTCCAAATATTTCCTTTTAAAGTTTATTGTTTCTTAATCTATAATCGGCGATGCAGGTGCCTTATATTCTGGATTTTGTCATAAACCAATCCCCCTTTCAGCTCCTCAAGCTGAGGTGGGGAGGCCAGGGTTAGTAATTGGATGGGTGATTTAGGCACTGTAAAAAGTGATGCTGGTGATTCAGTAGGTGGCATCCTTCCTTCTGAGACAATACTGGAGCCATGCAGCAGGATGGTGTTTGGGGCGCTGTACTGCTCGAAGTGCGTTTCTGAGGAGATTTGCAACTAGAGGTGGTCAGAAAATGGGTGTTTGAGCAACAGGAAATGTTAACTTTGAATCAACCCTTCCTCCCTCAACTGAACATTTTTGGCCGAAAGTTCCCAAAAACTAAAACAGTTTAAATTTTTGGCCCAAGATTTTCCATTTTCTAATGTTCATTTTTTCCAATAAAAAATCTAAACTTTTCAGACACTTTCCATGAAATTATTCATTGATCCAAAACACCAATTTTCCATGAGGCCATTCAAAGTCACATAGCACTTGTCGTAGAAGAGTGCTAACTTTAGTAATCAGACCGCGTTCCCGTAGTTACATTCTGCCTCCCCTGCAATTTCAATGGGATAAGATATTTTTCTTCCCTTCCTCTTGGTTCCTGGTCTGAAAACCATTGGATGAAACCGTTGTGCACTATTGCTGTTAAACAACAGTTGTGTGCAACCCTAGCAGTGGCTGCATTTAGCTGATGACCTGCTTGATTTACCCTTCCCTTGCTTATCCCAAAAGGACATTATGAGACACTGAGCCCTATACTTATTCACACAAAGCCCCTTTGTACTACTCTGGTCAGTGTGTGTTACATGTTTCCCTTTGTGCCCAATACACAGAGGATATGAGTCTATTACAGAGCCCCCTGGCACAGAGCTTTGTTCTTAACGTATAGAGACTCATGCTTTTGGCTCTGGAGGTCGCTGCTTCACTCCCCCGTGAGTTGTCACCCGATATACACAACTTAAGTCACACTGAAGCCCTGTTTTGAAGTCTTAGTGGAGATGTAACATCTTTCTGCAGACACATTGCTCGCCAATCACAGCGCAATTTGGTTCCAGCAGTCCTACTATCAACAAGATTGCAGGCAAACCAGGAAGAGGAAGAAAAAGAACAAGCTATATTGGAAACATGGCTGGCAGATGAACTGGTATCCAAAGGACATTACGACGCTATGGCGAATGTGAAAGATGGAAGTTGGTGGTTAATAACCTCCGTATCGCTGATGTCACTTGAAGAAGCAGTGACTATCTAGGGTCTGTGCATGGGGTGGATTTCACCCCTACCTCTGTAAGGCTGAGATTTTCAAAGGACCCTCAGGGAGTTGCCACCCAAATCTCACTGGGAATCAGTTGGAGTAGGGCTCAAACCCTAAGTGAATTCAGGGGGGGCTAGCTGAAGCTCACAACCAAAAGAGCATCATCTGACCCAAATGGCTGTAATTGCAAATGGCTAATATTCGGAGCAAAAACTCTTGGTGAACAATTGAGCAGGAAGTATTTGCTGAAGAAATTCACAAATCATTTCAAACCACAAATACAGTCAAGGATGTCACGGTCTGTTTGAAAATAACGAGTGAATGGGGTGGGGTGCGGAGAAACACAGACTGTGCAGTAGATCATTCGCTCTGCTCTAGTTTAGATGTTTACAAGGCAGTGTGATTATAGATGTTCATATTTTACTATGTTGTTCCAAACTGAGTATATTAAAAATTGTTTTATATGCCAGGTGTTCTACTCTGTCTTGTGGCATCTGGTTCAAAATCAGTGAAGAGGGGAAAGGAAGCATAAAGGACTCTAATGGCATTTAAAGGGCAGATGGGAAAAATAATGTATCTGTATTACTTCCAATAAGCAAAATTACCTATTATAAACTACAGGTGAGACTGTGCCTTTGGCCATAGCCTGGGCATGGAGTGGGGTGTAACCTGTATCATCCACAAGTAGCCCTGAGAGGCACTGGGCCACTGAACCACAATATCTCCCTACTTCCACCTTACTCCAGGGGTTAGTCATTTATTGCTGGCCTTTCCCAGCGACAAATTATGAAACTTCCTGCACTGGTCCCAAGGCCTCGTTCACTCCCCGCCCAGTTGCTCTAAGGGATAAAGGGAGCAATTGGGCATGCAGTGCCCTCTTTGGCATGCATACCTGGTCCCAAGGTCTGGGTAGCCCGTACAAGGGTGTAAGAGGCCTCCTACTCCCCTATATAGTCCATCTAGCCAGAGGGCTATCTGAGTGGACACAGCCAACCCAGAGGTGTACTGTAATGAATCTGCTGGCTTGTTACTGGGCACTGCGTTAACCCCTGATTAAACACCCAGCCAGCTGTAACCTCCAAAGCATAGGAAAGGGAAGTACAATGGGAGGGAAGGGACCTGGCTCAGTACTGAAGAGTGGACCCAGAGTCATTCTCTAACTGTATTCAGAGGAAGTGAAACTTTAGGCAACTTTTCCTCTTTTTTTTTTTTTTTTGAGCCCTTCTCCTTGACTCTACCCTAGTTCTCCCCATCTCATGGCTGGGAATAGTCAGAGAAACCTCCATGTCAAACCAGCATTTTAGCCTTTTCCTTTTAACACTTCCTAACCACTTTCCCTTTGTTTTTCTCACTTTGTGTGAAATGCACACTGGCGGGACGGAGTTATGTGACACCCAGGTCTCATGCACAGAGGGGAATTTCACCTATCTAGATGGGTGTAAAATATTGGCAACACAATGCAAACTACTCAGAATTCAAACTTATTTCACAAATTTTCTTGTTTTAATGGAAAATAGCACTAAGTAATGCACGTTTTTCAAGCAAAAGTGGGTATCCTATCTAGTGAAAATGAGCCAGTTTCTAGCAAAAATTAACCCATTTCGGGGGGAAATGGGCAAGAAAGGTCTATTTTTGGAACTGAGGTTTGCCTTAGAAATTCCTGTGTTCATGAGCTTTAATTGCAAAAAATAACCATTTGGCTGGAATGCTGAATAAGGCAAAATTTGAATCCCAGGAGGCTGGTGTGAAACCGCCAAATGCAAAATGACACAGATGTCTGCATGGCAATCTGGGAATCAAAAATTGGGGTCTGGCTCAGTTTCACTGCTGTCCCATCAGAGAAGCAGTGTTATCCATTTCAGTCATGCTGTTCCTAGTGTCGCCATTCAATGGCCCATCCATATTATTTAAAGGTCCATCTAGGATTGGGGAGAAGAACTTGCGAGGTTTTCTTATGATGCGGCAGCCTGTTCCTCTGTAATGGTTCTGAGCAAGTATGAGCTGGGCAGTAGGGCATGCAGAGGTGTACAGGCCATTAGGAAAATGAACTGTTCGGTTTATTCTTTTCTTTCAAAGTGACAGGAATTAAATTTATGTTGCAATCTGTGTCTTGGTTTCTCTGAACCAAGTTATGGTGGGGCCAGGTTCAGATGGTGTGTCTACACTGCAGTGTCAGCCCATGGTTAGAACTCAGGCCCAAGCGTAACCCCCCTTCCGCCTTCACACAAATCGTGCTAACCAAGGGCTCAGACTCAGGGCACCAGGACCCTATGAGGATGGAGGGTCCAAGACTGAGTCAAGCTGTGATCCAGGGTTCAAGGCCTATTGCTTTGAAGTGTAGGTGCAGTCCCACTGGAGTCGTGCTTTGGGTCAGTGGTTCTCAAACTTATTTGATTGCGCCCCCCTTCTTTGTTTCTGTAGTAGTTTACCCCCCATCCCCACCTGCCACACAAGTACATATACCGATATGTATACCACCCTGCCTTCAGAGCGGGGCAGCCAGAGAGTAGCAGCTGCTGGCTGGATGCCCAGTTCTGAAGGCATCGCTACTGCCAGCAGTAGTGCAGAAGTAAGGGTGGCAACACCTGGGTGCTCAGCCAGCAGCCGCCGCTCTCTTCTCTGGCTTCGGGGCTGGGCAGATGGAGGACGCTCGGAGGCTACTTCTCATGCCCCCCCAGGGGGACACCCCCCCCAGTTTGAGAACCTCTGCTCTGGGAGTCTGCCAAAAGTATCCCACAATCCCACGGGCCAACTTTGTTGTCCGGACAATCAAGTTTGGCAGACAGTCAAGTATTCCCACACTGCACCACAAACAAGGGGCTAGAGCAGCTACATTTTGAGAGGGTGCTAGGAAGTCTGGGATATAGGTGGTTGAACTTGGGCCCACATAAGGCAGTGCAGACTTGGAGCCCTGGTTTGGGCTCAGGGTTCGACAGTTCCTAATCTGGGGTTACAAATGAGTGAAGACACTCAAGCCCTAGGTTAACAAACCCAGTGTCTTCTAACTGGAATGCTACCAACCCTGGGCTTACTTTACAATGTAGACATGACCTGAGTAACTAGAGAGAGATGTCCACACGGGGCTAGGATCTGGCTTTATTTTCGGAGTTCTGGTTTAACCAAAATAAACAGACATTTGGCAGATGTCTCTGGCTGCTGCATTCCTCCCCTGCAGTTTCCCAGCTAGGCATCTCCAAAACAAATACACAAGCTACAAACGGGGAAGCTCTTGTGTTTGCCAGAGCTCTCTGGCATGACTTCTGGTGAGCAAAGCTTTCTCCCATGGTGCTGACCCCACTTTAAAGTGCTGACTGCCTACCCCATCCTGACTCACCTAGGAGTGCCTCCCTGTGCTGACTTCATGTCATTGTTGGGAATTAAACCAAGACATCCCAGGCTACTGTGTGCTCAGCATGGCCGTCTAATGGGGGTCCCACCAGAGATAGGGGTGACAGGGCTGAGCCACCCTCAGGGGCATAGAATTGCAGTAATATACAAAACAGAGAAATGGTGGAACTCAGCCCTCACAAGCTCCTACCTGCTCTGAGAGCTGTGCTGGGGACCTGGACCCTACTAGCTCTTGATCCCTCTGGTCTCTGGGGGTATGTTTGCACAGCTGCTGGGAGTGAGTCTTGCAGCCCAAGTTGACAAGGGCAAACTACAATGCTGTGCAGTGACAAGTTCCACTGAGCTCTTTGCCCGGGTGTCCCCCTGAACCCTCCGTGCCACAGTGCGTAGCTGTAGTTAAAGAGAGCTTGGATAGTGAGGAGAACAGCCCAGTGCTCACCTTTCAGGCCATTCCCCAGCTGGTGTTTACATGGGCCCATCTCACATAGTGTCCCACCTTTGTTGCTAGAACACCACGCTTGAATGGTTCTGTGGCAAAAGACATAAAAGGCAGCATATCCCCATCCTGGCACTTTTGCAGCCGTTCCGCTTATTGTTCTGAACAGATTTAAATCCAGATTCCCAGGGGATACAACTAGAACATTAGCTGACCATGCCCTCCAGTGGATTCCTGTTTAACATCCTCTCCCCAGAGCCCTGAGCCCGGCTCAAGGTGTCCTCAAGCATCTCCATTCCAGTCATTCACACGCAGGTGGAGGCATTATGTGGGTTTATATCAAGGCGCCTGGATGTCAATAAACTGCCATGTTGATGGAACATAAAACTAGGTCTGCAGCAAATAAGCAGCCCTTCCAGAGCCTGTCTGAGGGGGATCAGCCAGCCAGCCACCCTCTTATTTCTTCTGGCTCACCTGATATTTGGGTTCAGATTTTCCAGGTAAGCCCCTGCTAAATGATTTACATGCAATGGCAGCTGATAATTGCTTTTCTGTAAATCAAATCTCCAGTAAATGGGAGGGCAGGGAAAGGAAACCCTCCATACGCTCCATTTTACATTTTTCTATATCCCCCATCCCAGATATCTATGCTAAAATGGGCACAGAGTATAAAAATTAGGCAAATTTGAGGACAATTTTATTTACAATATGCCAGATTATTAATGGTTATTTATATGGTGGTGGTGCTTAGAGACCACAATCAGGGATCAGGATCGCATTGTGCTGGGTGCTGCACACACAGATATTGTGTTTATGTCATAGGAACATAAGACTTGGCAGACTGGATCAGGCCCAAGGCCCATCTTGTCCAGGATCCCATTGGGGCGAGCATCAGATGTTTCAGAGGAAGGTGTACAAACTTTGCAGTAGACAGATTTGAGATAACCTGCCCTCCACATGGGCCTCATCCTAGTCTCCAAGGGTATGTCTGCACTACAATGCAAGCACAGGGTTAGTGGAATTTGAGTCTGTGGACCCTGGGCTAGAAAGCCCAGGGCTTGAGCCTCCACTCTCATTGGTGACCCTAGGTTAAATAATTTTGAGCCTGGGCTCTGCACTGGGCTCCAGTGTCTACACCAGTATGCTGATGCAAGTCAAGCTGCCGTATTCCAGGCTTCCTATTGCCCACCTGAAATGTGACTGCTCGAACCCTTTGTTCATGGTACAGTGTGGGACAGTTTGACTTCTCCCCCCGTCCCTCCCCTGCCACATTACAGGAAGTTGTTGCAGCCCGCCAACGCATCCCACTATGCTGTCTTTGGGGCAGCATGCTCCGGCAACGAGCCAGCACTGTGGTGGAGTCACCATTTGAAGAACTTCTCTTGCTTGGGCTTTTGCTCCTGTTTCAGGAAATGGGCAGAGCTTCCATCAGATGCTGGTGGACTTTTTGGTGGCGTTTTCTGACCTACCTTGCATGCCTGATGGAGGAAAAGGATGATACAGACACAGTGGCCTTGAACTCGCTGATGCTGCTCCTGACACTCCGTACAGTCATTGATGATGTCCCCTACATAGACTGGTGCTTCTGGAGAAGGACCATAAGCATAGACTGGTGGATCCAGAACTTTAACATGAAGAAAGCTACATTACTGGAGCTTTCTGAGCAGCACACCCCAACCCTCCAGGGTCATGACACATGTATGAGGATGGCCCTACCAGTCCAGAAGCAGGCTGCTATAATAATCTGGAAGCTGGTTACCCCGGACTGCTACAGGTCCATTGCTAACCAGTTTGATGTTGGAAAGTCAACTGTTGGTAAAGTGATGGTGGAGGTTTGAGGTGATCATGTTACCCCAAAAACAGAATTAGGGTACCCCTAGAATAGCTCACCTGTATATCAATCTGTTCTCCTAGGGTACGGGTCTCCAGGGTGGCTAAGGAGTATCTTGGGATTGCCAAGGGTTCCCTCTTTCAGAAACTCTCCCCAACAGCTCAGATCTGTTATCCTTAGAGGACATGAATACAGCCTTCCAATAAATGATTGACACAAGCAGTGTTCTTTTCCAAAACAAGACACCTTTTATTAGTGCAAACAACAATCTCTGACACAATCATAATCTAAAACACAAATCCCCACACAATGGTCTGTTACACCCCAACCATAGTGACAAACAGTTAAAATGATCCTAAGTGGTTGTACCCCACTTCAGGTGATCAGATTGACACAGGTTGCTGACAGCTGCTGGTAACAGTCTGTTAGTGTCTTTCATATCAGGTCTCATCTCTCTTTGGTCTCCTTTCAAGTCTCTGCTTCTTCTCTCTCTCTCTTTTTCTGCGTCTCCTCAGCTCCTCACTTCTAGTGACAGCACAGGACTCCCTCTGCTGCTGTTCTTCAGAGAGTGCACTAATCATCCCTCTCTCAACTGTCTTCTCCACTGTCTCAACTGCTGCCAATTTTTATACCCTACTTCGGTAAGGGTCACATATCAATTATTCCACTTGACTATTATTTCCATTATTTACCTAACAGTGTTATGATCTGTCAATCATTGTTTACAACCTTCTTTTCCCCACCAATTTGATTTTCCCACCAATTCCTGGTGCTATGTGACACGCAGCTTCCATCTCATGGTGGAGTGACTCTTGTTTATTCAAAAATGGAAATCAGGGATACAAAAATGGAGTCTGGTGACTTCAAAATGGAGTTTCTCTGGTGTATGATTTACCCAAAGGTGATGGACATAAACAATATTCCTGAAGTAATTGGGAGAATGGGATTTCCACACAGTGCCAGGACCATTGATGGGACTCTCATGCCCATAATTTGTCCTCTTCAGGGAGCAAATGAGGACATAAACCACATAGGGTACTACTTCATTGTTATGCAGGCCTTTGTGGACCACAGAGAGATTTATGGACACCAATGTGGGCTGCACCGGAAAAGTTCATGATGCCAGGGTTTTCCACTGATTGGCAGTCTACCTTGATGGACAGGCCAGGACACTATTCCCACCAAATGACATTGTCATAAATGGAGTTACTGTCCCCACATACCACCTCCTGCCTCAGCTTATGAGACCACATTGAGACTTCAGAATGCCTGGCAACTGAGGGTTTAATTACACTCTCAGTAGGTGTAGAATGGTGGTTGAATGTGTGTTTGGCTGACTGAAAGCCTGCTGGCATTGTCATAAATGCTGTCCATGTTATTGTGCCTTGCTGTGTTCTTCATAATCTTTGTGAAGCCAAAGGTGAGCCATTTACTCCTGAATAGAGCTATGACAGTAATAGATTGCTGAACTGGTCCACTCAGCCAGAAAGTTCACCTGTCACAACTGGAGCAGGATGCACATGGGCAAGAGAAATCAGGGATGCCCTGTGCTCCCACATTGTGGACTTGCATGGGCCAATGGAAAAGGGAAATCAGTACCTTTGTGAATGTGTTTGTATATCTAGGTTTACAGTAAATTAGGTAGTGTCACATCACACAATGGAACAGGGGATATGGTCAGGGGCTGATTGTTATGAATTTTTATTATGGGTGAGCTGACTGCTTATGAAATGGAGGTGAGGGAAACTGTGCATATACATTATGGATAGATGTACATAGATCTATTGAGAAATTGTGTTCAGATACAACTTAGCAGTTGTGTCTTACCCTGTGTTTATTTTTATGATTCAAAATGCACATTATATGATATGATGTAGTGATGGCAATAAACATTCTTAATAAAATAAAAGACTATTTGTGAACATGGCTGTATTCCAAACAAAAATAAAAAACTCCAACCAATATTACAGCATTGCCAGGCAGGCCAGCTGCCATTAGAACAGGAAACAACAGTAATAAACAAACACCCAAAGCAGTAATAAAACAAAATGCATAAACCAAACACTGAACAGTGCAAACAGTGCCATCAAAAAATCCCCTAATTTTGTATGTCCCCTTGGCTGCCCCATTCTCCTTTCCTTTTCTTGTGCATTTAGCACATACTTGGCACTGCTGCCCAGGGTGGAGGCCTGCAGATGGATGGGGTGAGCATGGGGGAAGGAGGCATGCAGGGGAGAGAGGGCCTGCATAAGGGTAGAGGACTGCATGGGGTAGATTTGCCCTGTCCAGCTCCTGTTAAGTCCTGGCTGCATGGGCCACCCATGGAACTGTCCAAACTGTTCCTGGCCTGCAGTACATGGTACTGTTGTGGGGCCTCAGGCTGTGAAGTGGGCACAGCAGGAGCCTGGACTTGTGGCCATTAGCCTCTCAAAAACAGGTCTTTCTGTTGCACTCTCATCCTCCTTCAACCAAGGTTCCTGTTCCAGAACCTGTGCTGCAAGTCTCCCCTTGCACACTGCAATTCTGAACTCACTCTGCAGCCTACCTGTGGCTTTCACTTGCCCTGAATCTTTCTGCCTTTGGTATTACACCTGCTTGTTGGCCCTGTCCAGCATGTCCACTGTAAGTTCATGACAGGAATGCTTCCCCTTGGACCAGTCTGACAGTTGGAGACCCAGGCTTTTGCTGGAATGTGGGTGAGCTGCTGAGGCAGGAGGGGCTATAGAGGCTGAAGGACCTGCAAGCAGATCTCAGACAGGACATTGTTGACTCAGTCATTCAAAAAAGGCTTCACTTCATCAGAGAAAAGTGCCTTGTGGAATCTCAAGGCCAAAGAGTGATACTTCGTAAAACTGAACCTCAGTACGTAGCCAGAGGAATGTTTCTGTTCCAACAAGCTCCATGGAGAAAACTGAGTTAATAAGAGTGAAAAAAAGAGTGAACAGACTATGGTAAGTTAAAATTTACAAATCCTGTGTTTAAAAATTGCAGACCATCTTAGGTTTTGGCGAGTTGAGGCCACAGCTTGCTACCTACGCCTTCTCCATCATTTTGGGCCTTCTACCTTTGGAACCACAAGAATTGTTATGTCCTCCAAGAATGGAAAAGAAATATTTTATCCCAAGCTGCTGGTGGCTAGCCAGCCATGTATGCTACAGGAGTCTTCAAACTTATGATGGCTGACCAGAACATCAACGAGTGGAGTGGGCTGGTAACCACCACAGAGGTGGGTCCAGAAAATACACCCTTCCCCAGAATCCGGCTACCTCTCTGGTGTACCTGCTATGGGGAAAGTTTGCAGCTATCAGTACCTGAGATTCGGTCAAAATTCATGGGGCAATCAACTGGATGCTGCATTAGCATCCACCTGAATTACTGCTTCCCCACAACTTGTAATACAGCCCCTTATGACTGCATGCAAACAAACATGTTAATATGGATTAGCAAAGAACTACACAGCCATTCCCCCTCCAAGACCCCCAGCACATTTCTGAAATGCGTAGCAACCCCCAGCAATATTTTGGACTAATGATTTTGTCACCCATTGACTATATTTAACCTTCTCCCCAAAAGGAAACTGTTTAAAGGTAGCTTGTTACTCTGTTGGGTTGGCAGTTGTATGAAACAATGTAGTAACAGGGAAGACAATAGAAGGTTCTTATTTTTAAAACCCTGTCACATTTTTGCAAGAATGTGTGAGTTTTTAGTAAAACTTTAACTGTAAATACTTGCTTCCCAGTCTCCATTTTGAATTCCATGTAGTGGGTGGTGTGGTGTGTGTGACGCTATCCGCCGTTAGAGGATACACGCTGCTGCCTATCTAATGACTTTTGCATTAGGCCATAAACTTGAAATCCCTCCCATTCCTACCAGGCTCTGGGCTAATCTGCCTGTTCTGTTTCTGCTGCTGGTTCTGTCGTGGGCGGCTCCTTCAGAAGACCATCAAACAGCTCTTCCAAGTATGCACCCAGGACATGCTGCAGCTGCTGTGGTGGCAAAGCCTCAAGGACTGCTTTGAAGCACCAGAGTCACTGCAGTAGCCTGATCTGGCACCTACTGGCTCCTATGCATTTCCATAATAGATTCTGAAGTCAGAAGGTTGGCATCCAGGCTGACCAGGGCATTCTGAACCACTGTACCCAGCATCCATTCAAACTGCCCAAACAAGGGGCAGGATGTTGACGAGTTCCCAGAGGTGTGGTTCTCATCCCTGGTTTTACAATAGGGAGTCTTGAGCTGCTTAATCTATTCCTTGCACTGTTCTCCCCCTCCCTGCACCCTGGGTGGGTGGGGAAGAGGGAGCTGCAGTCCGAGCCCCGCTGCCCAGGGTGCGGGGGGGAAGAAGAGCGCTCAGGCTTCAGCTTCAACTGCAGGTCCCAGCAAGTCTAATGCTCGCCTGGGTGACCCTATTAAAATGGGGTCACAACCCACTTTGGGGACCCGGCCCACAGTTTGAGAACTGCTGTTCTAGCCCATTGCTTAGACCATGACACCCCTCTCTTTGCATTCCTTCATGGTCTCCCCCTTGTCTATTACATCAAACATAGAAAATGCCACCATAAAGTCCACCTGGTATGGGGAATCTAGATGAGAGAAGGTCCATAAAGAAAGAAGGGTTAAGAACCTGAGACCCCTACCTAGGGGTAGGCCTGGAGTCCCTTGACTTACTCAGAGAGCTACCCTATTGCTTGTCTCTTTATATACCCTGAAAGGGGCAGACATGTGACCTGGCTGGACGGCTGGGTCACAGAAGAGGCAGACCACTGCACACAGATCTGTCAACAGGGAGTGCCAGGAAAGAAAGGAGCTGGATTTCAACAGTGCTAGGTCCAGCCCCTGACATAATTAAATCTACATGCTAAGTGCAGCAGCACAATTTATAATAACCCACCATGAGGAAGCCAGGCGATTCAAACCCCAAATCCTCCTCCCCAAACAATTTCTCCTTACAATTTATAAGGCAGTTTTCTATGAGATTCCCATTAGCTACCAAACCACGTCCTTCATGGGTGGATCAGTTTCCTCTTCATTACCTGGTACAAGAAATTACCTGGTACAGTGTTGGAATTGCAGCCCTAGTACCTGAGGAAAATCCAAGCACATGCACAAAACAGCAAACTGGGAGCAACTGATTTTTTATTTTTTTAAAGAGCAAATCAGAAAAGGGAAATAAAAAAATCTCCCTCCTTGTATATGGTCTGCTTAGATTGCAGACCCTATGGGGCAGTGGCCTGTCTTCCTACATGTTTGCTAGGCACCTGACACACATCTAGATGTTATGAGCAAAATTCACTGTGTTCCACTTAAGCCCCATTGTGATGGCTTATGTTGGGTGAGTGACACTCAGATGGTGGTTAGGCCTCGTGCTGGGGTGAATTTCACTCCATGAATAATAATATTTAGTAAGCTGAATAACTGCCGCACTGGGGCGTAGCCTTCATTAAAGGGCTTAGACTGCACTGGAAGCTCTTTGGGGCAGGGACTGTCTTTTTGTTCGGTGTCTGTACAGCACCTAGCACCATGGATCCTGGTCCATGACTGGGCCATCTAGGCACTACTGCAATACAAATGCTATAACAAGCATTATAAAAGTGAGTGCTGCTCGGCTGTGGGCAGTAGCTTGTCATACACAGTGCACTGACTGCTTTAAAGTCATTCTGAGGGTACATCTACCTTCACCTGGAGGGGTAATTTCCAGCTTGTGCCCTAGCTCTGATAGAACGATCATTCTAAAAAATAGAAGTGTAGCCATGGCAGCATGGGCAGGGGGATGGGCTCACCACCCACATAAGTATGGAGGGTCCCATGAGGGATTGTACCTGAGCGACTAGTCCATCCCATTGCTCACACTGCCATGGTTATACTTCTATTTTTAGCATGCTAATTCGATCAAAGCTAGCACATATATATTTGCCTGAGTTGCAAATGACAGCTCCAGTTCCAGCTCCAGTGTAGATGTACCCTTAGTTACTGTGTATTTCTAGAGACAGACCGAACTGGGGGGAAAACAAAGATCCCAATGACAAATTGGCCTCAAGCCAGGGATGACTTAGGGCTCCCTTTCTCTGATTTGAAGTGGATTTATGTGGGCTGCAGGATGCCTGGTGAAGGCCCCTGAACACTGCATGGTCTGAGCGTCCTTGAATGCTTAAGACCCGTTCCTTTTTCACTTGGACAGAGTTAACCTAGTTATGCTGACCCAGATGGTATGTTTAAAGTGTTCATGGTAATCCTAGCTGTGGCAGTGAGAACAACAAGATTGGTTTGCAACAGTGAGGCAAAAAACTGGCTGTGAGTGCTAGGAAGCCTGGAGGGTGAGAGGAGGATGCAAACCCAGGAAAAATCAATACTGATTCTTTTGCAGAACCATCTATAAAGGGACAGAGCTGCTTCCTCCCTCTCCTTCCCCACGGCACACACGCTGTAGGAGATCTCCTTTGAAAAGGTCCAATTGCATTGACTTCAGGCCTGCCAAGTGTCACTCATCTTGCAGGTCTGTCACACATTGCTGCACAAATGGAAGCATATCACATGTTGGGGAAGGGTGACAGATTTAGTCCTCCTACCCTTGACAGCATATTGAGCTACAAGCCGAGGAGTCATGTGTTCTACTCCCAGCTCATCTCTGGGCTAATCTTATACTCCCAACCTTAGGGGAGGCAACTACCATTCACCTGTTGTATAGATGAGGTAGCAGCAGTCAGACAAGGTCACACAGCAGAGCTGGCATTACCATACAGGTCTCTAGTACAACATCTTCAAGTCTCTGCTTTGCCTTGCTGATAAAATTGTAATGTGCTTGTCTACGGCCCAAAACCACAGTGCAGATCTCTGTCCCGTTCTAGGGGTGGGGCCACATGTAAAAACTTACGAGGCTGCTACTGCTTAGGCATCAACATGCATTGTTCTCTAGCTCAGGTTGTAGAAGTGCTTGTTTTTAGATCCAAAAGTCTCAGGTACACTGCCTGCAAATAGGACAAGCATTACACATGGTGATGCAGCCTCTAATTAGTAGATCAGACTATGCTTCTAGATCAGGCATCTCAAACTCAAACCACCACGAGGGCCACATGAGGACTAGGGGCGCATCACTGAAACTTTTTCATACAATGATACAAAAGTATAGTCAAAAATGAAAAAGAAAAAAAAAAGGAAGAATATAATATACTATTAAAAGTCAATGTATCAACTTTTTAAAAACTGTAATGCGAAGAGGGGTTTTAATAAAATATAAACACCTGTAATTATTCCTTAGGTGGTCAGTAACACTGATGATGATCTACACTAACAGTCTATCAACATAGCTGTAATGGCAGGAACTTTTTAAAGTAACTATTCATACAAAATACGTTGCCACTTTTAACAAACATTCTTCCCAACTACTCACAGCAAAGAATCATACATGCTAAACTTCATAATTCAGACTGCTCGTCTAATCCATGAGGCCCCGCCCCTGCCCCGCTTCTTCCCACCCCTTCCCTGCTGCCATTCCAACCCCTTCCCCAAATCCCCGTCCCGGCTTCTCCTTCACCTCCTCCCCTGAGTGTGCCGCATCCCTGCTCCTCCCCACTCCCACCTGGAAAGTCCTAAGTGCCATCAAACAGCTGTTTGGTGGCAGGAAGCACTGGGAGGTAGGCGGAGGAGCAGGGACAGTGTGCTCGGGGCGGGGGGAGAGGGGGCGGGAGGGAGGGGAGCTTGGCTGCAGGTGAAGTCGGCGCCTATGGCGGGCTGCAGGAAATAACTCTGTGGGACGGATGTGGCCTGTGGGCCATGTGTTTGATACCCCTGTTCTAGATATAAAGCCTAGTAGCTCTTGAATCTTGGTCTATAGAGCTGCCAGGCAGGCACCACCTCTACACTGCTACCCAGCAGTAGCAGCTGGCTTGCACTCCACTAATGACCACCCACTGTGGACACAGATCACTGAAGTCCCGCCTCAAGGGGTCCAACAGGCAGCAGCATCATGGTTCCTGATTGGCGCCTCACCCTACATAAAACCAAGGGGCAGTCCAGGAAATGTCCAGGCAACAGTGTGGATCTCTTGTAGTTGTCATGATTATTCCTGTTCTTGAACTGTGGGCTTTGACCTCGGCTTGATTTGGACCTCGCCTCCTGACCTGAGCCCTGAAGCCTGACTTAGGCCAGGATTGATACCAAAGATCAAAGCCCGTCACCTGACTACAGACTCTCCTGCTATTCCCAGCTCAGGCTAGACCTTGGGTCCTGACTGCCCTTGTCAGGGTCCTGACACTGGCACAGAGACTAGAACCGAGGAATTGTGATACCCAACATTTTAGTGCTAGTTCACTAACAGCTGGCTCTGCTGCCATGGGATGCTCCTCAGAGACGATGACAGAATGTTTCTATCCCAGTTATTCCCCCTGCTCAAGTGACAGTGCTCTGAGTTGTATATCTGAAAGTTAGAAGGTAAAACCTACTCAACAACCTAGACTGAAACAATATATGTGAATGTGAGGACTTTAGAATAGATGCCAAAATATTGCAAAACCTTATATTTAGAGGTGAACGGGGATGCTGCATTAATAGTTGATTGCTGTATTTTTAGCATTTGTATTTTGGTTAATGGGTGCTGTCCTCTAAAGGTCAGAACTTGCGTTAATACACTTATTGTTCCACAATACAAGGGTTGTTCTTGCAAGCATAACTTACTAAAGGATTGGGTGCTTCAGGATATTGCTAACAAGCATCTGAGCTTTTGGTCTGTAAGTCACCATTAGGAATCCAGCCCAGCTCAGGGATTAAAAATTATTCTCATCAAATGGATCTTTGGAGGCCCCTATATGAGATGAGTCTTTGAGCCTCAGCTCCAGCTCCTACATCCCAAACTACCACCAGCTTTGCATTAAGTGGTGGCTCAGCAGAGAAACCAGGAACATCCTAAGCCATGGAAACAGAACTACTCTGCTAGCCTTAGAGAAAAGCACCCTCAGATCAGGGTTGAGGCCTGCTGGCAGGTTAGTGTGTATGCAGGAAGTTTGCTTTGCCAGGCTTCACAAGCACCAAATCCCTGCTCTCTTAAAGCCAGCTGTGACTCACCACTGCGGTATCTCCTGTTGGCTGTCTTGGGAATTAGCTCTGCACCCTCTTCTGGTGGTGTCTCACCCACCATCACCTCTGCTCCTGGACCCATGTCTCCCCAAGGACTACAGCATCTTCTTCAGGACACAGCCCTCCAGCTGTGTCACACTTGTTTCTGGGGGAACTGCAGTCAACTGCCCAGCCAGTTCCTTCAGTGGCAACCAGCTAATTGTCTTGTGACTACCACAGAGGCAAGGAAGGGGTGGGGAGACCCAGGCCCACCCACTACTCTGGGCCCTGGCCCAGGGATCCTGTAGATGGCAGCTACATGCTGTGTCCCCTCCAACCTCTCCATACCTTTCCCTGGGCCACTTCCCAATGGCCCCCAGCACCTTCTTCACCCTTACCTCAGGGCTTCAGCCTACCAGTCTTAGCAGCTAGCCAGGAGCTCTCTCTAGCTTCCCTGGTCCTTGCTGGCAGCACTGCTCTGTCCATGGTGACGACATTCCTTCCTCCTGCTAGGAGCCTGATCTTCCCTCCTCAAGCTTCATGCAGCTACTGAACTCTGCTCTGCCCTGCAGCCCTTCTTATATGAGCCTGCCGAGCCATGATTGGCTACTCCTCTCAGCCCCTTTCTAATTGGCTGCCTCTGGCGCAGCCTTCCTATGGCTACTTTTAACCCCTTTTCTGCCAGTGAGGGGCAACTGCCCCATCACACCAGCATTTATGGTTACATGCAAATTAGTTGCAAATATGCAAAATCATTCATTCAATAATTTGCATGCCATGTCACTCATGCAAAAATCTTGGCAGTTATGTTTTGTTTTAGTAAGTGTTGCCCTGCAATGAGACGTGTCAGACCAGCAGACTTCAAGGATGAAGCCATCACCTGCCTCATCACAATCCTATACTATTTCTTCTTAGACTTATTCTTAGCATTATTGTAGTGCCTAGAGGTCTAAATCAAGGATGAGGGCCCCATTGTGCTAGATGCAATGCAGTCAAGTACTAAGAAGACAGTCCCTGCCTCAGAGAGCTCACAGTCAGTTTATGCATATCTGAAGCACCCATTTTCTCTTTTCTTTTAAATCTCTCCAAAAAATCTGTTTCTTCCATAAGACATCAAACTTGCACCCTGGTCAGGAAGAACGTTGTCACTAATCCATTATGAAAAAAGATGCTGTATGTCAGCATCATCTCCTGAGGCACCTAGTGCATTGCTGTGTCCAGCCCACATTTGTCTAGTCCTTCAGCTATAGACGTTGCTTTCTTCTGACTCTTACAACACCAGACCTAACAAATAATTACATCTGGTGAACTATTTGGTATGAATAATATTAATATAGAATGTAGCTCCTTTTTAGGCTATGGACCCATCCTGGTTTCTTTAACATAACTGACCTCTGTAAGTATTGAAGGTGAAACTCCCTCAGTGCAGACAGGCAGCCCATGGCGTAGGCACTACTTGCATCTCTCTGAAACCCACCAGCCTTGGGCTGGCCCTCTGCCTCCTGGGGGAATTCACCTTCACTGCAAAGTCTGGGTGAACCATTCTCAGACTATGGTTTGTTCACTACTTGCTATGTCTCTTCATGTGGTGCAGTTGGTCACCTAAGTTACATGGTGTTTTTCTGCTCCCTGATTGGATGACTGGAACATATTAAACAGAAGGAGAAAAGTGAAAAGCACCTAGGTCAAGATTTATAAAGGTATTTAGGCATTGCTATGCTCAGTGTTGCAACGCCTGATTTAGAACCCTAAATCTCACTTTCAAAAGGGATTTTGACACATTGGAGAAAATAAGATTTAGGAACCTAAAACAGTTCGGTGTTGTGAGGTTAGTGAATAACTCAGTTGCTGGTACAGATTTTCCCAGGAATTTATGCTGAAACTGGTGAAACTTCTGGGATTCAGGGACATTTTCACAAACAGCTGGTAATTGTCCGTATATTCATAACATAAACGACAGCCCCATGAAACATAGTGAACCATTTGTAACTCAGTTTTTGACTATTCAATCCCACTCTACAAATAATAAAAAAATCTTATCTCAAAAGTATTGTCACCTTAAAAAGACTTGGCAGTGGAAAGAAAATCAAGCTATCATGAGTATACATAGCTGTGTAGCTGTGGTAGCGGCAAAGAACGCATGGCTGAGTCATAATGGGTATATCCTGCCTGAAACTGATGGATATACACTCAGCATGGCTCAGCCGTACTTCCGCTGCCACTACCAGTGGTCCGGCAGCAACACTGCTATTTGTACTTGCACTAGCTCTCATCAAGCTAGCGTGAGCATGTGTGCATGAGCAGAGGAATCACCTCCCCTAGCTTGCAGTGCAGACATAGCCTCCTATACTGGTGACTGGGCCACACAGAGGTTGAGCCTGCTACAGTCTTGGCTAATTGAGAGGGGCCTTTTAGCTCCAACTGTAGAAGCACATTTAGGTCCAAAGGTACGTGGCTAATCTTTGCTCCTGACAACCTGACCAGGAACAGGGCATTACTAAAGGCACAGTGCGTATACATGGTAAGAAAGTTCTTACCTTGAAAAGCTGGCAAGTGAGATAAGGAAACACAATGTGGTATGGATGCTCAAGCATGAGCCTGGAAAGACCAGACTTGCAAGTGTGGGTCCCACAGACTTGGATTTGCTACAGGTTAGACATAGTCAGGGAGGTGAAGGGACTTGTCCAAGGTCACACAGCAGCTCAGGGGCAGAGCTGAAAACATATCCCCATTTCTCCTGACTCCCAGTTCAGTGCCCTCTAAACTAAAGCATGCTGCATCTCCAAGAGGCCTTGTTTAGATGCATCAAGGTGTTTTCCATTAAAAAATTACTCAGGAAACCTTTTTCAAGAGTAACTTTTTATGGCAAATACAGTGATGTGTTTCTTTTCTGTAGGAAGATGTTAGTACAAGTCTGTAACATACCGGATGTTGGAGCTGTTGTCTGTCACAGTGACGTAACTGATTGGAAATCCCATTTTTTCATAGGATGTTCTTTTTACAGAGTGAAGGACAAACATGCGCATGGGACAGCCCACTGCATTGTGTTAATTCTGGGCTCTCAAAGAAGCTTGCAGCTCCAATGGTTTTGCTTGTATGACTCTGTTCCTGAGGTCAAATCTAAGGTTGTATAACTTTAACTGTCTTAAGGAATGTAGATTTAGGATTCCTTTTGCTCACTGGTAATTTTTATTCTTCCAGAGCTACCCTAAGATCCATTAACCTGGAATTAAGTTAAGGTTACGCTGTTGGATGAGCATAATAAAATGCACTGCCTTGACTACGGAAAGTATTTTTTTCCCCTGCAGCTTTAAGAGGTCCATAAAACCTGTGATAAATGATATCTAAGTTTAGCTCTTCTTCACAATTCTGCTGGGAATAGAATCAGAACCTTCTCAGGCCAGGATGCTGCTGGGCACAGATACAGCTGGCCTGCTTATTTTAAACCAGCAACAGCTGAAGTGAAAGTGTTCCCATTGCAAATGCTTGTAATGCAACACCAGCTTTGGCACGGCCCTAATTCTCTTAGGTTGTGAGGGAAGCAGTATATTCCCTGTACAGACGTCAGCAGGCGCCAGAGTCAAGGTCGGGCAAGTCTGAGCAACACAACACAAACAAAGAGACTGAGAAAGGGAGCGAGGCTAAATAAGTGGCGTGAAAGCTCCCTTTGTACACAGCTGTTTTGCTTTAGCAAACAGCTTTCTTCAGCCTGCCTCAGTGCTTGGGATTATCTCTTCTGGAAGCTGCTCAATTTCTGCAGAATGGCAGTGAGAGGCACCTGGGTCTTCTTTTATTGCAGTGTTGCAACCATGCTGCCGTTAAATCACCATGCACCCATGGGAAAACATTCCCCATCGGGTAAGAACATAAGAATGGCCATACCAGGTCAGAGCAATGGTCCATCTAGCCCAGTATCCTGTCCACCAACAGTGGCCAATGCCAGGTGCTTCAGAGGGAATGAACAGAACAGGCAATAATCAAGTGATCCATCCCGTCATCCACTCCCATCTTTTGGCAAACAGAGATTAGGGACACTCAGAGCATGGGGTTGCAACCCTGCCCATTCTGGCTAATAGCCATTGATGGACCTATTCTCCATGAAAAGCCCCTCCCCAAGGTGGTGCTGCAAATTGAACCTTCTGAAAGATGAGGAGGAAAAAGTAACATCTCGATTGTGTGCACCATCCGTGACTGTAAGCATAGCTGAGAGCTCCCATCTTTTAGACGAGGGATTTGCACAGAGGAAGTTGGTGCTATGTCCCCAGACTGTGTAGAACACATTTCACTTGGGAGCTCCAGCATAGCAAAGATAGCTTAGGAAGAGTCGCCCACATTTCATTGCCCAACCTGGCAGCAATAGCAGGGAACTGAGATCTGCAACTATGTCTAGTAACATTGGACTGAATGCTTCTCCTGTTTCATAGGCTCTATGGGAGAAGGTTCTTGAGATGCCTCAACTTGTGCAGTTAAAGAATTGAGCCAGACCTTCACCCCAAAGTTGAACTGATTCTGAAAGACTGGGGATGGGGTATATTTATTTTGTTTAATTTCATGTTTCTCCACACTTCCTGATTTCTTTTTTGTTGGGGGAAAGGGGGAGGAGGCAGAAATGAAAGCGCTGTAGAATCCCAAGACAGGCTGATGATATGGTGTTTCTGGCCAGACCAGAAGCTGGAAGCCTTGGAAATCTCTGAGGAAGGTTGATGAATCTGAAATGTGCCGTTGAATGATAAGGACTGATACGTAGGCTAAACATCCAAACCCTTCCATGTTTATCCCAAGTCTAGGGTTCTGAGATTCTTTTATGTGAGCGGCTACAGAAGAGAACAGATATTCATTATCAATATTCCCCTCTCCTTCCGCACCCCCGGCAGATCCTTCAACCCATGCAGAGTCCCACAGACTTCAATGGGACTCCAGTGGGGCAGAATCTTTGCAGCACTGGGGGCTAAACCATAAACCTTTTAGATTTAATGTCTATTAATTGATGCAACAGCAATCCTTCTGATCGAATACATGGCCTATAGGATGTGGTTATTAATTACAGTAGTGCCCAGAGGCCCTAAATGAAAATACTTCCCCACTATACTAGGTGCTCCACATATCTGTGGTACAATCCCTGCTGCAAAAAGTCACAATCTATCCAGACCAGACAGACGAAAGGTGGGAGAGGAAACAAAGGCACAGAAAGGAGAAATTACTTGCCTAAGATCACCCAGCAGGGCAGTAGCAGAGAGGGGGATAGAACCCAAGGAAGCGTCTCTATCTTGGGCTCTTTTTTATACGTGTTGTGCTGTTCAACACCACAGAGGCTACTGCACAGTCCTTTCCTTTCCCGCTATGTTATCTGCACGCAGGAGCAGGGGAAAGCTGAACCGTGTAGCGAAGGCTTGATATTCAGCAGTGCATTTCCAAATACTGACAAATCATAAGGTTACTTTAAAAAACTTCAGGCACCTCCAATTTTCCAATTGAATTTGGCGATAAAATACCTCTACTTTTCTTGGTCCACATCCTGATGCCCTCTCATTGAGCTGAATTGGACTTTACCTCAATCAGAACTACAGAACTGGGCACCTGAATGTGCCACTCGCCATCCCAAATATTTTTAATGACCCTCCCCACAGCCACTACCAAGTAACCCTTTCAGAAGTGGTGAAGGACCAACGCCTCTTCATCCATCCAGCAAAGCTGACAAATAACTTCAGAGTCTCTCTCAGTCAGAGCAGTTCCCTCCATATCGCCGGGTGCTCAGGATGTTTCCATGCATCGGCTCCAAATGTTTTAAATGGCACAATTGCTTTGTCCAGAAAGAGCCTCTTCAAACTGCAGCAATCAAACACAACATCAGTCGGATCCAGTCCTGCCAGTCATGGATCATGGTGGTAGATTTGCTGAGGCCTTTTGAGTGAGCGACTGGCAGCGTGAGTGCCGAACAGCGTCTCGTCAGGTCAGGTCACTTCTTTGATACTTATGCTATGTTCAGGTAGTTAAGGAGGAAGGCTTGAAAGAAAGGCGCATTCCTACATAAGGCCAGTGTCTTGCTGGAATGCTTGGTTCAGCTATTAACTAGGCGGCTGAAAACTCGTTTGAACGAAAAGGCCTTTGTGTCACCCCGTGGACCTTTCATCTAAAATCCATGATGAGATGGTAACGGAGGTTAGAGGGTGTATGTGTCAATACTTCTGTAACTCCCTGCCACTTAGTGGAACAGCAAGACCTGTGGCCAGGAAAGGACAGAGGCCATGCTGCACATCTCGTAGAAGAGATTGTGCGTGTGGGAATGAAGTTGCCAGTCTCATGGGAGAAGCTGACCAAAGGGAAGGGACAAAGGAGTTGAGATAACAACTTCAAAGGCTACCATTTGAGGTCCATGGGGGTTTTGATGTTGCCCTCATTTGGTCCAAAGTCATCTGGAAGGGTCACACAGGACACGGAAGCGCACAAAGTCCTGTGGGTGTCTCACTGAGAATTGTTTGCTCAGTTCCTCCATGAGTATTCCAGCAGGGTGTGCTTTTCCTATGGGATAGTAACACATCCCTCACAGGGATAAATTCATTAACATTTGTGACCTGCTCAGATACAACCATGATAAGAACCACAGAAAAGCTTATGAAAAAGAGCCTAGATTTTAACCACCAGTTCCATCCCCCCATGGATCCATCAGCAGCAAGATTTGGGGCAGTGTTGATAATGCAGGAGGCGTATGGTGAAGTCATTTAAGATGCCTTCTTTACCCAGTGTGTCCTCAGGAAAATGTGTCCTCTGTCAACCCGGGCATTAAGGGCTTGACAGCCTAGATCACTTTCTCTCAGCTGAGGGTTTTCCCTGGAGGCAGTACATTTGCTCAGAGAAGGGAGAGAATGCTGTGCTTTCTCAGAGGGCCCTAGCCCTACAAATTTCATCAACCCACCAAACAAAATTGTGGCAGTCTCTGTTCTGCCTTGAATGTGGGTTTGATAATTCATTGGAGGGGTTGGTTAGCATGGTGGGGGCTCTGCAAAAAGGGCAGCTTCTTCCTCCTTGTTTTCTAATATGGGAGTGGGCCAAAGGTGTTCTTTCTGTCCCAACTTCTCTTCTTTCCCCTCTTCCTTTCCTTTTCATTTATTAACACTTACCAGCTGCAGGGCTGCTCTCTGCATCAGGAACTGTCCACCACAGAACACAACATGGAAACCAGGCTAAAATATGCCCCTGCCCTTGGCAGGTAGGTAATCAGAAGACTGAGCTAGAGTCATTATATATAGTAGTGGCTCAGAGATCAGGCAACCTGGGTCTGGCTCTGGAGGAAGAAGAAGCAGGAAAGACCAGGATACTTCCCCTGTAGGTGATGGGAGCTTTCTATCTCTAAGCAATGTGTAGCGACAATCAAAAAAGCTAGCAGAATGTTAGGAACCATTAGGAAAGGGATAGATAATAAGACAGTATTTATCATAATGACAGTATATAAATCCATGGTACACTCACACCTTGAATACTCCATGCAAATCTGGTCACCCCATCTCAAAAAAAGATATATTAGAATTGGAAAAGGTACAAAGAAGGGGAACAAAAATTACTAGGGGTATGGAACAGCTTCCGTAGGAAGAGTGATTAAAAAGACTGGGACTTTTCAGCTTGGAAAAGAGATAACTAAAAGGGGATATGATAGAAGTCTATAAAATCATGGACATTGTGGAGAAAGTGAATAAGGAAGTGTTATTTACTCCTTCACATAAGACAAGGAGTCATGCAATGAAATTACTAGGCAGCAGCATAGGTGCCGACTCCATGCTCCGGGGCTGGAGCACCCACGGGGAAAAATTAGTGGGTGCTCTGCACCCAGCAGCAGCCAAACTCTCCGCCCCATCTCACCTCCTCCTCTGCCTCCTCCCTACCCCCATCATGGCCCCAAGCCAGGGTTGGGGAGAATGATTCGTGCAGGGACTGAATACACTGGCTTAATACCTGCTGAGAGCTCCCCCACCAGAGAAATTCACAACTGGCCATCTCTGCCATCAAAGCAACACAGAAGGGTTAGAAGGCAGAGGAGAGTCTGGTCCAATCTTTTTAAAGTGCTATAAGATGAAAGTTGCTAGGTGTTATTGCACATCTCTGTGTAATGTTTTTACTTGCTGATCTTATCAATTACAATCCATCTCCATTAAAACTGACCTCTTTAAAAAGTATCGAAGCCTAGTTTAAAAGAAGCTAATTTTGGAGCTCACATTACCCACTGCAAATGCATCTCTGAACTGTTTTTCCTATCTCTCTGTTGCCGCACTTCTAACTTGGTAATAGGGACATTTCACACATGTTATTTTTAAGGGAAGACAATCTTTGAAAGTGCCTATTCTGCTTGCACTGGTGACAGAAACTGACGTACAGTGCACTTCTCAGTTGTCAGGAGCTCAGAATATATCCCAACCTGCTTCTATAGATGGGAAGATTGAATGGGTGCTTTTGGCAAATAGAACATTAATTTTGCTGACAGGATAATAATAAGGCTACTAAATCAGCACTTGGACTTTTAACCTTACATATGCTATTTAAATTATATGCCATTTTTATAAACTGGATAAGTGACTAATCAAATATTTACACATGACTTGTAACTGAAACTTTGACTTGGTAGCCTAGGGAAATGGTGTTTTGTGTTTTCAAACAGAAGCATCTGGATGTATTGGTATGAAAAAAAAATCATGGATATGTGCTAATAATGGAGCAGACTGGGATACATTTACCCACACCAAGTAGTACCTGCCCTCCAACGTCCGCCTCCCCATCCAAGAAGTCTATTGACACCAACGCACTGCTTAGCTGCAGTTAAGATATCATTTCTGAGCCAACGTTTGCATGACATTCAACAAGAGAAAACAAGGATATCTGAGGGCCTGGCTACACTTGCAGATGTAAAGTGTTGTGAGTTAAACCAGCCCTTGGAGATCGCAGCAGGGAAAGCGCTGCCGTGTGTTCACACTGTCAGCTGGGGCACTTGCAGCGGCATTGGGAGTGGTGCATTATGGGCAGCTATCCCACAAAGCACCTCTTCCCATTTTGGCGCTGTGGCTTGTGGGAAAGGGGGGGGGATGCAGGGCATTCTGGGTCCTGTCCCAATGCCCCGTGACACATTGCTTTGCATCCCAGCAATCTCTTTGTTTTTGTCCATATTTGGCGCCATGTTTCAATGTTTTTGTACTGTGCGCTCTGTCTTCCCTTTTGGTCTGCAGGAAGGATCCTGAACTTGTGAGGAGTATGCTGATGGGTCTCGCCAGCAAGTCATGAATTGCACTTGAGTTACTCCTTAAGCTACAAAGTGACAGTGAGGAGTCTGACGATGATGTTGACTCACATAATGCATACGACACGAGATTTCTTATGGCATTCACGGACATGCTCATCACAGTGGAACGCCACTTTTGAACTTGGGAAACAATCACTGACTGGTGGGATCACATTGTCATGCAACTCTGGGATGACGAGCAGTGGCTGCAGAACTTTCGGATGAGGAAAGCCACTTTCATGGCAATCCCCAGCTGTCATACAGTCCCTTGGGGCCCATGTCCAGCCAGTCTAATTAGAGCAAGCCCTAGGCTGACATAACCTACTTTTGGGTCCAGTACCGGTGCAGATGAATCATCAGAATCAAATAGCCTCCTTGATCCTGTGATGAGTGAATCTCCTTGCAGGAAAGCATCTATGCCATTATCTGATTCTCATAGCACTCCTGCAAGGTGGGCTGCTATTACTATCCCCATTTGAAACTGAAAAAGACAAGCTAGGTGATTTGACCAAGACCAAAGAGAGTCAGTGTCAGCAGTATTAGAATTAGGAGACCCTGGCTCAGTTCTTTGATCAGACCACTAGCCTGCACCTTCTTCTCTCTCTTATAAAGTCAGTCCTATCACTTTTGATTAAAATTGGCTGTAATGGTTTGAGGCACCTGCCTAATGTTCTGCCAATTCTGGAGTTGCATACATAGCATTGCACCTATCCTCACTGCTGCATTCAGAAAACTCATGATAAGAAGCACAGAGTCAAGACTCTGGGATTTTCAAAGAGGTCTATGGGAGATAGATACCCAATTTCCATTCCTGACCGGGAGCCGCCCGAGGTAAGCCCATGCCCCAACCCCGAGCCCCAACCCCCTGCCCCAGCCCTAAGCCTTCCCAAACTCAGAGCCTCCTCCTGCACCCCAAACCCCTCATCCCCGGCCCCACCCCAGAGGCCGCACCCACATTCCAGAGCCCGTACCCTTCCTGCACTCCAACCCCCAGCCTGGAGCCCTCCCAAACTCGGAGACCCCTCCTGCACCCCAAACCCCTCATCCCGGGCCCCACCCCAGAGTCCGCACCCCCATCCCAGAGCCTGTACCCTTCCTGCACTCCAACCCCCAGCCCTGAGCCCCCACTCCTGCACCCAAAAGCCATCATCCTTGGCCCCAGCCCAGAGCCTGTACCCCCTCCCACACTCCAACCCCCTGCCTCAACCCATAGCTCCCTCCCACATTCCAAATCCCTAGGCCCCACCCCCAGCCTGGAGCCCTTTCCTGCACTGCGAGCTCCTCATTCCCGGCCCCACCCCAGAGCCCTCACCCCCTCCCACACCCCAACTCTCTGCTCCAGCCCGGAACCCCCTCCCGCACCCTGAACCCCTCATTTATGGCCCTGCCCCATAGGCTGCACCCCCATTTAGAGCCCTCACCCTCTCTCATACCCCAAGCCCCTGCCCCAGCCCAGTGAAAGCGAGTGAGCGTGGGGGAGAGCAAGCCACTGAGCGATGGGGAATGTAGTGAGCGGGGGGGGGCCTTGGGGAAAGGGTGGGGCTAGGGTGTTCGGTTTTGTGCCAAAAGAAAGTTGGCAACCCTATCCCCCAAACACACACACCTCTTCAAAAGCACCCACCGGCAAAAACTAAAGTCAGCGCCTATGTATACAAAAACAGTTAAAATAAATATCCTCCTGCATGCCAGTAGGAATCTGCAGCAGGGAAAATTAACGTATTCTAGGGTTGAGAACTAAAAGGACAAAGCCATTAATTAGAGCATCAGAGGAGCCTGCTAACTGTGGAACTTCACACGTGGCAAGTGTAGTGGATTAATGAAATAGCTACCAGTGAGATTGGTCACAGTATTTTAGGGCCTGATATGAAGTCAACAGAAAGACTCCATTGACTTCAATGGACTTTGGGTCAGGCCCTTAGAGATCCACAGAATGAATGTTACCCTGAGTTTAATGAGAAGACGGAAATGACTGTTATTCTGTCAGGGTGCCAGCTGCAGAGGAGGGATTTATCACTTCTGCACATTACCCAGTCCAAGAATGAAGATAGTGGACAGTTTCAGACCCTTCAAACTTGGATAGATGGTTTGTAGATCAGGACCTACCAGAAGAATAAGACTTGGGCACACCCTTGAGGTCGGGGAGGCAGAGGCTCTATCAGTCACACCACAACTTGTTTGTGAGAACAGATAACCCTCCATACATGCTAAGGATGCTTTTGAAATTGAGCAGCTCACAGGGCAAGATAACCACCTGGGGCCTGGTCCAAAGGCCATTAAAGTCAACGGAAAGACTCCCATTGATAGCCCCCTAATGAGCCCTTCTGTAGCGATGAGGTGGTCTGAAAGGGAAATTTTATTCTGAATAAATCGATTATTAAAGTAAATTAATTGGCGAGGCCATTAGATGTCTGATCTTTTTGAATTAGTCACCACAGATGGACTGCAGTAAATGGTAACTGAGTACCACCGCCTGAACCCAGAATTACCAGACCCACACGTTCACAAATCATGAATGAGCCACCCCACCCACCCACCCAAACCATGAGATTCTAAAAAAATAGATAAACATTTGGTTCTGTTTATACACCTTTCTGAGTGTTTAGGAAACACAGGGGGCACATTTTCAGGTTCTTCTCTCTAACCAACCATGAGGGCTAGAAATTTATGTATTTTAAATTGAAAACTAATATTCTCATGCAACCAATTGATTCCAGCAGCTACAGCTTTAAGAAAAAAATACAAAATATCTTGTGATAAAATCCTGAGAACTGGCTGTGATGGGTTCCCCCTGGGGCACCAACTGGAACTGGGGTATACAGGATACAGAGCCCTAAAAGCTGCATACACATACAAGGAAGTGCTTTGTAAAGTTCCCAGAATACACTGTTCTTCCTAGAATTAGTCCTGCTACTTCACAGACCAGGAGGGAGGAGCCAGTCCTAGTTAGACAAGCAGATGCTACTGCCATGTTATTTCTGATGAAGCTGAAGATCTGGACAAAGAGGAGCACAAGAAAGGTGGATGCTGGGGTGCTGGAACAGTTTTTATAGTGGGGGTGTTGAGAGCCATTGAACCAAACTGTAAACCATCTATATAATGGAATCCTCTTCAAGCCAGGGGTATGGTAGCACCTCTAGTTCCAGTACCTATGGGTGGATGTGGAGGGGCCTAGGAGCTGAAGTAGAAAGAATCAGACTTTATAAATCCTTCATTCCTCACATCCTACCCGAGACTCTTTCTTGGAGACTTCCTGACTGAGAATTCATTTTAACTCCAAGTGGTACAAAGAATATGTAGCTCTTGTGCCTGAGGACTGTCTAGTGCTATCACTTTAATGGAAATAAAGGTTTGACTTGACTTCTTTGTTTGGCATCAGGACCAGCTCCAGGTTTTTTTGCCGCCCCAAGCAAAAAAAAAAAGCCAGAGTGCCGCCGCCGAAGCAAAAACAAAAAACAAAACAAAAAGCGCCGGAGTGCCGCCTCTTGAAAAGTGCTGCCCCAAGCACGCTTGGGACGCTGGTGCCTAGAGCCGGCCCTGTTTGGAATAAAATTAAGTTAACTATGTCCCTTCTGTGCCTGTGGGAGCTGTGTCCTGCAGAGCACAATGGTGGTGAACTGCGCAAGAAATGCAAGGTAATAAGTCAGGAGCTGGACAAGATGCTCTGGGGTAGGGTTACCATATGTCCAGATTTTCCTGGACATGTCCGGCTTTTTGGGCCTCAAATCCCCGTCCGGGAGGAAATCCCAAAAAGCTGAACATGTCCGGGAAAATAGGGAGCGGCCGGCGCCGCTGGGTGCTGGGCCGGGAGCCGGGCCGGGGCCGGGCCAGGGCCGGTGGTGCTGGGCCAGAGGTGCTCGGCCGGGGGCTGGCCTGGGGGTGCGGGGCCAGGGGCCGGGCCGGGCCCGGCGGTGCGGGGCTGGGGGCTGGGGCCGGCAGTGCTGGGCCAGGGGCCGGGGGTGCTGGGAGACGCTGGGGCCGGCCGCCAGAGGGAGCCGCTCGGTTGGGGAGGCCAGACTGGGCCGCGCCTCCTCCTCCCATCCCCCCCAGCTTACCTGCTGCCTGCTTCAGGCTTCCCGCGAATCAAATGTTCGCGGGAAGCAGGGGAGGGGGCGGAGTTGGGGCGGGAACTTTGGGGAAGGGGTGGAGTTGGGGGCGGGGGCATGGGCGGGGCCGGGGCCCCGTGGAGTGTCCTCTTTTTGGACACTCAAAATATGGTAACCCTACTCTGGGGAGCCCAGCCCTGCATTAATGAGAGTACTGCCAAGTGGCTGTCAGATTGCTCCTACCCACGCCAATCTGGGGAGAGCATAGCTAAGTGCCTCATTGGGACGACAGTGACTGTGCCTATGCACTCTGTGCCCTGCACACTTGCATGTGAGGGAATGGGCACCCGGGGGGCTAGAAACTCCCTGAGGATTGTACTTCCTGTTTCACCTTGCTTGACTCCTGCTGGAGCTGCTGCTTGCCCTGGAGAGCTACAGCTTTGCACATTCTGCTGCTTGAGAAGCAAGGTTCCTCTGTGAAGACCACTCCCACTTTCTATTTGTTTCTTTACCTGGGCCATAGCCTTGTAGCACTGATGCATCTGATTCACCATTGTTCATTCAGGGTGCAGAGGACCAGCACAAGGTCTGGGCACCGCTTTACCTTATTTTGAGGGCTTAAGTAGGATTGAAAAGGTGTCGCAGCACCCTCTGCACAGGGGCGAACATAGAAGATTTGATCATCCCCCAGCATGTCATTCCAGAAGGCTTTAAAGTGTAAAATGCATAGGCTTGGGGGGTGTTTCTTGCCTGGGACAGTACCTGGCTGGTACCAACATACCTGAAGAGTCACTCTGAAGCTTCAGCATATGGGGTGGGTTTTCGAAATGCTGCATTAGCCTAACTCTGCTCTGATGGAAGTAGATGGGAGTTTTGCTGCTGACTAATGGGAGCAGAGTTAGGCTAATGCTTAGCACTTCTGGAAATTCCTCCCATACTGACTCTTCTGCAGGAAGGCCCAGAGGATTCAGGGGACCTGGGGTCTTCAGCGGCGGGGGGCCCCCGCCGCCGAATTGCCGCCAAAGACCCAGAGCAGAAGAAGCTCCGGGGGCCCGGACCCCACAAGAGTTTTCCGGGGCCCCCGGAGCAAGTGAAGGACCCCGCTCCAGGGGCCCCGAAAAACTCTCATGGGGGCCCCTGCGGGGCCCGGGGCAAATTGCCCCACTTGCCCCCCCTCTGGGTGGCCCTGCTCTTCTGCAAAAACTGTGTTTTCTGGGAGCATTCTCTTTTTTCCCTCATGAAAAGCCTGCTTCTGGTGAAATCTATGGCACATGCCCTGTTGAGTTGAGTGGTCCAGGATCAGACCTCACCAGCCTTCAACAGGGTGACATGCTTGTTGGATTAATTGACCTGGGAGGGTTGACAAAAGAACGGGTCCAAATTCATCCCTGGTATATGCAACTCCATGCAACTCTCTTGTGGTGACACCAGAGGGGAATTTGGCCCACAGTGTGTTCATCTAAAAAATTCCTCCTCTTGAGCGATCCAGAAGTTGCAGAGGGAAGGTCAGCTCTGATCTCCCCATTTTTCATTTTGCTTAATGTTGCTGGTTGCAGATTGCTGTGTAATTAATTTCTGTGTAAGTAAGTTTCCTTTTGGAATTTGGCCGTTCTTCGTCTGTGCTCAAGGTCACACCTAGATCTTGGATTTTCTGTGTTTCCCTGTTCTCCCTCACAAGAGAGCCTGGGGCAATATTTGGGGGCTCCGCTGTCTGCAGACAGAAACGGCACTGGCATATGAGTGTGTGGCAAACAAATTTGTCTGCACAGAGGGTGAAATTCAGCGCAGGGCAGACCAGCGTAAGGCCTATGCCCAGTTTAAACCCCTCTTCAGACTAACTTTGAGGGTTTCAGTGACACTTAAGTGGTAGACTACTGCAGGCTCCCTGCACAGGAGTGAGCTTCATGGATGTAATTCATGGAGACTGCCAGCACATGTAAAGAGATTGGTTGAGAATTCTGTCTTATAAATCTGACTTCTGGGTCACTGTTCCTTAACTCCTTTGTGTCAAGTATCAGAGGGGTAGCCGTGTTAGTCTGAATCTGTAAAAAGCAACAGAGGGTCCTGTGGCACCTTTGAGACTAACAGAAGTACTAGGAGCATAAGCTTTCGTGGGTAAGTCCCTTGCATCTGAAGAAGTGAGATTCTTACCCACGAAAGCTTATGCTCCAGTACTTCTGTTAGTCTCAAAGGTGCCACAGGACCCTCTGTTGCTTTTTACAGATTCAGACTAACACGGCTACCCCTCTGATAC
>NC_048309.1:27140651-27201842 GCF_013100865.1 Trachemys scripta elegans
AAAAAGAAGAACAGGAGTACTTGTGGCACCTTAGAGACTAACAAATTTATTAGAGCATAAGCTTTCGTGGACTACAGCCCACTTCTTCGGATTGGGCTGTAGTCCACGAAAGCTTATGCTCTAATAAATTTGTTAGTCTCTAAGGTGCCACAAGTACTCCTGTTCTTCTTTTTATTGTGCTTTAGGTACTTGCACAATGTCATCTGAGGATCTCCTCCAGCGTATAGAAAGCATTGATATGACAGTAAAAGGCACAGTAGAGAAGATACGGCCTAGCCATATCTTATCTCTTGTGCACGTGTGTGTCTGGGCTTTGATGGAACTTGAGCTACGAGCGGCTGCTTTTCTGGGTCTCGGGCATTTGTTTTGTAACTATTCATGCTGCTCAGTGCTGGACTGCACCAACCGCCAGTAGCATGCCAGGTACACCACAACTCAGAGGCAAGCACTGTAGGTGCTTCAGCAGCTAGGCCCTGTAGGCACTAGCCCTGGTGGGGGCCAGTAACCTCTCCAACACATGGCTAAGGGAAAAGTTATTTTACTAGGCAGGCAGGAAATGGACAGGTTGCAAGTACCATGGGTAGAGAGGCTTAAACAGTTACAGTTCAAAGTGAACAACAGCCATTCTAGTTTGGGTCCCTGGGGCAGTCCAATCAAGAGCCAGGGCTCTTCCAAGCTAGTGCATGAGGTGCCTTCTCCAGTCCAGTCTCTATTCAAGGCACATCGGAGCTTGCGGGTTTCCAAGCCAGTCTCAGTCTTTCCCATTGGGACCACTCTGCACTTCTTCTTGGCATACGTGCAATGTGCCTCAGGTGACACTGACCAGGAGTGTAGCAGGGTGGTTACCCTGCTCCTGCAGAGGGGTTTAAAACAGTCCTGGTAGAGGGCTGGGGCAAAGGGAGAAGCTACTGGGCCACGCCCCAATCAGGCTTCAGCTGGCCTGTATAAAGAGGCTGGGAGCCAGGAGCTCAACAGTCTCTCTCTGCATTCAGGGAGAGAAGGGCCTGACTGCAGGGAGCTAGACATAAGGTACCTGTAGTGGAACAGAGCTGGGGAGCCCCAGCCTGGATAGCCCCAGGCTGCGGCCTAGTAGGAGGCCAAGGAGTACTGGGGGTTGCAGAGGGCAGCCCAGGGCTAGGCTAAGGCAGCAGGTCCAAACCCAACCTTGCTAGTGATGAGTGGCCTATACTGCAGTCTGCCCCAAGGAATGGGGGCTAGTTGGCGACTGGCAGTGGCCTTATTCTGAGGTGAGGTAGGGATAGTGGGTGGGGGTTCCCCAGGGAGGGGAGACCCTAGTACTGAGGGGTGTACTGCCAGGGGGCAGCACCCCAGATACAAGACCACCGGAGTCTGGGAGGGACACGGGGGGCCAGAGGACAGGTGGATCACTGGCCTGCAGAGGGCTCTCCAGGACGCTGGAAAAGCTAATTCCCAGAAGGCACCAGCAGGAGGTGCCGCAGAGGTGAGTCTGCTCCTCTACAAGAAGTCATTACCAAATTTGGTCCGCTGGTTGGATCATTAGCTTCCACGGCCTGGGCTGAGTACTGATGGGAAGTGTGACGTGAATGCCAGCTGCTGCTGATCCCATACTGACCTGCACCCAGTTGTAATGTCCACCACAGCCTGTTTCCCATGCAGCTCTCTGTCTCCTCCCACCTCCAGCTTCTCTCCAGCTCCCTGTTTGGTATGCAGCAGCTATTTCAGCTTCCTTGCAGTTCCTGGCTTCTGTGTGGTGGCTGCTCCGCAAAAGGAATGCAGCCCCTTCCTGCTTCAAAACCTTTCCCCTAACCAGGCCATGGGGAAGTGAAGTGAAGTGTAGTGGGAAGGGGGCTGGTAGGAGTTGTAATGCCCTACTTTGCAGATCCATCACAGCTGGCAGTAAGATCCCAACTGTAATGTGTGTCCATTGTGCAAGTCACTGTCTAAACTTGGTGATCAGCAAAATGAGAGGTTCATGTTGGGGTACAACTGCAAAAATAACTTTCCTCAGTAATTCCAGCAATGGGGTGGAAGAGTCAGGAACATCATGGCAAAAAAATATAGGTTCATAGATTTTAAGGCCATATGGGACCATTATGAGGATTTAGTCTGACCTCCTCCATAACACAGGCCACGGAACTTCACCTCATTGAACTTTCTTTTAAATAAAAATAAATAAATATATGGAGCTATACCTATCTCATAGAACTGGAAGGGACCCTAAAAGGTCATGCAGTCCAGCCCCCTGCTTTCACAAGCAGGCGCAAATACTGATTTTGCCCCAGAGCCCCAAGTGGCCCCCTCAAAGATTGAACTCACATCCCTGAGTTTAGAAGGCTGATGCTCAAACCACTGAACTATCCCAGCGGGTGAGGGATAGCTCAGTGGTTTGAGTATTAGCCTGCTAGACGTAGGGTTGTGAGATCAATCCTTATGGGGGGCATTTAGAGAACGGGGGTAAAAATCTGTCTGGGGATTGGTCCTGCTTTGAGCAGGGGGTAGGACTAGATGACCTCCTGATAGTCCCTTCCAACCCTGATATTCTATGATTTTAAAGAGACATACACTTTGGATTGAAAGACTCAAGTGATGAAGAACCCAAAACATCTGAAGACATAGCAAGTAAATGGCTTGTTATACTTCCATCATATGGGCTGATCATCATGATCTTGTCACTGTTTTCCACCAACTTTAGCCATATATTTTTGAATAGTCTGAAAGACGTAAAATATTGGAACACCCCGGGAGATAAAAATATTCCCATTTCTGCTTTTCAGGAGACAGAGTTTATTATCTCACGCCACATTGTGGAAGCTGCTTTGTGTGAGATAAAGCCTGGCAGCATTGGACTGCAGTGCACTGCAGCTGACTTTCTGGTAGCCAACAACCATAATGAAATGAAGTTTCAAGGCTGGCATTAAAAAGGGGGATGAACTCTGCAAACTTGGCAGAACCAAAAGACATGGGACGCAATAGTTGCTGGAGTTTTCTATGCCCTGTGTGGTCTAGTGACAATGCCACTAGCAGAACGGTTCACTGGACTCTGTCCCACAATATTGTAGATCTATACTATTTTCCCCATTGACGGATGCTTTACTTATGCAACTAAATGACAGATTTGGAGTTTACAGTGAAATTAGGTCTGGTTTTATTGCTTTGTTGCCTAAATATATCAGCAAATACAGCCCCAGTGAACATGAACTATCAGTTAGATACTACTTCATATAATTAGCTGATGGTAAACATCAGGGACAGGTCGTCAGCTGGGGAAAACCTTCATGGTGCCATTGACTTCAGTAGAGCTATAAGTCTTCACCCGCTGAGGACCTGCCCTCAGGCCTCTGAGGACCAACAGTGGAGATAATGCCAGGGAAAACAGGCCTGACCCAATACCCTTTTAACTGAAACTCTGCTTCAATGTGATGCCGTGTATTAAGGGAACTTGCTATTTTGCCTATGATGGCAGCTAGTGGAGCGCATTCTTCTTTCCCTCGTGTTTATCTGCAATGCATTACGATGACTGAATGGATGAGCTTTCTTGCTTATTCATTGAGCGCTGACCTGAAATACTACCCATGTGATAAAGTATAATTGACTGCTTGGTAAAGATACTTAAAACCTCAGAGATTATTGCTTATCTAAAAAGTTAAATATTGAGCAGCTCACAGTCTTTTGTAAACATCCAGCTAAACTGCATGGAGGTTATTTACATAATGTAACTTCTTTGCAGACTGTCCCCAGCCATGCCACCTTCATTGCAAAGTCTGAGATCTGTGACTGCTAAGCCACATTGGTTAGGTTATATATTCACCATTTTTGTGAGGGACTGACATCCCTTCCAGTAATTCTGCATGGTTGATTGGCTGCACATAAAAGTCAAACATCATCAAATGCAACCCTAATTTTTCATGTTGCACTTTCTCTGGAAATACATAACTTAATTATTTTTCTCCCAATTTTGTCTGCCTTTCAACAATCAAAATGCAGTTTGGTTCCCTTTCATCTACTTGCCTGACAAATAGAAACATACATCTACCTCTAAAAGTTTCCCAATTAAATACCATAATAATCTTAAAAAAAATAAATTAATTGTTCTTCCACTGAGCAGATACACTTCTTCCTGCTAATTGAATTTCACAATAGGCTGCACCCCATCCCACTCCCATCCCTCGCCCTGTGCCTTGTTCTGCTCTTAAATGGATATTTGGAAGTTGTCTGCATGTAAAATGTTTTGTTCTCTGTATTTTTACATTTTCTGAAGGACTGCTCACTTATGCTTTCCTCCAGGAAGAGATAAGGGGAAATTTACATCACCTTACAAATTCTAACATAAATGATAACACACAAAAATATATTTCTAAGATGCAATTTGGTTAACACGTTGCAAACAAGACTGACAAAAAAGCATGTCAGTGCATGAAGTTATTGCTAGCTGAAATATCACTAGATTGACTACATGGGACTATATTGAACAGAGGAATTTGATATGGGTGTTTCTACATCTTTCTCTAATCAAGAAGCCAGGAGAAAATTTGCATGTTGTACTCCAGTGGGGCTTAACAGTTTCTGAACCTGGATCCAGGCCCACCCATAGGAATCCCCTCTGATCTAGCTGGGATCTAGCCCATTAGCTATGTAAGAAGAAAAGGTGATCATGATCCCGACACTTGTTTGTGACCCCTCTGGGATCAAGAGTCCCTGGGTTGGAACCCTGTGCTTAGCTCAGTAATCCATATCCTCAGATGTTGTTTATAACCCTACCTCCATTAAAGCCAATCGTGCTGCCTTGATTGAGATCAGTTTTGGATCTGGCTCTTTATGAAGAGTGGGTGAAGGACCATCTTGTTACCCGGGATTACAGATGGAGGTAGGTGAAATAGGAAGTACCTTTGTTTATGGGTCTTTTAGTGGATTTGGGGGGAGGGAAATGAGAGTTGTTTTTTTTTTTAAAGTCAGGAAGATGGCTTTGACATTTATTATGCTATACTTATCTTTAAATGTCTACATGAATATTTCCACATAAGAATATTTTCATATCTATTCCTATATGGAACATATCTGTATGAAAGTATTGTATTACTCCAGCTATATACCAGTGTGAGTCTATTATCATTAGTTAAGGGGGAGAAAATTACCCGAGAGCAGCTTTGAAATGCTCTGAGTTCTAATGCACTCCACTTTGTGCCTTAACCTCTGCTACTTCCTGCCAGGACCTCCACTTTTAGAAATTGTAGGAAATATGTGAGCTACTATGGAAGAGCCAGCACCATTCTCTGAGGGACTTTATGAATTCAGATAGTGGCAGAATTTCCCCCAGGAATTGAAATTAGGGGAGGTGTTTGAATTTACAGGAGGGTGATGGCTAGACCAATAGTGGCACGTGTTAATAAATCTTTTCCACAAATGCATGAACCATAGAAAGGAGGGAAGTGTGGGGCAGAGGGAACAGGCAGAGTTCCACCTTCCTGAGATCTGCCACCAATGCTCCAGGCACGGCCGGCTCTGGCTTTTTGGCCGCCCCAAGCAAAAAAAAAAAAAAAACGGGGCAGCCAGAATGGCAAAGCCAAAACAAAAACAAAAAAACCTGCGGTGCGGCCGGAGCGCAGGTGCAGGGGGACCGGCTTGGGGGAGGGGGAGGGGGAGGAAGCAGGCGGGAGAGAGAGAGAAGGGGCGGCCAGGGCTACAGCGGGGGCGCTGCCATGCGGCCCCTCCCGCTGCACTGCCACCTGCCACGAGGGCTCCGCTCCGGTCTGCGGGGAGGGAAGGAAGAGGACTGCCCTGCAGGGTGCTCCGGCCCGCTGCAGGGCGGCCGGAGCGGAACCAAAAAAAAAAAAAAGCAGACGTGCCACCCTAGGATTGGGCAGAATGCCACCTCAAACAATCTGCTGCCCCAAGCACCAGCTTGCTCAGCTGGTGCCTGGAGCCGGCCCTGGCTCCAGGTGGGGTTTTCCTGACCCAGGAGAGCCTTTTAGCAGAGTGGAGAAAGCCCTCCACTCCGAGAAGCATGCTGGTGTGGCTGTAGAGGCGGAAGCTGGCCATCATGGTGCCAGCACAGAGGGAGAGAGTGAGGAAGTGAATGTTTTCCCTTTTCTAGGAGTATTTCACAACCCTAAAAATTGTTCCACGCAAATATCTCGCTTTTTATTTTTAAAATAGTCACCTTAGTCCTAATGACCCAGGTCCTGCTTACACTGCTTCTGCACTGGGACCAAGCCTGGTTGAAAGCCTGTTGACAATAGCAGCATAATGAACGAAGGGCTTGTCTAGACTAGGGAGATTTATACTGGTGTTGCTTCTTCCGTGTACTCTCCCAGTCACACTTCCAGCATGGATGTCCTCCAATGCAAACCAGGGCTTGCACTGCTGAGTTTTATCTGGTAAGATACCAGGGGAGGTCACACCAGTGCAAGGAAACTCAGTTCAGGCAGAGCCTAAAAGGCATGACATGGCTAACTGATTACTCCAGCTATATACCAGTGTGAGTCTATTATCATTAGTTAAGGGGGTAGCAATAGCAATAGCAAAGGAAGAGATCTTCTCAGGACTGGTCTATGCTAAAAAGTTAAATTGACCCAACTACACAAAAAAATCCACCTCCTGAATGACACAATTAAGCCGACTAACCCCCCAGTGCAGACAGTGCTAGGTTGATGGAAGAATTCTGTCTGAAGGGGATTACATATTCTAACAGGAGAATCCCTTCTGTCAGCATAAGTAGTGTCTATACTGAAGCTCTACAGCAGTGCATCTGTTGAATTACAAGTGTAGACAACTCTCAAATGAGGTGTGAATCCAGGGTCACCTGGGGATGAGGTGGAAGGGACAGTTTACCCCAGATTCCCTCATTTGAGAGAGCCCCCAAACTAAGTGGCGTTGCATTAGGAGCTGGGCCCAGCCCCATGGGACAGGAATCACTGCTACTGGGTGAGTAAATCACAGCTCTTTATTTGTCCCCAGGCACCACCCGAGTTCTTCTGAAACAGACACAAACTAAGCAATAAAACATAATAAGCAAAGGTTTTCCCAGGAAAACGGTTTACAGAAATGTATTTACAGAACACATTTACAAGTCTAAACGAGATGTAAATACAAACCCTACTGTCTGCAGCCTGTCCTCAGATAAAATAAAACTACAAGAACTTTTCTCTTTCTAATTCTTTGCAGTTTTATTTAAAAAAAACAAGCAAGCTGCATTGTGCCCCAATTCCTTTCATCCTTGTGCACTTCTCAAAAGAGAAGAGCGGATGGTGTTTTTCAGGGTCCTTTCCAGCATCGTTTTCAAAAGACATGTTCTTTGCAGCAGATCAAATAGCAAAGATTTCTAATCCAAACCATCTCACCTGAAACAAAGGCAAGTTCAAAGAAAAATAGTTTGGCCACATAAAGAAGGGATGGTTCAGACCCTCACCAGCACTGGAAGAGTAGCAAATGCAACAGAGCAGGGCAGGACTGGGATCTGTTTTGGACCCTGGCACAATTTAGAGCAGTCTTAGGGCTGTTTTAAGTGTGCCTGGCCACCTCCAAAGCCTACGGGGCCATTCCAGCAGCTAAGGATCACTGAAGCATAGTTATACCAGTTCTGTGCCACTCTCGGGTTCCCCTTAACAGGCTTTCAGGCAGCTTTGCATTGTTGAATCATTGCAAAGTAACTGAATTCTAGGGGGAATCTGGCCCAATATCTGTAAAGTTGCCACCTTACAAGCAACTTGGTCCTCATGCCCAATAGCTGTCCACATTGTTTGTGGGTAGGTTTGGAATGAGCTGGCCTTGTAGAAATGAAGGGGGTGCTATTGCTCTCCATTGCCTTGACCCATATGGAAATAAAGGAATTGCAGTATCAGCTGTAGCCCTCTATTACTCTGCAACAGAATACTGTGGTCCGGTCTGGCTCCATTGATCTCACGTCAAGTTGGTTGACACAACTATACTCAACCATGTGCATCATAACTTGGATGATTCGATCCACACCAGTACTGTGGCTCCCTGTGCTAAGCATCATCACCCTTCCACAACTCCGTTGCGAGGATGCTACAGCCAAAATGGTTGAGAAGATCAGGGCAAACTTGAGCCTACCACTAAGCACAGACCTCGTCAACCACCCCAGAGCACGTTTGTCTCAGGCGCCTGTTGTGGGCCCACCTGCCTTGCCCAGATTTCTCTAGGACGTCAGTGTGGATTGAAGAATGGTCTGGACTTGATGTCAAAAACCAGTCTCCTATAACTGACCCAACTATGCATGTACCCAGCTTTGATTTGACACGTCACTCATGAGTCCCTGTGAACTGATTTTGAATATGCCAGGGTCAATGTGCAGCCAGCCTTCACACCTGGGGCCAACAAGAGGATCACATATGTGGCTGTGGCCAAAGACAGACAATGTCACACATCACTGATGGTTGCCCTCTGACCAGATTGGATGATGGTCTGAGGTCTCTGCACTTTATTACTTGGCATGGTCTGCATTTGATAAGAAGATTGCTGACAAGCCTGTAAGTATGTGTCTCCCAGACTAGCTATGATGGCGTTAATCTTATTGACTGAAAGTGTACTCTGACTGTTCAATAGGTATGCTAAGGAAGCTGGCTGGTGTTAGGAGCAATCACGTCCTTCAGCTTGCCTGTAGGGGGCTGGGGTTTGAAGATGGAAAATTATTAGCAGCAGGATAAAGATAATTATCAATATATGTCCCATCACCATTATCATCAGATAATGGTGATGGGACATATAAACTCGAGGGACTCCAGAGATTCTAGGCTCAGCTCCCCAGGTGTGTGTGGGATTTCTATAGTAACTGTGTCTGCTGTTTGAAGAGCAGGGGGTCTTTACATTTAATCAAGGGCCCTTTGCACCCTTCCTCTGTGAGGAGTGGGAGGGAGCAAAAGCTGCAGAAGTAGACAAGTGGCATCTTTACAGTAGCTTCCTGACTGTGAGCATGTGGCAGCTGTACTGTTGGGCTGCTGCACACTCAGGACTGTAGAGATCTGCCCTGGACTGGGCGGATGCATGGCATCATGCACTTCTTTTGCCTGCCGGGAATTGCAGCAGAAGATAATGCTGACTTTGTCACAGAGCTGTTTGCCCAACATATGGGCTTTGTTTGGCCTTTCTTGAATTATGCTGTTTCATTATTCTTTTATTTTTCATTTCTATAGCATCTTCAAGTGCAGAACACAACAGGCCAGATTCTGCCACTGTTACTCATGGTGAGTAGTGCCTTACTCAGAGAGTAGTTCCATTGATTTCAATAGGATGGCTCATGGAGTACAATACTACTCAATACAAGTAAGAGGTCAGACATCACAAATATCCCTGAGGGGTAGATAAATATTATCCCAACTTTACATGTGGGGAAACTGAGACACAGAGCAATTAAGTAACCTGGCCAAGGTCATTCTGGGAGTCAGTCATACAGTCAGGAACAGAACCTCATTCTGCTGTTTCCCTGTCCCCTGTTCCAACCATTAGACTATATCCTCTTTACCAGCTACCCCTTTGCTCGAGCCAAGTAGATAATCCACAATGAACAATTTCTTCAATGCATGGTTTAGCAGATGGTGATTTGATCAAATTTATTAACTATTCAAAGGCATTCAACCCTCTTTTTCAGATTGCAGATATTTCTAAATTCAGATTTGTTGTGATTGGTAAGATAGGTCACATGGCATTTCTTCTGTTCCCTGATTGGATGAGTGAACAACGAATTCCAGCTTAAATATTGAAAGTCACTTCTCAGTTGGCTTCCTGCAAGTCTTTTTGCCTATAAACTCAACCACTGAAATATTCAGAAAGGGAACACACATGAATATTGCTGAAGTAAATTCACATACAAATTTAAATGCATGTTACCAGATTATTATTTCCAGTATTTGCCCACCTCGATCTTTGACTAAGAATGGCTGGTTTTATAGATATCTCTGTATGGCTGAACTCTTAGTTTTATTTGACTTTTAGGCCTTGTCTACACTAGAAAGTTGTGCTGCTTTAATCATACTGGTATAGTTAAAGCACTATAACCCTTCTAGTGCGGACTAAATTATATTGGGATACTGGTATAAAACATAAGCGTTGTACTAGTATAAATATATCAATAAAAAACAATTCCCCCACCCAACCAAACTAGTTATATTGGTACAAAATCTGTGTGCAGACCTGGTCTTAGTACATTTGAAATGCTTTTGACCTTCATTTTTTTCCCTATAGAAAAGTGCTAAGAATTAATCTGTAGTTGGAAGAAAAAAGAAACAGGAATTTTAATAGAAGAATAACCTTTGGGAGGGTTTCAACGAAGTCACGAATCTCTCTATATTTTAAATCCAGGATTCTCTTTACAAATCCAGCTTTTCTACCAACTAATATGTATGTTCCAGCACTTGTTGAGCTTTATTAAGGTTCTAACTCTATATTCCATCCCAAATCCAAATTAATCAAAAGTCAAAGAGGCCTAGAGACACACTCAAGCATCTTAAGGTTTTTCAAGATGTATTTCATTTTTCTTGTGAAGTACAGTTGGAACTGACACTGTACAGGTCAACAATAATGGCGCTGAAGAACAGGGACAGAAAAGACAGAACAGAGATGGAAGCAGTCTGCAAAGATTTCTACACTGAACTGTTCAAGTCTCAGATAAATGTCCCTGTACCAACACTTCAACAGACCAATGAGCATGTACTCCCAGTCCTTGTCAGCGAAGTTCGACATGCAGTTCACCAAATGAAGGAAGGAAAAGCCCTAGGTAAAGATGGATTGACAATCAAACTGATAAGAGCTAGAGGCCCAGACCTCTGGGAAACCCTTGCTCAGAGGTTTAGCCATTACTTGGAAATGCAGAAGATGCCATCTAGCTGGAAGGAGTCCAACACCATTCTGCTGTACAAGAAAGGCGATCATGAAGATCTAAAGAACTATCGTCCAATATGCCTGCTCACACATGTCTACAAGCTGTTTACCAAAATAATAACAAACTGACTCTCATAGAGTCTGGACGAGCAGCAGCCGAGAGAGCAGGCAGGCTTTGAAAGGATTTTCAGCACAATGAACCATATTTTCACTATAAACCAGCAATTGGAACACTCAAGGAAATACAAATACCCTTTATGTATTGCCTTCGTCAACTATGAAAAAGCATTCGACAGCACAGAGATCAATGCATTGTTGGAAGCTTTTGCAGAGCAGGGCATCGACACAAACGATATCAAACTATTAAAGGAAGCAAATTCTGACTGCACTACAGATATAACTTTATTTGATACCCCCCCTTCGCATCCCAGTTAAGAAAGATGTGAAACAAGGACACACAGTTTCATTGAAACTCTTCACAGCCTGCCTCGAAATGGTAATGAGGCAGATGAATTGGAAGGGTGGAATCAACATCAACGGAGAACAGTTACAACATCTCAGATTCACGGACAATATTGTGTTGATCACCAAAAATACTATCAAACTACAGAAAATGCTGCGAGAACTCAACACAAAAAGCAGCCAAGTCGGACTGAAAATTAACTGCTCCAAAACAAAATGTATGCAGTCTGATACCTTGCCAAAAGCCCAAATACTAATCAAGGGAGAACAAATAGAAGAAGTTGAGCAATATGTCTGTTTGGGCCAAGAAATTAATGTGTGCCACCATTAGGAAGGTGAACTCTCGCAAAGAAAGAAAGCAGGTTGGTGCGCATTCAGTTCTATCAAGGATGTCCTCCAAGGAAAAATCAACAAGGCAACATGCGCCAACCTCTTCAACGCAACAGTACTGCCAGCAATGTTGTACAGCAGCAAAACAAGGGCGCTGATAAATACAGAGGAGCAGCAACTGTCTGTCACATAGAGGGCAATGGAAAGAAGAATTCTGGGAATTTCAGTCCATGACCAAGTCCCAAATGAAATGATCAGACTGCAGAGTGGAGTGCAGGACGTCATTGCTGAGAGCAGGCATAGTAAAATGCGATAGGCCGGGCATACAGCGAGGCTCACTGACAATTGATGGACTGCAGCAGTAGCCGAGTGGTAACCACGGGAAATTAAACGACCACTTGGCCGACCTGCAAAGAGAGGGGAAGATTTTATCATGAAAAGACATGGCCGCACATGGAGAAGAAAGGCCAGGATACGAAAAGAATAGAAGACATGTTGTGACTGGCACAGTCTATATGAGGGCTGAAGGACCGATCAATCAAAGTGATCAAGGTGAAGTAATACTCAAAAACTAGTGGGAGAACACTTTAACCTGTCTGGTCATTCAGTGACAGACCTGCGGGTGGCTATATTACAACAGAAAAACTTCAAAAACAGACTCCAAAGAGAGACTGCAGAGCTAGAATTGATATGCAAACTAGACACAATCAACTCCGGTTTGAATAAGGACTGGGAATGGCTGAGCCATTACAAACATTGAATCTATCTCCCCTTGTAAGTATTCTCATACTTCTTATCAAACTGTCTGTACTGGGCTAGCTTGATTATCACTTCAAAAGTTTTTTTTCTCTTAATTAATTGGCCTCTCAGAGTTGGTAAGACAACTCCCACCTGTTTATGCTCTCTGTATGTGTGTATATATACCTCCTCAATATATGTTCCATTCTATATGCATCCGAAGAAGTGGGCTGTAGTCTACGAAAGCTTATGCTCTAATAAATTTGTTAGTCTCTAAGGTGCCACAAGTACTCCTGTTCTTCTTTTTGCGGATACAGACTAACACGGCTGCTACTCTGAAACCTATAAAAAGAAATTCAAACTTATCTTTAAAATAACTTTATAGATCAGAATGTCAAATATCCATGCAGTGGGTGCGATGGCAAAATATAGACAAATTAGGTAACCACCTCTTTGAATGCATGTAACGTTATGGACTCCATAGATGTTTCATTCACTATTTGTATTACAGTAGCAGCCTCAGCCAGGCTTAGGGCTCCATTGCCACTGTAGAAACACCTAGTAAATATCTGCCCCTAAGGACTAGCAGACAAATTAGGCAAGACAGACAAAGCGTGGAATGGGAAACTGAGGCATAACAAGGCTAAATGACATCTCTAAGATTGCACAGCAGGTCAGTAGCAGACCGGGCAGTAGAACCCAGTTCTCCTGACTCCCCCTTCAGAGCCCAATCCACTGGACCATAGTGGGCTCTTTTGGGGGGTGCTCATGGAGCAAGTTTAGAAAGACATGGCCTAGTAAATGTTCTTATTCCTTGGCTGCTGGTTTTTAGAATTCTTCTTAATTTATACCACAGTTATCTCCAAAGAGAAAGTAAAAGAAATAAGAACATGTTCTGTGATGGGGTATCCACCCCACACAAGGCTGAGCAGGTTAAATTAGGTTTATTAACCTATGTTGCACCTGAGGGAGAGACAGAGCTTGTAAGGCTGATTGTTGAGGGAGCCTAGCTGAGAAGGAACAGGCAGGGCTGGTATAAAGTCAGGAAGTTGGCAGCAGAAAGGGGCTGCAGGGGAAATAGCCTGCAGTTACTCTCTGTGAGGAGGACGTTTGGGCTGGTAAACTTGGAGGCAGAAGACGTAGGAAAGAGTCCAGGGAAACAACAGCAGACCACATGTACTAGACAAAGGGTCCCTGGACTGGAACCCAGAATAGAGTGGGGGGCCTGGGTTTCCCTACCAGCCACTGCAGAAGTGGCATGGTCTGGGCAGTGAAAGGAAGACGCCATTTTGGATGGAGAAACTTTGGTAAACCTGGAAGGGGAGAAATATAGTGACCAAGCTAGACAGCCAAGCCATGAAGAGAGCACCCTGACTTGCAGAGAGAGACAGAGGGGCAGCAGGATGTGCAAGCAAGTGACAGAAGGGGGTATTGGACCTGGAAGGTACTAATCCCCAGAGTGACCAGGAGGAAGTGCCCTAGTGGTGAGTGTATCCCATGACAGGATCCTGAGCCATCACTGCAGTAACCAGATGACCTGGCAGCATGGAGGATTTGAGGGTAGCACATGGTGGGTTGGTGGGGGCTATGCCATGTGTTCTTCTGGAGCAGGAAGCCTTGCATGGGTTTGGAGTTCCATGGGCTTGGGAAGGGAGAGGCAAATTTGGAACAGCTGTGTGACACACTTTCTTCAAACACTTCCAGGTGGAGACAGTATTGCTAGAAGTTGAATTAATACATTATTGGTTTTGGTTCCTTCTGAGAGAGGACACTGCACAGCCACAAACAAGAGAGGTCATGGTTGCACAGCTCTTGAGGGATTGGCGATGCTGCTTTCTGTGGCTGTCTGGATGGTGGAGGGAGAGACCCTGCTTTCCTTCCGACCCTCGGGTGGCAGTATTGCTAGGTCATGCTTCTGTCCCCTTAGGGTATTTCTACACCAGAATAAAAGACCCATGGCTGGCCTGGGTCAGCTGGATCAGGCTGCGGAGCCAAGCTGTGTAGTTGTTTGGGCTCGGGCTGACGCCTGGGCTCTGGGACCCTCCCGCGTTGTGGCAATTTTTAGCCCTGCAGCCTGAGCCGTGCAAGCCTTAATCAGCTGAGCCAGGGCAGCCATGGGTGTTTAATTGCTGTGTAGACACATCTTTAGAGAGCTAGTAAACCTCTCCCCTACCCAGGTAATGCGTGTTGGGAATTATGTGATATTTTCACTGGAGGGTCTCCTTACAATTTTTGCACCCTTCTACATGTCTTCCCATGAGAGAGGAGGATTTAAATCCTATCTTTTGACACTGTAGAATCCACTTGCCTTTGCTTTAGCCAAATTCTTGTCTCACTTTATCCCCATATAGATCCAAAGTGACTCCACGGAAGCTAATGGGGTTGCTCTGGATTTACACCATAGTAACTGAGCTCAGACACTACCCCACAGTGTTTAAAAATGATTTGAATCAAAGCTGCATTGACAGGGAGACTGACTGGATGATCTATCAAGATTTTCGTCTGTAATGTCTGTCATTTAGCCTTGACTGAGTCCTTTTTAAACATATTAAATAAATAAACTTACTATCACCTCTCAGGAGGCTGCTGAATGTTCATAAGTGTTGCACATAAAACTCCCAGGACCTTTCTCTCTAGGAATACAATCATTTATATACTGCAGAGCTGAGGCAAAACTCTGTGCTGGTGAATGTGACTTTCCTACCTTATCTCTTTCACCCTCGCTTGCGTCTTGGGGTTGCAAATTTTTTGGTGGGGAGCAGTCTAAGGGGCATTTAGCCCTCTAATGATTCCTCTTCTCCTTTCCATGGCATAGTGGCTGGCCTTAATGTCTATAAACGGATAAATCGTGCCCCCAGCCCCTTCTCTCCCTGAATCAGTGGCTTATAGAGCATCTGGATGCTGTCACTTGGCTTTTATCTGCTTTTTTGTAAATGGCTGGTATCTTTGTATTCCATGCAAAGCCCCAAAATAAAACTCAATAAGAAATACACAGGGAAAGATACCAAAGTCCTAGGAGATTTATAATTCCACAAAGATTATTTTTGTGCTCAGGCTATTAAAACTGTTATTATTTTACTGCAGCCAGACCAAGAAGTCGTCTTAATAATGAGATGGAATTTATTGTTGTTTGTCATTTTTGTTGCACTTGCCATAGGACCCTAGTTCATTCTAGCGTTTTATGCCTGTGGATAGATGGTCTAATCATAGTGCTTTAAAGGAGGATGCTCATGCCACACAAACTTGCATATGAGCTCCCTTATCACAGTAGTAGAGAAGCAGTCATTTGGTTTGCCACTCTCTGCCCTTGCTGTGTGGGAGATTTGTGTTTAACTAAGGGCTTTTCTACCTCAACGTTGAGGTTCGCTTTTGCTTGATGATGTTAGTGTCAAATTCATGCTGCCATCCCAGTGCGTTGTCAGGGAAATGCTACAATTCTTTGCGCTAATGTCCCCAGATCTCTTATAAAAAGTACTTTAGTCTTATCGCAGGGGGACTGGCAGCAGGGGAATATCCAGTTCCCTGAAGTTCCCTCCAGTTTTTTTCTGCCTTTCTAGTGGCAGTTGGCTCTCTCAGCCCTCCCTGCTGTGGAGCTTTTTGGAGGGAAACTTTTCAGCTCAATATTGTGACTGTCTGATTCGCAGCCGTGATTCTCAGGTCTGCATTTGATTTGTGGGGGGAGGCTTCTCTCCCCTCCCCCAGCTCCACTTCCCCCTCTGAAGTGGGCTGGTGGCCTGCAGTCTTCCTGGCAAGTTAAGCTGAGAAAAGCTCCTGCTCCCCCACATTGAGTATCTCAGTGGGGAGCTTGGCTGGCTCTGTTGGCTGGGTGCAATTAGCCCCCTCAGCCCAGTTCAGGTAGTGGTGCCTCAGCCCCTCCCTTCCCCAGCGAAGAAAGGAGCTTGGCAGGATTGGAAAAGAACTAACTCCAGGGCAAGCAGCTCCCCATCTCCACCAGGCGAGCGAAGCCGGGAAGGCACTGTGCCAGAGGGAAGATGGAGCCTGAGTCCCTATAGCCTGCACCAGTAGCCATCCCGCTGAGTGAGGTGCTCAGGTGCCTCATCCCCTCCCCCCCCCTCAGCTGCCTATGAGTCACAGATGGAGGGCACCAGACAGCATGGGACGCGCTAAGGGGCCTGCTAGCCCAGCTCTATCCCCCTGCTGCCTCGTCTCTCACAGCTCCCACTCCCAGATGCCCATTGCCAGGGCCGGCTCTGGCTTTTTTGCTGCCCCAGGCAAAAAAGCCTCCCGCCGCCCCCCCGGCTGGGAGCATAGCAGGAGAGGGCGCCAAGCCCGGCAAGGGCCCTGCTCTTCCCGGCCAGCCGGAGCGCCGGGGGAGGGCGGCCCCACTCTCCCCGGCTGGCCGGAGCGCCAGGGGGAGGGCAGCGAGGCTGGCTGCAGCCCCGCTCTCCCCAGCCGGCCGGAGCACTGGGAGGAGGGCGGTGAGCCCAGCCGTGTCCCCGCTCTCCCCGACTGGCCGGAGCACCAGGAGCAGGGCCGAGAGCCTAGCTGCGGCCCCGCTCTTCCCGGCCAGCAGGAGCGCCGGGGGGTGGGTGGCGAGGCTGGCCGCAGCCCCGCTCTCTCCAGCCGGCCGGAGCGCCACGGGGAGGGCGGCGAGCCCGGCCGGGGCCCTGCTCTCCCCGACCAGCTGGAGCGCCAGGGGGAGGGCAGCGAGGCTGGCTGCAGCCCCGCTCTCCCCAGCCGGCCGGAGCACTGGGAGGAGGGCGGTGAGCCCAGCCNAGGGGGAGGGCAGCGAGGCTGGCTGCAGCCCCACTCTCCCCAGCCTGCCGGAGCACTGGGAGGAGGGCGGTGAGCCCAGCCGCGTCCCCGCTCTCCCCGACTGGCCGGAGCGCCGGGAGCAGGGCCGAGAGCCCAGCTGCGGCCCCGCTCTTCCCGGCCAGCTGGAGCGCCGGGGGAGGGCGGCCCCCCTCTCCCCGGCTGGCCGGAGCGCCGGGGGGTGGGTGGCGAGGCTGGCCGCAGCCCCGCTCTCTCCAGCCGGCCGGAGCGCCGCGGGGAGGGCGGCGAGCCCGGCCGGGGTCCTGCTCTCCCCGACCAGCCGGAGCGCCGGGGGGAGGGTGGCGAGCCCGGACGCGGCCCCGCTCTCCCAGGGTAAGCGCCACCCCCCTCCAGGTGCCACCCCAAGCACATGCTTGGAGGGCTGGTGCCTGGAGCTGGCCCTGCCCATTGCTACCCCAGGCTGAGGCCTCTAGGGGAAGTACAAACCCACCTCGCCCCTGTGGCTCTGGGTGCCAGGCAGGGCTGTCCCTAGGGTGGTGCAGGGCCTGGGACATAGGCACCAAGTTTGTAATCTTCTGGGGCAGTGCTTCCCCCCCCCGGCTCCCCCCAGGCCCCCCCACACACTCTATCCCTTCCTCCAAGGCCCCATCCCGTTCCACCCCCTCCCCGAGCACACTGTGTCCTTGCTCCTCTCCCCCAGCGCCTCCTGACACTATGAAACATCTGATCCGTGGCAGGCGGTAACCACTGAGAGGGAGGGGGGGCACTGATTGGCAGGACCCGCCGGCACACAGGAAGCGCTGGGGTTAGGGGGAGGGTCTGGTAGGGGGGCTGCTTCTGCCCCCGCCTGCCCGCCTGATGGCCTGCCTCTTGCCTCCCCATTCGCCTCCTCCACCTCCCGCCTCACCTCCCCGCCCGCCTCCTCACAATTTTATCAAAGTGTGGGGCCCCCCAAAGTGCGGGTCCTGGGGCAGTCACCCTGATTCGCTGTACCCAAGGGGTGGCTCTGGTGCCAGGCAGTAGAGAGGGGTAGAGATTCTGGGGAGCCTGTCCTTGAGCCCCAGGCCAGTACCTTCCTAGAGAGACCCAGAAAGGGCCCACGTAAGGAGAGGGAGACAAATGAGATCCCTCGTTACTGGAAATATTTTCAGAGCAATCTCTGAATCCAATTTCATGCTCCTCCCCTCATACCCAAGCAGGATTATGGGGACAAATGCCCAAGGATAAATAAATTAATCATAAAATCAGTAGCAGTCTTCCCTGCTCACCGTCAGGGAATGCGGAAGGGCAGATAATCTTCAGTGCTGCATCCTCCAGTTTACCCTCCTGGAGTGCAGCTTGGCAAATTAATGCAGAAATGCCCAAGCAATGGACATGTGTTGATTCCTGTAGGCATGCATAAACACCCCATGCAAAGGGAATTCTCCTTCCTTTGGGGAGGAAAGCCAGCAGCCCATATCAGATTCAGAGTTAGAGCATCGAATAGAAAAATATACTCAAAAGCCACATAGAGGATAGACTGTCAGGTCAGTGCGTGCTGAGTATTGTAAACTATATTTAGGAGGTCTGCAACTGCCCTCGACAAGCAATAGCGACATGTTGGCCCTCATGCATCCTGGGATTTCCTGCCACACTAAAAGATTGGGAAAGTATCAGGTTGCCATCCCGGTTGCCACTGCAGGTCACCATTCCCAGAGGTCCAGGTTATTGCTCGCAACCAACAAAACTAAATAAGCAAATATGAACTGTCATCTGACACCCCAAATGCCTCCACATGCTTTGATATGTGATGCTAACATGGGTGGACAGTATTGCCAGTATGGTCCCTCTCAATCTATAAATTGCATGACCTAAGGATTTCTCTCTGGAAAGGAAGAAAGGGAAGGGGAAGGAAAGTGGGATTCAACTCTGTTTCATGCAGGTGCATGGGGCTCAACAAATCAGTTCACAGATATCTTAGTGATACAGTGGGAAACTTTATGGAAAACGGAGGCTGTTCAGACTCATTAGGAAAGTTGACTTACACCGCTGGTTCCTGACAGGATCCATAGAAAGGAATATAGGTTATATGACAAGATGAAGCAGTCTGTGAAGTAAAACAGGAGAAAATACCTCTTTGCAAGTGGTAGCTATAAAAATTTCAGGACTAGTAGCTGCCCTCCATTGCTTCCAAGTTATTAGCCCTGTCTGAAGTTAGTCCTCCAGTTGGTGCCAGGCTCTCTCAATTTGGGAGCAAAAGGACTGCCTATAGTTCTGATCCAATTAGGTCACTGGACAATGCCCAGAGGCACCCCATATGAAGCTCCACAAGAATTTCAAGAACAGCTTTGTTGTATTCCTGGTCTCAGCAACCTTTGGAAGGGCCACAACATGAATGAAATCATCCATCTGCTTTAGATCATGACATTGCAACCTGCTCTCCATCCTATTTCTAGCTTTAGTGAATTGGGGCAAGCAGAGCAGGGCCCCATCCAAAACACTTGTTGGTTCCTAATGGAGGATTGTCTTCAAAATATTCTCATCTCTCAATCTTTAGAAAATCATTCTGTTTTGTAGGTGGGATGGCAGCCTTCCGCCCCCCACCCCCTCAAACTTTGATTATCATTGTTTGATCTTACATGTTGTCCCAGGTTGTGTCTCCAGGATCATGGTGGCAAGAATATTGGCTTTAGGGAAGAAGGAAATGTACTTATCTCTTTCTGGACAATTTTTATGATCAAGGTTTTGTATGGTGAGAAAGCTTAAGCAAACACGGTGTGATACAGTCCTTGGAGTGTCTTGGATTCAGAATAGATACACGGTGCCAGGGAATCCATTGATAGGCCTGGGCCTAAGATGAATACTATCAGGGACAAGGTCCCATCTCCAAGGAATGTTAACAGAAGATGAAGATGGTCTTAATGGAAAACAAGTGGTGTTTATTTTCACAGAAATAAAAAAATCCAATTCCTATTGGAGCTTATTGGGAATTCTGATTTCATACACTTCCATGCTTCAGTGATCTGGAATTCATGATACTTGTCCACTAACACTAAGTTCTCCTGTGCATCTTGCCCTATCTCATCCATTAGCAGAGATTTAGTGCCGATTGTATATTTTCCACTCCCACAACTGATTAATGCAGAGAATCACATTTTTGAAGAGATCTTCCTGGTTTAGTTCAGGGAATGGGTACCAGAAAGGGAGCACATGGCATCCACCTGCTGGAATACATTGATTTACTGAGGTCTTCTGACTGCAACAGGTAATGTGTCTGATGAGATTTTCATAAAAAACTTGGAAGAACATGATCAGCCTCTGCTCAGCCCAGGAACATCATTCTGGGGTAAAGTTTCCTGCCCACCTAGTGGGAGAGGCTTACCACGATTTACATGGCAGAAGTCAGATTGACAGAATGACTGCTGCACCTAGAAATATTTCACTTATTGTAAGGCAGTTTGGTGGGCTGGTGATTGACCTCTTTGCCTCTGGGAACAGTGAATAAATTGCCTTGCAACCGCTCTATGCTCACAAACCATATGGTTCAGCCCTGACTGAGTTTCCTTTTGTGAATGGTCACCAAACTGATTTGTTGGACCCAACCTTTGGATTCCATATGCTGATAAGCTCCCTGGGTCTGGGCAGTGACTGATCACTGTCCAAACTCTGGGTCACTCAGGTACACTCCCATTTTCTGGCCCCGTGTCTGTAGAATCCCTACTGCCAAGAGGATTGTCAATCTGGCTGTCTACACCCTGGAACCATTGTCTGAACACTCTGGAGCCCCCTCAGTTGCTCAAACACACTCTCCCTGAAGCGCCACACATATAGGCAAGCCAGACTATAGCTTTATCTTTGGGGACCACATGACAGTTAAAATCAGGAACACACAGGTTTTGCAAAGGAACTTCTTAAATACACACATGCTTTACTCATAGAAAAGCACAAGAGTTACAGTTCTAGGCCAAAACACCAAACATTGGCATGCAATCCCCACCTCAGTTCCTCAATACTCCTGTGGGCACAGAGGGTCCTTACAGCAGATAAGAGTAATTAGCAAGTCAATAGTATTTGGCTGATAGCTCCTATTTCCCCTCTAGGGAAAGTCTATTCAACTGCCAATGGCGCTTGATGACCCTGGTTCAGTTTCTCATGGAATATTTGTTTTTTGCCATAAAATGGAAGATTTAATCCACACTGAATGCTATATCACAAAATAATTTATAAAATAAAATTGAATTGATAAATTTGCATACACAGATGCCCCAGTCGGTCACAGTCAGAACCTGGGGATGTGAGATGTTGGTGAATGGCATCTCACAAAACTGGGCAAGGTTTCTGCTATATCTTCCCACCTTTTTCACTGCTCCTCAGGATATTACAAAAAATAGGAATGAGAGAGTGACAGTGATACAGTTAATGCCTTTCTGCATGGGTCTTAAGCTTGATTAACTTAGCAATGTGTCTTCAGATGTCTCTACTTTAGGGTTACTATATTTCCACAATCAAAAAAGAGGACACTGGGGGGGGGAGGAGCTCGCCCCGCCCCCATCCACTCCCTCCCATTTCCCACCCCCTGACTGCCCCCCTCAGAACCCCCAACCCCCCCGCTTCTTGTCCCCTGACTGCTCCCTGCTGAGAACCCCCCACCCTAACTGCCCCCCCAGGACCCTACCTGTCCCCTGACTGCCCCGATGCTTATCCACTCGCATGGGTGGCAGGGTTGTAGAAATTTTGGTTGTGCCCAGAACCCGCCCCCCCCACCTGCCTAAGGCTCTGGGAGGAGGGTTGGGTGGGGGGAGGAGGTCTGGGATGCAGGTCCTGGGCTGGGGATTAGGGTGCAGGAGGGGTGCAGACTCTGGGATAGAGTTTGGGTGCTGGGTGCAGGCTCCAGGCTGGGGCAGGGGGTGGGTGTGCAGAAGGGGGTGAGGAGTGCAGACTCTGGGATGGAGTTTGGGGGTGGGAAGCGGTGCAAAGGGAGGGGGTGCAGGCTTTGGGAGGGAGTTTGAGGGCAGGAGGAGGTGTGTGGGAAGGGGGAGGGGGTTTGGGAGGGAGTTTGGGGATAGGAGGGGGTGCAAGGGTGAGGGCTGTGGGGCTGAGGATGAGGGGTTCATGATGCAGGAGGGGATCAGGGCTGGGGCAGAGGATTTGGGGTGGGGGATGAGGGTTGGGTCTGAGGATGAGGGGTTCATGATGCAGGAGGGGGCTCAGGGTTGGGGCAGAGGATTAGGGTGTGGGAGGATGAGAGTTGGGGCTGAGGGGCTCATGATACAGGAGGGGGCTCTGGGCTGGGGTAGAGGATTAGGGTGTGGGGGGATGAGGACTCTGGCTGGGGCTGAGGATGAGGGGTTCATGATGCAGGAGGGGGCTCATGGATGGAGCAGAGGATTAGGGTGCGAGGGGATGAGGGTTGGAGCTGGGGATGAGGGGTTTGGGGCGTTGGAGAGGCTCAGGGCAGGGGTGGAAGGGCAGGGTAAGGGCAGCCTGTCTTGCCATTTGTGGATGTGGGGGCACTAGGACCCGGGGGCAGCAGACAGCAGTTGCTGCCGGCTCTGGCAGTACAAGCAGGTATGGGAGAGGCAGGCAGGGAGGGAGGGGGCCCATGGGGGGGGAGGCATAGGGGGGGTGGCAGGTGGAGGCCGGGGACCCATCCAACACTCCCCTGCTCCCTGACTGCCCCCTGGGACTCCTCTTACCATGCTCACGTCCACATGTAGGCAAAACACACTGCAGGCAGCAGGGAGGAGCAGGGGAGGGCTGTGGCTGCTGGAGGCCAATGGGAGCGGCTCAATCCGGCCCAGCCACCCAATCAGCAGCCACACTCTGCATGTAAGGGAGGGAGGAAGGGGAGGGGAAAAATCCCGGACGTTTTAACCTTGCTACCAATTCCTCCCGGACAGCTATTTAGAGACGCAAAAGCCGGACATGTCCAAGGAAATACAGACGGATGGTAACCCTACTCTACTTCACAGAGGAGGTCTGCTGTTGCAAGGTCAATTGTCCATTCTGGACAGGTTTAAAAAGAATGCTTGGATGAAATGATTATTACTCTCCGACTCTGAAAGTGAAGTCAACAAATCTAGCATCTTTCACCAGCACAAAATTAACCAGTTGACTAGAGATCATGGTGATGAGTATAAACCTAGATACTTAGGTAGGTAAATAGAAGCTAGGAAAACTGAAAGTGTTGCATAAAGGACAAACTTTTATATTCTAGGATTGCCTGTCTGCATCTTGATTGTTGGATAAGAAAATAAGGTAATTAAAACAAAGGGCCTGGAAATAAACAAGGAAAATACTGAAGCTTGAATTGAAATAATAAATACCTGATTGTCAGAATGGAGTTTTGTTTCATGCAGTCAAAGCCACACAGTATATTAGCATATGAGTACATGAACATTTATATTTCAATTTAAGCATTTTATTTTCTGATCCAATCATTTAAATAATGCCAAACTGAGCCTGAGCCTGCTATATGCTAATAAATGCAATTGCAGACAATAGAGTGATTCAGTTGAGAAAGTCCATCTCTCCTCCCCAAATTAGTGGGCTAGCTGAATATGCTGTCCAAAAGCAATTGAGTGCACCAAAGCACTATTGCTTATATGGTAATAACAATCTCATTTTATTGATACAACCTCACACTGTTTAATTTTCTATAAATAATGCAAAGCATAATAGCAAGACAATTGAGCTTCCACTGCAAACTGACATACACAGCTCCGGTCCTGATTCTTCTCTTAGTTACGCCAGTTCTACAGTTGTGTAGCTCCATTGACTTCAGCTGAGTTACTCCTACTTAACACCAAAGCAAGATCAGAACCTTGCTTGATGTATGTTCACATGATGCTCAATGTAACAAAGCAGGGAAGGGAATTTTTTTTCATTTTCCATTTGGAAAAAATATGGACAAAACCTTTAGCTGATGTAAACGGACATAGCTCCATCAAAATCAGTGGAGCTACACCTTGAGACCCCAGCAGAGGATCTCGCCCAAGTAGTTTTAGGGGAAAAAAGATTAACATAGTTAACAAAATATTTGGAATCATTTTAGGGAACCCCAAACTTCCCCAGATCACTACTTCTTTTCCCCCATTTATTATCATGCACTGTCTTGTATAACTGGTCAAAAACTGCCAATTATTTTTGTGCTAAGTTTGAAAAAAAATCATTTTTTAAAAATGAACCTGTAAACCAAAAATATTTTAGTTTTCAAAGAATGTGTTTGGAGATAGATATATATTTCAGTTTAAATATACCATGATTTTTTTTAGCAAAATCCAAATTGAAAACTGAACATTTTTACCCAAACCTGAACAATCTTAAAGAAATATTTTTGTTTTATGTTGAAACACCAGAAAATTTCAAGCAAAATTAAAATTTCCCATAAAAATGTTTGTTTTGGTTAAAATGTTATGTTTAATGGAAATATATTTAGATGAAAAAATTGTGATCAGCTCTCTCATGTTCTTTAAGCAAAGGGGGCTGTCTGAAGAACCTCCTTCAATTAGAAACAGTTTTCGGCAATGTAATGACTTGATCTGACTTCCTTTGGAGTCCATGACAAAACTCCCATTGACTTCCAGGCCCTCAGCAAGATCATTTGAATCTAACAGCAACTGAAAAATAAGCAACTTGATACAAATACACCTCTTCCCCGATATAACGCTGTCCTCAGGAGCCAAAAAATCTTACCGTGTTATAGGTGAAACCGCGTTATATCGAATTTGCTTTGATCCCCCGGAGCATGCAGCCCCGCCCCCCCCCCAGAGTGCTGCTTTACCGCATTATATCCGAATTCGTGTTATATCAGGTTGCGTTATATCAGAGTAGAGGTGTAGTGTACATAAAAAATGAGAAGCGGACCCTTATTGTTCCAAACCCTGTTCAACACACTCCTGAACTTGGGGAAATATCAGATCTGAATCTAGAGCCAAACTTTGCTTATCAGTTTCTCTATGAATGTCTCCAGCATTTTGACTTATCTGGGCCTTTCTTCCAAAGATCTTGGTCCATTTTACAAACCTTATTTAAACTTCACAACATCCCTGAGAAGAAGATATTGTTATCAGAACTATTTTAAGGGAGAATACACTGACTCACACAAAAAGGGCAAGTGACTTACCATCTAGGAAGCTGCTAGAGCTAGGAACAGACTCTAAGTAACCATCGATATGATCATTAGACAAACTGCCTCATATAATATACTAATACATTTATACAGGAAGGGGGCATTGGAGGCAATATTGCCTGTGGCATGGTGAGAGCAGGGAGGTTCTATTTTACTGGACAATCCATTTGTCAGTGGGGGCTGTGTATATATGTAAATTGTAATTTGGATGTTTGTCTTTGTTTTTTTCACATAATAAATATTCTGAAAAGTACTTAAGAGTTGCTAAGATTAGCACTTCAAAAGAATGTGAACTACAGCAAAACAAACATATATTCGGAACTATGGAAAAGCATAGTCAACCACTGCCACAGGGCACTGAGTTCATATGTACATACTTACATGCCTCTCTGATCCATAGCATGATGTTTCATCATCACACTAATGTTTGCTCTTTTCAAGTAGGTGCCTTAATTTCATGAACTTAACCTAGGAGATTTGTAAATGTAGGCACACTAGCTTTTTGTCTAATGACAGCTGTATAATTTGTGGCAGGGGAATTTGTTGGTTGAAATTCACCCCATGCAGAAGGCCTAAATGCCTCTTGAATGCCAAATAAGCCCTAGTTTGAGGGTTTAACTGGAATTAAAATGGTGCATATGCCTTGTTAGGGCTTTCTTGCCCTCTGAACAGTGGGAAAGGATTGCTCTCAGTATGCTATTTGACAGACTAGGAATTATTTAAAAATATCTTAAAGACAGCTGGATTCTATGCAATTATTGTATAATATAAGAGTAAGTTATTGGTGGTTTTGTGGTAGCTGATGACAAGAACCTGTATGATGCATAGTTAAGGTTGTCTCAGTCTCTGGTTGCTATCAGGGTGCTGCTGATTTTGGTTTTTGTTTAGTTCTCATGCTGTTGCTTGGACAGTATACTGGCCACAAAATGCATGATGTGCTTCCATGATATTATGTCCTGAGTATCTGATGCATTATGGGGTAGGATGCTGTGAGGGACAGGTGTATGACGCTTTCCAGCCATCATATTTTAGGCCTTCCGGTGGGTCTCTTTCATCCTGCATTTGTTGGGTCACAGTTGAAGATGATACAGGGAAGATGGTAGGCATTCAGAACAGAAGACTAACCCCTTACAGAGCATTTGGTGACCATTTGAGAGAACGGCACCTGTTTAATTAGAAAATGATCTCTTCCTTTGACTTGAATTTGTACTGTTTGATGTCTTCAATCATTCCAAGATGTTTCATCTGAATGGTGTCTAGCTTCTTTTCAATTTTGACCAGGAGGGACCATGTTTCAGTCATCTAGATTAGAATATTGACCACCAAAGTGTTATATATCTTCAGCTTCATTTCTGCTTACCAGGGGGGTTGGTTTACAAAAGATGTTCTTGATGAGGCACCCCACTACTGACCAGTGTTTTTGCAGTGTGGGTTTCAAGTTCTTTCCTGGAGCCGCTTATGTTATCAACAACAGAGCCAAGGTAGATGAAATCACTGACAGTCTCGACTGGGCGGTTGCTCGCTAAGATGCTAGAGCCTACAGTGTGTTTGAAATTGCTGACTGGAAGAATTTTGGTTTTGCCCCAATTAATTTTTAGGCCACTTTTGCCACTAAGTTTTCCAGGGCTTTAAATATTGCAACTAGCTTGTCCATTTTTTTGACAACTAGTGCTATGGCATCAACAAAATCAACGTTTGTGAGGTTCTTATCATCAAGGCATATGCCTAATTTATATTTATTTACCCTGTGGTCAAGTACATAGTCTATGACCGCACTGAAGAGTTCTGGAACTGCAATGCATCCTTGTTGAATGCTCAGTGCAAGTTGGAAGAAGGTGCGTCTTTTCCATTTACAAGAACACAGTTTGAGGAGTCATCATATAGGAGACAACATTCTATAGAGCTTGTCAGGGAAGTTTCAAGCTCAGCCAAAGCAATTCCCTGTCAACAGAGTCAAATGCAACCTTGATATCCATGAATGCAACATGAACAGGGTGCTTGAATTTTTGTGCCTTGTTCATAAGCTGACGCACTGTGAAAATTTGCTCCATTGTGGAATGGCCAGGAGTGAAGCCAGCTTGTGGTCTTCTCTTGTTTCTTCAGAAATTAGTGACTCAGGCCAGCAAGATGGAAGGAAAAATCTTCCCTCAGGATGGATAGAGTAATGCCATGATAGATACAACAGTCTTGTTTGCTGCCTTTTCATTTTTAAAGTGGCAAAATAATGCCTTTTTGCCAGTCAGACGGGACTGCCTCTGTTCTTCAGATGATATTAAACAGCATCAGCAGCCAGAAGATTACATCTGGTACAGCAGTTTTAACAATTCCTCAGGAATTCCATGGATTCCTGCCACCTTACTTCCCCTGAGATTCTTTACATCTCTGAGGATTTTGTCAGCAGTGAATTTGCCAGGATCATTTTGTGTGGAATGGGACAACTTAGCAGTAGCTTTATAATGTCACGGTCCAGAGAAATTGGAGTTGTGTTTAGCAGTTGGCTGAAATGTTCACTCCAGTGTGCCATGCACTCTGCTTTTGTATTGATTAACTGACCAGAATTGGAGTAGACTGCATTGCATGAATGACTTTTTTTGTCAGGTTGTTTGGATGACCTTACCTCTTTTTTCAATAGTCCCCAACATTATTTTTTTCTTAAAATGGAAACATTATGAAAATTAAAAGTTTTTTACATTTTACTTTTTTATCTTCAAGGCTTTTTCCCCAAAAAACTGTAAAGTCCACTCAACACTTTTCTATTTTTAACTGAGAATAGCATTTATACAGCCTTTCGTCTAAGAACCTCAAAGTACTATACAAAGGCAGATACTATTATCCCCACTGTTCCAGATGGAAACAGACACAGGTTAAGTGACTTACCCAAGGGGGGGGGGGGGGACATTAAATTTGTGCCAAGGCCAAGAATAGAACTTGGGTCAACTGATTCCCACTCCCCCATGTTAACCACTAGACTTGCACATAGTCAATTATTTTGTCTAAAATCTTCTCAATGAAAAAATTGGGAAAAAATTGCATACTGTTTGAAATTCTTCTGTTTTTAATCAAAAGGAAAAAAATGTGTTTTGATTCAAACTGAAACAAAAAAACAGTTGTTTTTCTTTCTCTACTTCTTGATGGAAAAGAAGGGTGAAAGGAAGAGAAAATGTGGGAAATCTCCCAAATAAATGAATAATTATTTTTTAAAAGATTGTGTTGATGAAAAATAAAACACTTCCAGGAAGTTTTTAAAAATACAAAATGTTTAATTTTTTCCCTGGAAAATCCTTACTACTTTTTGACTAGCCCTACACCAGGACATGTTGTCTGCCGTAATACAGTGCCATTTAGAAACATAGGGTGAAATCCTAGCCCTATTGAAGTTAAAGACAGAAACTTCTATTGACTTCAATGGGACCAGAATTTCACCCATACTGGAAGAGGATGGCCAAATCAATTTAACAGGACCTTCTCTCCCCCTCGTGTCTTGTGCATGTATGTGAACACTCACATACATGATTACCCTTATTTTTTTAAACCAGCAGATCCACTACAATCTAGGGTTACCATACGTCCGGTTTTTCCCGGACATGTCCGGCTTTTTGGTAATCAAACCCCTGTCCAGGGGGAATTGCCAAAAAGCCGAACATGTCCAGGAAAATACCGGCCGGGCACTTCCCCTCCCGCGGCGGCTCTGCTCCTCCCCTGACTCTTCGGCTCTGTTTAAGAGCCGAGCTGCCCGAGGGCTACCAGCTTCAGGCAGCCCCCTTGCCTCTGGACCCCAGCCGCCGGCCAGGCACTTCCCCTCTCGGGCTGCAGCTGCTCTGCTCCGGCGGCGCAGGGTCCGGAGGCAAGAGGGCTGCCTGAAGCCAGTAGCGCTCGGGCAGCTCAGCTCTTAAACAGAGCCAAAGAGTCAGGGGAGGAGCAGAGCAGCTGGAGCCCGGGAGGGGAAGTGCCCGGCCGGGGGCTGCCCTTTTCGTGTGGCTGGGAGGGAGGAGGGGGAGTTAGGGCGGGGACTTTGGAGAAGGGGCGGAGTTGGGGCGGGGCTGGGGGTGGGAAAGGGGCAGGGCCAGGGCCCCATGGAGTGTCCTCTTTTTTTATTTTTTAAATATGGTAACCCTACTACAATCTTCTACAGGAAAGTGACAGGATGATGTGAAGGCTTGTGGATTTTTGGGGGGGACCTCTCATTTCAGTACATTCTGTATTGCATCTGCACAGTAGTCATTGATTTAACCATTGGAAGTTTTAGGAAGTTTTAATTAATGTGTTGATCTACTTTATTTAGTTTTGTAACTGAGTTTTAAAGTCCTGGTGTAGCGTCTCGCATCCGCCTGAAGGCGTGTGTGTGGGTGTGTTAGTGCATGGGTGCTTTATAAATTCAATTTGTAATTATTATTATTATCAGTGGTGGGTGGTGCCCAGTGTAAGTGGGGGAGGGAACTGAAAGTGCATAGCGCCCCCACCTCCACTGTCTCCTTCCTTTTGCTAAGTATGTGAAATACACAAAGTAAACAAACCAGCAAACAATAAATCCCCTTCCCCTCAACCTTTCATTTCTAGGCATTTTTTAAAAATGCTGACAAAAATGTAATTTTAAAGTTGATAGTGTTGGAGTGTGTACCCTGGGCTAGTAGATAGAGCACTGGCCTGGGAGTTGGGAGGCCTGTATTCTATTCCTGCTTCTGCCACGGGTCTGCTGGGTGCTCTTGGGCAAGTTGCATCTCCTTCCTCTGCCTTAGTTTCCCCATTTTTAAAATTGGGATGGTGACTTCCTTTGAAAAGCTCTTTGAGATCTATTCATGAGAAAAGCTAGGTGGTATTATTAACACCAATGTGCTCTTTGTTGTTCCAAGTATTGACTTACTACAGTGCTAATAGTTTTAGGGACAGATGGAAACTGGTTTTGTATATGAAATTTTCCAAAAGTGTATGACTTAGGGGCATGCAAGAACTAAGTTCCATCTTCACTTGCACTATGCTTACACATCTTCATGTCTTCCATTGCACGAGGATTACATTAGGCACTTCACTTACAGGTCTAAAAATAATTCTCCATTTTTTTCTGTACAGTTTTGTGCTTATAACACCAAAACTTAATGCTTTATTATTCTTTATTATGATTTATGTAGTACCAATACCAGGTTAGTGCAACATGCACTCTTTGAATATCTAGTCCTCTGTATCCTGTCCCTCTCAAATACTTTTTAGAACACAGAGCTGAGGTTGGAGATTCAGTTGCATGTCAAATTATTGTACTTTCTAGTAACAACCATTACAACTCTCTCTCTCTCTCTAATATGTCAAACCAATCTGATAGCTTTCTTTGATAGGATAACGAGCCTTGTGGATAAGGGTGAAGCGGTGGATGTGGTATACCTAGACTTTAGTAAGGCATTTGATACGGTCTCGCATGATATTCTTATCGATAAACTAGGCAAATACAAATTAGATGGGGCTACTATAAGGTGGGTGCATAACTGGCTGGATAACCGTACTCAGAGAGTTGTTATTAATGGTTCCCAATCCTGCTGGAAAGGCGTAACGAGTGGGGTACCGCAGGGGTCTGTTTTGGGACCGGCTCTGTTCAATATCTTCATCAACGACTTAGATATTGGCATAGAAAGTACGCTTATTAAGTTTGCGGATGATACCAAACTGGGAGGGATTGCAACTACTTTGGAGGACATGGTCATAATTCAAAATGATCTGGACAAATTGGAGAAATGGTCTGAGTTAAACAGGATGAAGTTTAACAAAGACAAATGCAAAGTGCTCCACTTAGGAAGGAAAAATCAATTTCACACATACAGAATGGGAAAAGACTGTCTAGGAAGGAGTACGGCAGAAAGGGATCTAGGGGTTATAGTGGACCACAAGCTAAATATGAGTCAACAGTGTGATGCTGTTGCAAAAAAAGCAAACATGATTCTGGGATGCATTAACAGGTGTGTTGTGAGCAAGACACGAGAAGTCATTCTTCCGCTCTACTCTGCTCTGGTTAGGCCTCAGCTGGAGTATTGTGTCCAGTTCTGGGCGCCGCATTTTAAAAAAGATGTGGAGAAATTGGAAAGGGTCCAAAGAAGAGCAACAAGAATGATTAAAGGTCTTGAGAACATGACCTATGAAGGAAGGCTGAAAGAATTGGGTTTGTTTAGTTTGGAAAAGAGAAGACTGAGAGGGGACATGATAGCAGTTTTCAGGTATCTAAAAGGGTGTCATAAGGAGGAGGGAGAGAACTTGTTCACCTTAGCTTCTAAGGATAGAACCAGAAACAATGGGTTTAAACTGCAGCAAGGGAGGTCTAGGTTGGACATTAGGAAAAAGTTCCTAACTGTCAGGGTGGTTAAACACTGGAACAAATTGCCTAGGGAGGTTGTGGAATCTCCGTCTCTGGAGATATTTAAGAGTAGGTTAGATAAATATCTATCAGGGATGGTCTAGACAGTATTTGGTCCTGCCATGTGGGCAGGGGACTGGACTCGATGACCTCTCGAGGTCCCTTCCAGTCCTATAATCTATGAATCTATGAATATGCCTTTCGTTATTGTTTTCCCACCACTCTTTACACTCTGGGTCTGGGTAATGGAACATCAAAAAGTAGGCTCATGTTAAATTGGATGTGGATGTTTCTTTTCCATCTTTTCAGTCTAGGATCAGGTAGAACAGAGTCCTGAGTAGCCCTCATAACATTTATAAATGCGTCTGATTACCAAGCAGGTCACAACACCTCCCACTGGAATCCTATTCATTAGTGCTTAAAATAATGAAAGAGGTGTCGGGGATCAAGAAATTTTTTTACATTCATAACTGATACAGCAAGCTTAGAGGTGCCAGGGCTGAGCCCTGGCAAGCCCTGGCACAAATTAAGCACTGCTCTCCATCCTAGAGGTGATGTAGTTATTTGTATATTTAACAAATTGTCTAGACTGTTGAGTTGAATTCTGTGAATCCCAAATGCTTGAGTAAGAGCTGTGCCTAATTTGTTAGTGTATGTTATGTGACCTACAGATTAGCTGTGTTGTGTGTCTGAACCACTTAGTGCTTGGAAAACACTATGCAAGTGCTAAGTGTCACTGCTATTGGAAAGCATCAAGTTTGCCCTTATGTTGCCCTCTAGTGGCTGGAGTTCCACAAAGAAGCCATTAGCACCAATATCAGGGCCAGCAAAAGGAGATGCATGTGCTAGAGATTTGTACTTTGGCAGCAGAGGGTCCTCATTTTAGATATGGGCCTGGACTAGAACCCTGAATCTGTTGCTGCCCTCCTGACTCCCTCACTACCCTAGATCTGAACATTGCCATTAGAGCCCTGTATAAAATCCACTTCCTCTCTGAACTTTTTTTGATCCTGGTATGCCAAGGCCTCAGGCCTCACTTACCACTTACAAATGCATAGCTGGAAACCAGCCTTGCTTACCTATGTGTTAGCATTATCGAAATTGCTATTAGATGGTAAGTTGATAAGAATGTGTTTAGTGTTTAGACTTTATAAAATGCTTGTAGGATGCATTGATCTCACTTACAACCTCTATAGCCCATGGTATAAAGTTATATTGGAGTGTTTACATTGTAAACCTATACACTTGTGTAACTCGCCAAACAGGAGAAGCATTAATTAAGGTAAAGTGCTGGAGATGGTCCATTGAAGGCAAATAAGATATTGTGTAGCATCAAAGGTGAGAGGCCCTCTTGACTGCATTGCCAACCCCCTCTAGGAAGGAGATACCTACAGATAAACTCATCCCATGAGTTTTGGACTCAGGAATGGAGGGGATAAAAATCCCTGACAAGGAGAAACTGAATCTCTTTCATACTATCTGGACTTTGAGGGGCAAAGATTCCTAAACATAAGCAAAGATCCCTGTGCTGCTTGGCCTGGATTAGCCCTGAAAGACATTTTGAATTGACAAATTACTACAACTCTGTCACCTTTTGAATCATAGACTGAAGTTCATTTGTGTATATATGCTTACTTGCTTTAGCCTGTAAATAACTCTTATTCCTTTTTCCTAGTTAATAAACCTTTAGTTGGTTTATTACAGGATTGGCTGCCAGCATTGTCTTTGGTGTGAGATTTAAGGTACAAACTGATCTGGTCTACGTGACTGGTGTCTTGGGACTGAGCGTAGTGTGTGTGTGTGTGTGTGTGTGTGTGTGTGTGTGTGTGTGTGTGACCATGTATCACTAAGTCCAGCTTGCCTGGGTGGCAAGAGAGACTGGAATGCCCAAGGGGGCTATCTGTGTATCTGTGACTCCATGATAAAGACCGTTACATTTGTTACTGGATTGGTGATATCTAACTGTAAAATTACACCACCAGTTTGGGGTGTCTGCCCTGCTTTTGACAGTCTGCCCAGAGGTAGGCACTCATGGTCGTGAACCACTCCAAACAGCGGGACATTTGTGAAGACTGAAATCCAGACTGAAAACCCAATTAGAGTTTTAAAGCCTAGACCCCTATTACCCATGTAAAAGTCCCATTTAGACTTTTTGAATTTTTCTTCCAATGTGTTGTGTCCCATGTAGAGAAGAGACAGAGTTTGGCTGTAAAGAATATAGAGGGGATTCTTTATTGAGGCTTCTGGACACAGACAGACCCTGCAGTTTTTTCTGCTCCAAGGCTGATTCCCAGAGAACAGCCTGTGCTGCCTTGTGTCACCACGCAGGGTGTCCCTAAATCCTGGTCTGGACTAAACAAGGATTTGTCATTTTATGCATCCTTCGGTATGCCATAATCCCATAAGATTTGGCTGTCAGTCTCTGTGACCCAAAGATGCCTTGATGCCAGCTGGCAGAGGGCACAGAGGTGCATAAGGGTTACAGTCTCCTTCACGAAGGTGAATATAATTCTCTCTCTCATTCAGCATAAAATACCTTCTAAAGGGTTGGTATGTGCACATGGGGTTGCTGCACAAGCTGTCCAATCTGACCTCATGAAAAGGTTGAATGTCATAAGGGAGGAAATCCACCAAAGCCCTGCCTATTCAGTCCCTGCTCATGTGAGAACAGCTGGGAGCTGTTCAAAGAGTTTTAGATCTGAGCCCAAGAACCACTACTCCAAAAATAACCTGTTTTATTATATATGCTCCCATCTAGCCTCAATCTCACAGGGAAGCCTGACCCCAAGGCTGGGCTATCTAGAATAAGTGCTAATCCCCAGAGGGTAGCACTAATGGATGATCTCAATTTAAAGTTGTTTCCAAATGGCCAGTGCATTATTAACCAACACTTTAGCCTGAACCGGAGCCCAGAGCTTTTACCTTTAGAAAAATCTACAAATGGAACAGACACCATGGCTATAGTGGGGAACACAGACTACTCATTCTGGGCCAGACAGTACTGGTTGTTTGTTTAGGGCTAGATTCTGTCTTCTCTTGTCAGGATATATAAGAGAGGAGAGAGCACAGGTTGGGTTATGTGTCACCTTCAGCATCTGGGGAGGGGACAACCAGTATCGCAGGGTGAAATCTTGGCTCCCTTGAAGTCAATAGATATTTTGCCATGGATCTCAATGGGGCTGGGATTTCACCCATAGTACAGTACATTCCCTGGGGGAAATTCCCTTTCATTCAGAGAGCCAGCACAAGCCCTGTGTGACACTTAAGTCCCACAAATCAGACGATAAGTGGTACATTGGCTGGGTGCTGACCAAGTGCAGAGAGGGGAATGTCACCCTCAGAGCTCAAGGTGATGGGGAATCAGAGCACAGTCAGTAACTGTAGACACCCCAAAGGGGGTATGGCTAGGGATCATTGTGGAGTCACCCTGGTTCCTCCTCCTTTTATGTAGATTGGCACCGTGGGGGTGGTACATGTTGCGCCCCTTCAAAAAATGACTCCGATTTATTCTGAGATGCCATGTGTATCTAGTGGAGGATCGAAAAAGGGTCTGATGTATGGGATCAAGGCACTAAAGACCAACGGCCTAGTTCTCCACTTTCACTGGTTTGCAAGAAGAATGAGGCCCTGTACAGCAATGCATAGGCATAAGGGGCAGGAGGCCCGGTAGACAGCAGGGCCTCCAGATGTGCATAGCCTCTTCATGAGAGGGATGGGGAAGCCCGTTGTGTCCCCTCCCCAATTGCCCACCTGCACACCAGCCAGGTGCTATCTGACTCTGAGGGGTGGCCCCAGGGCAGAGTGGGCACATCAACACAGGTAATAGAGCCTGGGAGTCCCTGATCATTTCCAGGCAGTCTGTGTTGGGCAGGTGGTACTGGTGAGATGATGTGCCCCACATGCCAGCCCTGCCCCAGCCTTCTTGTTCCCCATCTGCTCTCCCCACAGTGATGCTTGCCCCACAGAAAGCCCTCCATAGAGTCCCAAGAAATAGGCATGGTGCCACAGAGGACCCTGAACCTTCTTCCATGCAGGAGGATTCTAATTCACTCCAGGAGAATTCCTCTGTGGCTAGGTCTGGGAGACGTGATCCGGGTGTAACTCAGGTTACCAGTAAAAATGGGTTTGGTGCAGGGGGTAGAGTGGGTTGAACCAAGGGGAGGCACTCACCCCATCCCCAGCTGTAAAGGGGAGCTGTAGAGGAACACTGTTAGCCCAAGCCAGGAAGAGGAGAGGGAGCTCCCCATAGCTTTTAGCGGAGGAGGGGGAGCTGTGCTTCTTCTGGTCCCCCTTACTTGAGCCTTTGGTGTGGCAATTCTGAGACTAGTTTCTGTTTGTGCACATGAAAAAAAACACCACAATGATATCTGCTTAGGCAGAGCCGAGTCAAGCACTGGACAGGAAGAGGAACTGAGGTGCAATGGCAGGTCTGAGTTCAGGCAAAGTGTGCATGGATTCTCTGCCTAACTCCAATCAGTGCTACCCCTTAGTCACTCCCAGCAGTTGAGTGACTGCCCTTCAGGCACATACAGTGAATGCTGCCAACTGCTGAACTATCCTAAGTTTATTTAGTGGGACAGTAACCTCCGAGGACTGCTGGAAACAGATTTGTGTCATACAGCTGTCTGACACACCTAACAAATAACTCAGCACTGAAATCTCCATGCTTGCTTTTTTTTCCCTGCAGCAGCCAGAGCATATAAGAAAATGATGTTGCCAGAAGGTTTACAGAAATAAAATATTAAATGTGCTGAAACCTGTTTTCTGTTAACATCAAGAGAGTAACATAAATTGGTGGCCTCGTAGAGGTGGCTCTTTAACCAAAGGCCACACATAACAGTAGAGGGAACCTTATGGATACTTTAAAGGTGTTGCTTAAGACAGCAGCTTGCCTAATCCAATGACCCTTTTGATATAATGCATCCCATAAAGTGTTCTAAGATTTGCTTATCACCTCATGTTGGACTGCAGCAACATCCCCCTGGGCTCTCCTCCCCCTGAGCCAGGCAGCTTCATGGCAGGATAAAACTTATGCAAACAGAGATCTACAAAAAAACAGAATTAATAAAATATGCCCTGCCCATGCATTATGAAACACATCTGCCTGCAGAGTGAAATGCCAGCTTTAATTTTTACTAGGGCTTGGGGGAACTGGTTGGGAGGGAAATAAATGCATTGGTGAGCAGCAGCCTCCAAATGTTTGCAGAGATCCAGAGACAGCAAAGAAAAATGGTAGTATCTGGCTCTGATGAAAAGTTTGCAGGTGAGAACAAGATCTGTGTAAGTGGCTGCTGGCTTATGAGCATAGGACTGATTCTGAGTGCAGTGGCGAGCCAAGCTGAACGTCCCATAATCCTCTAGCACAAGGGACAGAGGAATTGCTAGCAGGGCTTCATCTAATCCAATATCCTCTCTCTACCAGGTGCATACAGGAAACTCCATAGTGGGCAATCATGGAATAACTTGCTTATGAAGGAAGCTTTTTACTTCACTCACAGTGGTTTATGGTCTCCAGTGGAAGGGTTTATATCACTCATACATTTTGTTCTTTGCAGTTTAAATGTGGATACTCTTATTCATATATCAACATTTTTTTCTGAAACCTGCTCTTAACTTCAATAAGATCCTGTGGCAGAGAGTTCCACAGGTCAACCATCCATTGTGTAAATTAAGTATGTCCATTTACCAGTTTATATTTGCTGCCTTTTATTTTCAATGAATTAGCTCAAGAAGAAAAAAATACCTGTAGCACCAAGCCTAAAAACTTACTCTGGATATATTACACATTGTACCATTTAGCAAGGCCAGTTCAACCACCTCTGAAGATATGTCCGTGCTAGAGCTGGAATGTGGAATGTACCTGCTGTGACTGAATGCACCCCTGTATTCACACCCTACACACCATGCCCTGTGAGGTATCATTTGAAAACTAATAACTTGCTGGTCAAAAAATATCATGGTAAAATGTGTATAGCAAAATTATATGTAAAGTTATGAATTCCCCTTGAATGATGTTTATGGCACATGTTCAAAGTCACATAGCACCAATTAGGCAGAACTGGACACGGAGGCCTATCTTGAATCTGTGTTTATCTCAATTTACATATAAGTAGTAAACAAGGTCCTTGAAACAGCAAGAGGGAGATGAGGCAAATATGCATTCTGGCAAACACCATGGGACCTTTTTCACCACCATACTCCTTGTCTCTGTCCTCACAGCAGGAATGAGCTTTAACTAGGTGTAACCCTCAGGAAAATGCATTTCAAAGGAACAAAGAGTCCTGTGGCACCTTATAGACTAACAGATGCATTTCAAACGGTGACTGAACTTAAAAGTGAGGGGCAAAAACATCCCATGTTCTCTCTCCCTATCAAACTCTTTCTTTTCCTCCTAAGAAGATGAAAGAAACAGCCCATGGACTTTGGGAGCAGATCCGGACTTGACACTGGGTCAGCAGTGTTACTGGGAAACATTTCTGACTGTAATGCCTTATACTTGGACTCACTTAAAATCTCTCTCTTTGTAGTTAAATAAACTTGTATTATTCTTCAGTCAAAACTAATCCAGAGTTGTGAACTGTGTGGGGAACTCCAGTTGAGGTAGCAGACAGTTGTATGTTGATCCCCCTAGAGGTAAAATGGACCTGATATATCTGGACTGTCCAGGAGAAGGGAAATCCAGCACTTAGAGTGTGTTGGGATCACCCTGCAAGTAATAAGCAAAGCCAGTGGAAGCCAGAGTGTGGTTGGTATTTGCCAACAGGCTGATGGGCTCAGAGCGGCTGGACCAGGGCTATGGCTATACACAGACTCTCAGTGGGTGATCTGCATGCTGTTTGAAAGGAGCCCGGGTTGGGAGCTACAGGAGCAAAACATTGTGAGGCACTCCAGGTTGCACGGCAGGAGTGACACAGCCCCTCGCTGGTCTAGATTGTACCCCGGAGTGTTAGACCTGCCCTAGCGCTGATCGAACTAACCCACTAAAAATGAAAGTGTAGCCACTGTGGCGCAAGTAGCAGAAGTGGCTCACTGCCCTGAGTATGATCCCATCCGAAACCCAGGGTACATACCCAGGAGGCTAGCCCCTCCCGTTGTTTGCACCACCACCTCTACACTTCTGTTTTTAGCACAGTAGTGCAGGTATGTCCCTCGACACCTTCCCACTCATGTGTGGACATGCCCCGAAGGCCCCTACACAATGTGATGTTCCTCCATGTAATCCTTTGGCCTTCCTACCCTTCACTTATGAAAAGGTGAATTATTTATTGTAGATAGGTGGTGAAAAGAAATAGGAAAAAATCAGAAATGGAAAGAATTCTAAACAAATCACGTATGGGAGTAGGCATCAATAGAAGTCAGAAGTCATTTCCGTTTTAGCCAAATACAGGATGGTTCCAGGGGGAATATTCCACCTGACAAAAAGTGCAAGGAGCAAGCCTCTTTTTCCTACTTTTCAAAGCCAGTCACCAAAATCACGATGATGAATGTTTAACAGAACTTTCCTGCTATAATTATCTGAGCAGCAGTTTGTTAATATTGCTTATTTTCAATGTGGATTAATCGCTATTTTACATCAGCCTCAGTTTCTATTAGTTTAGGATTTACATCTGAAATGATAATATGAGCATTTGTCTTGAATAAAACATTTGTTAACCTAGACAAGTTCATTATGTTCTTGAAGGTGAACTGACAGATTAAAGAAGCCGGGAAGTTCCTGATGTGCTTTACAATTGGAAGGATATTAATTGGGAGTTAAGAAAAAATAGCGTCACATGTTTAAGATATTTCAACTTCAAATGATTGTTATCTTTCCTTGTTATTGCCTGTGAACAGTTACACTTCTGTTCTAACTGCAAATTAGCATCTAACCTAATCCACTTCAAAGCCTAATGAGATGCCATTTTACATTATTAATAATACAAACCACTGATGTTTCATGGAGGTGATAGAATAAACCCCAACATGTTGATCTTTCACCTAATTAACCTTGACTGCGTGGGATTTAACACGTGGTATTAGAGTGTGTGGTTAGAGTGATCCTAATACTAATAACATGGACATGATAATTATAGTGCCCCTGTGTTTGAGTTGTGAAGATCAGATGTGGAAGGGGGAGAGGAGATATGTCTTGCATTCATTTGGTATAAATCACGCTTCTGCTGTTAAATCAGTTACATTCAGAGAGATGGTTGATTTACCACAAAGAAAGACAACTTACCCAGGAAAAAGCAGCAGCCTTTACACTGACTTCAACAGGCATTGGATCAAGTCCATGGAGCATGACTCTGTTCTCATATCCATTCTGGAGCAACTCCATTGACAGAGATGGAGGTACTATGGTATAAGTGAAAGCAAAATCAGACCCAGAGTATATGCATAATTATCTGCTAGAGAATGAACAAAAGTGTACAATTCATTATGAGATAGTGCTTATTTATCACCCACGATAAGGAGCATGCAGCAGAGTCCGAAGCCTTTTCCACCTTGGACCCAGTCTACAGATTCTTTAACGTGCCCTCTCCAAAGGGAATGTGCTTATCTGGCTCTATGAAATAAGACCAGTGGAGCAGTAAAGACAGGCTCTCACCCAACCCCCTGATCCAAACACTCTCCAGTTGAACATGGGGAGGTTCAGATCCAGATCCAGACACTGTGGCTCAGGCCCATTTCTAGCAATGAGCTCCGGTAACTCACCTGTGCTGTACAGGATCCTGAAATCTAATTCTGAGAACGTGTTCGACAACATGGCTATGCTATGGGTGCTTTTTCTCTGTTACACTCGTGAAGTGGTGCTGCGGTCTTTGGGCCAAATTCTCCTCTACCACACTGGTGCAGATCTAGTAAATCCTACTGGTCAATCAAAAATAATTGTTTAATGAATGAAGTACATTTTAGCCACTGCCTCCTGTTTCCCTGTCTAGATTGCTCCAAATGCTGCAACTATGGGACAAAAAGCCTTGTGTGCACTGGGTATTTGCCTTGATTTCAGCTGTTGGTGTAGTCAGTGCAGTGTAGCTGCATTTATGCAAAATGCTAGCCTAGACAGAGTATACTGCTGTGAGCCGTCCACTTTACTCGGGATTCACTGCAGTGGGGACTTTGCACTAGTGCAGCCACACTGGTGACAAGGCACTGGTGGCTGTAATTGGGACAAATCCCCTCTGTAGACAAGGCCTGAGAGATTATGAATTGCCCTGGGACTCTTAGGTGTAAAAGGTGCTGTGGGAATGCACATGACTAATTCTAATTACTAATATGTTTTGGAGACCTTGGGCCAGATTCTTAGATGAAGTCAGTGAAGTCACTGAAGTCAATGGAGCTAAACAGATTTACACCTACTGCAGCTCTGGCTGTGTATCTGAATTTTGCGGCTGTCAGAGCATCTCAGGATTTGATGATGCAGTGAAATCCATGTGCCTTTGGTACAGAGTATAAAACACTTCCCTTTTTTCTTTCGGGTAAAGACTGGCACTGGCTGTAAAGGAGCGAATAACTTGCACATCCGAGGATGGACAGAAAAGGAAGGTGACAGTTGTCTTTATATATAAACCTGAGAGTTCATCATGTAATGAGCCAAAGAAAAAATGCAAAGCCACATTAATATGGCTAGATCCGTCCTATTCTCTGCCTGTGGCACATAACAGTCTAGTCTCCTGTGGGCTGTAATACTTTGTCTCATTTCAGTTGTTGGGTTTAGGACATGGGTGCTCAGTGGTGTTGGTGGCCTGTGATATGCAGGCGGCCAGACTAGAGGATCCACTGGTCCCTTCTGGCTTTAAACTCTATGGCTCGGTATTGTGTTGCTCTGGTCTATGCTTTTGGTCTTTGCCTGAGAAGATTACATTGGTTGGTAGAATGCTGTCAGTTGTTTTCACTGTTCTGTGGCCTGTTTCAGTTGTACACGTTGCCATTATGCCTGCGATGATCAGTAGAAGAAAGCGAAGGGTGTTGCTAGGACTCACTTTGGGGCAATGACGGGAAGCCTTGGAAAAGCCCGTCTGTGATTTACGGCCCAGTTGGTAGCTGGGTTCATTGTGTGTGTTCACCTGGCACATTGCCGGCTGTACCCAAGACTAGAAGTGGGAGCCCTGTGGCATGCAGGCTGTTGTTCTACCATGTGAAGCCAAGAGAAGCATCCCCTGGCTGAGCAGAGAAGAAGTAGGCTAAAACCGGTCTCAGCTGGGAGATGTTCTCTGTATATGTTAATGCCTGATGCAAAATTCCAGCCATAAACAGCATGTTGGCCTCTTGCGAAAGGGTAAAACATGAGCCCAAAACTTGATCAGGAGGAGACAGTGACCATGTGACTGAGCACCGGGGTGCTGACCGCAAGTGGAGTGGACCCAGGGGGTTCTCTGAGGCTATCCCCACAGAACATTTAACCCCTACATGACCAGGCCAGGAGTGGTTAATAACATCCTCCATTTCTGAACATTTTGGTGCAAATCCACCAAACGCGCACAGCTTTCACCAGCTTCATTGATAGCGGCTCTGCCAGGGTGCCACTCTCAGCTTCACCACCCCCTGCTCACCTTAGAGGTGTCCCTCTGACTTCTTTGGCAGAATTCGCTGGGAAATATAGCCTTGGCATTCCACCCAGTTCTGTGTAAAACAGACGTCGACACTAACAGACACATCCTAACCTTTGAGGGCTAAACTGTCACTGGCTAATCTTCCCACACCAGCACTCCACTCCAGCAGGAGAAGCAGGCACAGAGCGGGAGTAGCTGCTGGTCAAAGCAGAAGGAGCTGCAGAGCAGATTTCTGATCTCCCCTTCACCCAGTTCCATGGGGCACATGCTATGCAGAAGGGCTGCTCCCTGGCCTTTTTACCTTGCACAGCTCTGAACGCTCACAGTTGGAGCACGGGGACTGGTAGGCTGTTTGCCTACAATCCCTCCCACCTCCACTGCAGTGCATAGTGTAGAAGGTGGTACATGACCCTGAGTTAGACCCAAGTTTGATTCATAGCTGAGCTCATCATATGCACAGTACAGAACCCAGCTTTCCTAAAATACCTCTAGGCTCCAGCAGTGCCACTGGGATGGGAGTGAAGGAAGACGTTCTCATTCAGAGCTTAGAGGCCTAAGCAAATAAACATACGGTGTGGGAAAATAGCGCATGGCTTAAAACAGAGACGGGGCTCTTAAAATATTATTCTAGTATCTTGTTTAATTCCACAGAGATTCCTGGGGGGATGACACAGGTACCTCAATCTGTTGGCCTCCTCATACCTTCCCACAGTAGGCTGTGGAGGGTTTGGGGTGATTTGTTCATCTGCAGAGGGCGTGGGGGGGGGAGGGTCTTGAATGATTGTGTCAAATCCATTCCTGGTGGAACTCCACTTATGGGAGTTAAATCTGAATCTCACCCATGGAGACTTTCACCCCATACATCTGAACCCAGTCCAGGTCAGTAGTGAGCAAGATACGCTTAGATAGCTGTTTAGTGACCTTAGGTAAAATGGCATAATGGACAGCTGGAACTAGCTGGCAATCTTAGAAGAATGACTGATGTTATCATTGGCATTGAGAATGAACTCGCTTCTCACTTTTATGGGCAGTCATTCCAGCACAGGGGTGTATCATTTTTGGAGATGCTTTTACTGCCATTGTCCCTACAATCCCAGTTCCGGGGGCTACTTATGCATCCGAAGAAGTGGGCTGTAGTCCACGAAAGCTTATGCTCTAATAAATTTGTTAGTCTCTAAGGTGCCACAAGTACTCCTGTTCTTCTTTTTGAAAACTCTAGTTTTTTTTGCAGATAATAACTTAGAAATTAACTGGCAAGAGCACTGTATCTAATTCCTATATATGTATAAAAAAGGAATTAAATAAATATTAGACCGACTCAACTCTAATACTAACATGTTCTCACATCTTGTGTCAAGCCACTTAAGGGACACTGGTTCAGTTTAAAATTTTAATATATATTCTTACTTTGTTACTAACTCTTGAATACAACAATTGAAACAATTGTAGAAAAATCTAGATTACTTTCTATTATTTTTTTGCAGTTCACCAAGCTTGGAATAGATCACTTAACTTTGGAAACATCCTAATGGGGCAAGGCCCCCATGAGTTTATACTGCACCTGCCTGGGGCTCTAGGGATGTTACACCACTACAAATACACTTCTACCCCAATATAACGTGGTCCTCGGGAGCCAAAAAAATCTCACCATGTTATAGGTGAGACTGCATTACATCGTGGGAGGGAGAGGAATTGCTTTTACCACTTCCCTCCCCCCCCCAGGCTTGCCACACCAATCACCTGTTTGGCCCGGCAAGCCTGGAAGGGGTGGGGTGCAGTGGAGTGGCAGCGGCATGCTCAGGGGAGGAGGCGGAGATGAGCTGGAGCGGGGAGCGGTTCCTCTGTGGCCCCCCGTTACTTGCTGTGGCCCTCCCCGCCCCCGCCCAGCTCACCTCCGCTCCACCTCCTCCCATGAGCACATCACAGCTCCGCTTCCCCACTCCTCCCAGGGTTGCTGCACCAATCAGTTGTTTTGTGTGGCAAGCTTGGGAGGGAGGAGAAGCGGAGCTGAGCAGCGCGCTCGTGGGAGGAGGCGGAGCGGAGGTGAGCTGGGGCAGGGGGGCTGCAGCAAGTGGGGGGGGGCGCGCAGAGGAACTGCTCCCTGCCTCAGCTCACCTCGACTCCGCCTCCTCCTCCTTCTCCCATGAGCACGCCACTCAGCTCCGCTTCTCCTCCCTCCCAGGCTTGCCACGCAAAACAGCTGATTGGCGCAGCAAGCCTGGGGGGGGGAGAAATGGAGCTGCGGCGCATTCATGGGAGGAGGCAAAGCGGAGGTGAGCTGGGACAGGGGGGCCCCACGGAGGGTCGCAGCAAGTAACAGGGGACGCAGAGGAACCGCTTGCAGTAACACGTATTCGGATATAACGAGGTAAAGCAGCCCCATCCCCCGGAGCACTGCTTTACCGCGTTATATCTGATTTCACATAATATCGGACTGCATTATATCAGGGTAGAGGTGTAATATACTAAAAACTGACCTTAAACAGGAGTGAAACTTACACTTTCAAGTCACTTTCACATTATTGCCAATCCCAAATGTTCAAAAATCATGAATCAGGCTCACCAAAAATCATAAGATTGGCTTTAAAATAACGAGATTATGTAAAAATAATAAATTTGGGATTCTTTTTATTTGCCTTCTGCTTTTTGAGCCTTTAGGGTGCACTGGGGTCACGTTTTGAAGCTTTCTCCACAGCCACGAGGGCTAAAAACTTTTCTAGAAACTTTTCTTTAAGAATGAAGGCTGAAATCATCACATATCCACTTGATTCCAGGAGCTGGGGCTTTAAGGAAAACAATAATTATCATGAGAGTCATGACAAAATCATGAGAGTTGGCAACACTGCTTTTACTTCTATTTAAAGGCTAGTCACTTTCCAGAAGGCTCTTAAACACAACATTACTGTGTTTGAGTTGCAGTTCTTACAGGAGAATATTTAAAACCAAACACCAAGAAAATTCCACATTTTAAAGTTGAGAAAAAAATTGAGACTTCTGAGGTATATCAGGGCCACTTCAGACAGGAAAGGAAAATAAACAGGCACAGGAGCTCTGGGCAGCTCTTCCTCTTGAAAGAAAGCTGGAGGGTCTTCTCATCCTTAATTCAGTAAATTTTTTATTGCCATCAATGCCTCCGCTCATAGTTATTAACATGTGCTTAATAACTATAAACTTCATACTTAAATATCTGAACCATCTTATCCAGAGCTACACATTTCATACATATTGGCTCAGGGACTACATTTTCTGACACACTCTGAACAGTGCTAAGCACTGGTGCTCTGTGAATAATACAAATCATGACAATAATCGTCGACTTTATGGACTCTGTGGATGCAATTTCTGTTCTTTGTTCTGGAATTGGCCTGGATACAACTGAAACCCTAAGAATTTGAGGCATAAACACATTTGATACTTATATGACACTTTCTCATTCTTTTTCTCAAACTCAGAACAAAAATGACAGAACAAAATGGTTTTCAGTTAAAATCTAAAACTGCACAGCAGCCATCGCTCTACAACCCAGCATGGGGCACACCCTGCCACCCCTTGAGGGTTAAGTGATCTTCTCTCATCACACTCTCATTCTCCATCCTTCCTGACCCCTGTGCTGCTTTTCATGCTGTCAACCATGACATCCATCCCAACCTCCTGGGACCGTGTGCTGGAGTCTCATAGAACTGACCGCCTTGGTTTTGCTCCCATGATCTATCAGGGTCTTTTTTTTTTTTGCAGTATGCAGCAGAGAGAAAAGCTGGCCTGCTGGATAGGGAGCTAGCCCTGAAAGACCTGGGTTCTACTCCGCACATGGACTTCCTGTGTGACCTCAGGCCAGTGCCCTAAGAACAGAGTTTCAAAGGTTTTTAGGCACCTAAAGATGCAGCTAGGCATCTAGTGAGATTTACACAGCACCTAACCTTCTAGGTGCTTTTGAAAATCCCATTAGATGCCTAAATACCTTTGAAAATCTGTCCTGTAGTCTGTGTGTGCCTCAGTGTCCCATGTGTACAATGGGGTTAACAGCATTGCTCTACCTCACTGAGGGAGAAATAGGTTAGACCTTGTGAGGCACTCAGATACTACAGTGATGGGGCCACATAAGTACCACAGATAGAGTGGGGACCTCTCTAGCTATACCACTGCTATCCCTTCCCTGGGTTTGGCCCCTTTTTTCACCTATACCCCTCAAATCTCCCCCTTTTCTGAATGTAACCTTGGCTCAGAGGGCTTGGCTGTATTTTTTCTTTGTTATCTCTAAAACAGGGGTCTCAAACACGCAGCCCGCGGGGCTATTTTCTACGGCCCGCAAGCCCCTTGCAGCTCCCCCGCCCTCCCCCAGTGTTTACCTAGAGTGGTTCCGGCCGGAGGTGCGCTGCCCTGCTCTGCCCTGCCCCGCGCCGCTCCAGGAAGAGGTTGGAACGTGGGGAAGGAGGGGCAGAGGGGCTGTGTGTTGCTGTTGCTTCAGGCACCGCCCCCAGCAGCTCCCATTGGCCAGGAACGGGGAACCATGGCCAATGGGAGCTGCTGGGGGCGGTGCCTGAAGCAAAAGCAACACACAACCCCTCTGCCCCCCGTTCCCCACGTTCCAACCTCTTCCCGGAGCAGCGCGGGGGCAGGGCAGACAGGCAGGCAGGCAGGCAGGGAACCTGCCCTGCCCCCGGTACGCACCGGGCCAGGTCCTGCCCCCTGAACCTCTCTTGCAGCTGAACCCCTTGTTGTGAGTCCCCTGCCACACCCTGCACCCCGACCCCCTGCCATACCCTGCACCCCTCCTGCATCCTGACCCCCTGCCCTGAGCCCCCTGCCGCACCCTGCACCCCGACCCCCTGCCCTGAACCCCCTGCCTCACCCCGCACCCCTCCTGCATCCCAACCCACTACCCTGAGCCCCCTGCTGCACCCGGCACCCTGACCCCCTGCTGTACCCCTCACCCCTCCTGCACCCCACACCCCAACTCCCTGCCCTGAGCTCCCACCACACCCCATACCCCTCCTGCACCCCCTGGGGGCAGGGAGGGGGCAGAGATGGGATGGGGATTTCAGGGAAGGGGTTGGAATGGGGGCAGGGAAGGGGTGGGAAGAGGTGGGGCAGGGGTGGGGCCTCATGGAAGGGGTGGAGTGGGGGTGGGGCCAAGGGTGGCGGGGGGAGGTGTAAGTAATGCGGCCCTCAGGCCAATGTACTAGTCCTCATGTGGCCCTCATGAGTTTGAGACCCCTGCTCTAAAACAACCCTTCCTACCTCCCCCCAATTCCTGTTTTACAAGCTAGACTTCCAGATCCTTAATTTAATCCCCAGTCCTTTCTTATCTTAATCACCCTGCCTCTGTTTGTAAACAAAATACTGACTCCTTGCCCCAGGGGCACCTCTCCTCTGCAGAATTTATATCACACTAATGCTGTGCCGTAGTTAAGTCCTCCATCTGAGAGCTCCGCCTGGAGCTTGCACATCTCCTGTATGAAACACGGGGGTGGGCAGGAAGAAGATGGGAAGGGTGAGAGCAGATTGAGCCTCATTGGGAGAGGCTGGTGGAAGCAGCCAGGTTGGTGGGAGCGCAGAAAGAGGGTTAAGGAAACTTGCTCCCCACCCAGCAGCGCAAGTAGGGCAGTACAGTACAGTATGCCATACTAGCAAGATATTTTTAGCTGGTACGGTGTACCGGAAAGAGGAGCAGCAGAACATGCCGGCAGCTCCTCTGGCGCAGCTGTTCCGCCCCCAGCCCTTCCGCGCAGGGTCTCCTCCATCTGTACAGCAGCCCTGCCAGAGGACAGCCACACCGGAGGAGCTGCCAACGTGGGGCTGCCCGGTGGCCACATGTTCTGCTCCTTTTCCCACTGCGGTTCCCGGGGAAAAACCTGTGGTTCAGAGCTCTCCCGGGAACTTCAGCGGGGAAAGGAACAGAACCCCATCCTCGCCCCGTCCCACCCCCTGCCCTTCCATGGAGCTGCGTCTCCTCTGGCTCCCAGCAGCAGCCCCGCCAGGGGACGGGGCTGGGGGCGGTACAGCCGGGCCAGAGGAGCTGCTGGCATGGGACCATCCAGCGGCCCCATGTTCTGCTCTTTTCCCCGCTGCGGTTTCAAAGGGGCAGCAGGAGGAGGACAGAGCCCCCTCCGATAAGGGGGGGGGATCATGGGGAGGGGATGGGAAGAGCGTGGGGGTCCCGAGCTGGGGGCGGGGCAGGAAGGAGTCACATGAAGGGTCACACGAGGAGGTCACATGCCCCCTGTGCCCCTCCCATGCCAGTAAGAAATGGATTCCACTTGCACCACTGTTCCCACCCCCAGGTGCTACCCGCTCTTCCTCTATCAGAATGTGTCCTGCGCTGCGAAGGGGAGAAGCACAGCACATCTGATGCCATGTTCATTCCCACCTAGTGGCATTTGACTTGCTGATGAGCCAAGCCTTGCACAGAGAACAATGGCACAAGGGCTGCTGAGCTGCTGTCACACACAGGATGGGCTCTGAACCCAGAAGGAGCAGCAGCGCACTTGTGTTTAGACTCTGAAGTTGATACTTTAATTCGATTAATTAGGTGGGCATGCTTTACACTGGAATTTTGCTTGCACAGCTATTTAAAGCCTGATTAAATGTTTGCGGAGCTTTTATGGCTGTTAATTAACAACTGGATGGCAAGAGGAGAACACACACACACAAAGCTATCAGACAAGATGCCAGGCCAGGGAGCCCAGCCGACCAGATATCCCTGCTGTCAGATGAGGGTGTCAGCTACTAGCCTTTATGACACCCGTATTACATCATTAGGGAGGGTGGTTGCTGGTACCTGGGGCGCATGCTTTAGGGGAACGTGGTGTTGTTGATCCACTCAACAGGCTGATGAAGGGTGAACTGAAGTGAGAACTGGCTTCAGCTCAGAAATAAATGCTGAGTAATTTATCAGGCTGTTTGTGTGGGGTGGAGGTGGGGGAGATTAATCAGAGAAATAAATATTAATTAGGGATGGGCTCAAGATTCCAGACTTATTTCTGGGTCAGGAGCCAAGTTAATCCAAAATTTGGGCCGATTAAGACCCAGGAATTTGGGCCAGGCTCAGAACTAGTTTTAAATTACTTTAAAAACTATATCTCACAGGGATGAAATCTTCCGGCACTTCCTCATATGCTACAGCCGTCCCAGGATGCATCATTCTGTGATATCCCAGGAAGCAAAATATATCAGTGATGTCACAGGGTGATGCATTGTGAGATGGTTTTAGCGAATAAGAAAGTGCTGTTGGATTTTGCAGAGAGGAAAAAGAATTATTTCAAAGTAGGTTAAAACATATGTCCATGCTAATCGCCCCACGCACACTGCATAATGGGGGTGGAGAACACGTATGTCCATGCTCTCCTCAGGATTCCTTCCCCCTTTGGCGTTGACCTTTCAAAGAAAACTGAATGGAATATAAACCATATTCTGATCACTGCAGCTAATTACAGGCCCTTCCACTTAATTAAATCACTGGCTAATTTGATCCTCCACTTATTAATTTAATCAAAACCTCTGGAACCAAATCATTTGTAGTAATAAAAATAACACTACTTGTACTCTTTCTTTTGATGATTTCTGATAGCTATAGGCCTATATTTGGATAGCCTGTTCACTGGCTGCAGAAAGTTGCCATTTAATTAATAAGGGAGCAGCCCAAGTACCAGGGCCGCCACAACCCGGCACTACAATTTGGGGGGCGGCGACCATGGCGGTATTTCGGCAGCAGGACCTTCCGTCACCTCTGTGGGGGGCGGCATTTCGGGGTGGGACCTTCTGCTGCCTAGGACGGCAGAAAAACTGGCAGCGCTCCTGCCAAGTACTGAACTATATAGAGATGGAAGGCCCAACCCTGTGGTCATGTGGAGCCCCACCGATGTCACTGGGCTCAGCGTAGATGCAGGGCTCCACCTGTCTGGCGCTCACTGCAGGGTCGCAGCTTTATTCTATAAGCTCCCCAGTTCAGGAAGCACCTGATTTCATTTGTCTAGTTATATAATTATATTTCTGCTGCTTGGTGGGTTGGCCGAGTAACCCCTCTCTGATTTGGTCCTTTAAGATAGCAGAGGATTTGAGACACTGCCCTCTGTACTCATCCAGGATTGTGTGGCAGAGACGAGCGAGTGAGCAGATGCTCCCTTGGGCTGTGGTGTTAGGTTCTTTGTGTAAGTGCCAACCAGGCAGGAGTGCGAATGGGGAAGCCAGTGAAGCTGCTATTCAGACTAACATGGGAATGCAATGGGGACTTTTGAGGAAAAGTGACTGCTTCTCTGTATTACTGGGCCAAATTCAGAAAACCCCAACCCTTAACCTAACTTATACCCGCTTATACTCAGTTAAGACTTCCCTAGATCTTTTTAAACCAACTCTATCCATGTGTGAGGGTATCTACATCTGGCTAACTACCCTCCCCAGAGCTGGAGAAATATGTGAGAAGGTGTAAGCTAAAGAAGTCATCACCTTACCTTGACTTGCACCCTCATGCATCTCTCTCCTCAGCAGGTGTGTTCAACCAACTTAGCTTCCTTTACACATGGGTAGAGTAGTTTTAGGGGATTGTAAAATCGTCGGAGTGCAAGGAGACATCACTTCTGAATTTGGTCCCCCATGTCCAGCTGCCCTAAATCCTGAAGAAGGGGATGGAATTGTCACCTCTGCTTTGGCAAAGGAAGATGAAGCGTGATTGGAGACCTGGATGAGCTGTTTGCCACTATAAACACTGTTGGTCCATATGCCTCCTTCTAGTCTGGCTGCAGTTGGACAGCCATTGGAGACCCTGTTGTGGATCAAAATTTTCCACTTATACAAATAACAAAGTTTAATCTTCCTTTTTAATCTTGATTTTGACTTTCAGTATAAATTACCTACTCTCAGGTGTCACTTTAAATTGATTTGTTATGCTAAATACTTGCCAAATAAATAATGAGCTCCCGAATTAGTCTATATGCAATATGACAAGGAGTAAATTATTTCTAACAATTCCTTTTATCGGGCAAGGATTAAATTATTTCTGTGCTCTGACTCTCAGGGTCGGGTCCTCTCTGAAAATGTGCTAGCAGCACTTAGCAATTCCAAGCTTCCCTGCATGCTCTTTTCGGATATTAAATGTCACCGCTTTCCACATTTTATCACATTATTACAGCCTGGAAGGGATCAAATTAATGAAGGCTGGAAGAATCCAACATGTGCATGTGGGATATCGCTTATAAAATCATCCTTCAGATTTTAGAGCAGGTTCCAAGGTGATACTATAAGGCAGAAGAGCAACCCAATCTAAGGCTATGTCCACACTAGCACTTTTATTGGTCACACTTTTGTTGGTCGGGATGTGAAAAAACAGACCACTGCCCAAATTTCACCAACAAAAGCACCAGAGTGGACAGCCGGTGGGAGATGCTCTCCTGTCAACAAAGCTACTGCAACTTGCTGGGGGTAGTTTAATTATGCCGACGTGAGAGAGATCTCCCATCAGCATACAGTGGCTACATGGGAGACCTTACAGCAGTACCACTGTAAGGTCTCTCATATAGACATAGCCTAAGAGAGAGGATGTAGGTGAGGTAATATCTTTCACTGGACCAGCTTCTGTTAGTGGAAGGTACAAGCTTTGGAGATACACAGAGCATTCAGGTCCTGACGAACAACAGAAGTTTGACCCATAAAAGATAATACCTCACCTACCATGTCTCTGTCATATCCTGGGACCTACATGGCTACAGCAACCCTGCAAACAAACTGATCTAAGGAAAGTTGATTACAACCTTTCCAAAAATCAAAACAAAACAACCAAAACCACAAAAAACCGAACAGCTCTTGAAACCTACTTTAAGTGACCAATTTGTTTGCTTAGTGCAAATAGTTCTTTTTTTCCTCCATAAAGGTGGAGCAGAACTGTAGCTCATATACATCAGGGGCCATACTGGGTCAGACCCAGTGGCCCATCTAGCCCTTTATTCTGGCTTCTGACAGTGGCCCGTGCTAGTTGCTTCACAGGAAATGAACAAAACAGGTCAATTTTGAAAAAAGCAACAGAGGGTCCCGTGGCACCTTTAAGACTAACAGAAGTATTGGGAGCATACGCTTTCGTGGGTAAGAACCTCACTTCTTCAGATGCATTTGAAGAAGTGAGGTTCTTACCCACGAAAGCTTATGCTCCCAATACTTCTGTTAGTCTTAAAGGTGCCACAGGACCCTCTGTTGCTCTTTATAGATTCAGACTAACACGGCTACCCCTCTGATACAGGTCAATTTTGAGTGATTCATCCCCTATCATCCACTCCCAGCTTCTAACAGTTGGAGGTTTAGGGACACCTGGAGCATGGGGTTATGTCCCTGACCATCTTGGCTAATAGCCATTGATTGACCTATCCTCCATTAATTTAATTAATTCTTTTTTAAACCCAGTTATACGTCTGGCCTTTACACCATCCTCTGGCAATGAGTTCCACAAACTGGCTGAATTGTGTGAAGAAATACTTCCTTTTGTTTGTTTTAAACCTGCTGCCTATTAATTTAATTGGGTGATCCCTGGTTCTTGTGTTATGTGAAGGGGTAAATGAGAGTTTGCTGTTCTTAGATTGGGAACATAATTCCACTATAGCACTAGCAAGCACAAAAGCAGAGGACATTGGTAATGAGATCATAGAATCATAGGACTGGAAGGGACCTCGAGAGGTCTTCTAGTTCAGTCCCTGGCACGCAAAGCAGGACTAAGTATTATCTAGACCATCCCTGACAGGTGTTTGTCTAACCTGCTCCTAAAAATCCCCAATGATGGAGATTCCACAACCTCCCTGGGCCATTTATTCCAGTGCTTAACCACTCTGACAGTTAGGAAGTTTTTCCTAATGTCCAACCTAAACCGCCCTTGCTGCAATTGAAACCTTTTGCTTCTTGTTCTACCCTCAGAGGTTAAGAAAAACAATTTTTCTCCCTCCTCCTTGTAACAACCTTTTATGTACCTGAAAACTGTTATCATATCCCCCTCAGTCTTCTCTTCTCCAGACTAAACAAACCAAGTTTTTTCAATCTTCCCTCATAGGTCCTGTTTTCTAGACCTTTAATCCTTTTTGTTGCTCTTCTCCAATTCGTCCACATCTTTCCTGAAATGTGGTGCCCAGAACTGGACACAATACTCCAGCTGAGGCCTAATAAACATGGAGTAGAAGTCAGTAGCAAAACTTTTATTGACTTCAATCTATTTTAGGCAATTTTCTGACCCCATGCCTGTAATATCTGAGGGCCTTACAATCCTTAATGTGCTTATCCTCGGGATGACAGGGAAGTGCTTTTACCCCCGTTTTAAAATAGAACAGATAAGGAACTAAGGAGCAAAGTGTCTTACACAGGAAGTCTGTAGGGGAGCAGGGAATTGAACGTGCATCGTCTACATGCCAGATTAGCAGCCTAACTACCAGGTCCATGATTTTAGCCAACCTCTCTTCATCAGCACTGCTACTGATATGGTGCTGGTAGTTGGTGGGTAAAGAGAGGCTTTCACTCTCTGTGGTTCATTTCATCAGCATGACACTTCGAAAACAAAGCACATCGAACCCCAGCAAAAAGCAATAATGCTGCAAGGGGGGGGGGGGAATCATCACTCTAGTAATGGACCAAGCAGATGACCTGCAGCTTTCTATGTAGGTTTCTTTGCTGTACATTAAGATATTATTGGGATTGTATGAGGAAGATAATATTCTGAATAAAGTGAGATGTGTCTGCTAATGCTTAAAGATGCATATTATTATTTATTGAGATGTAAGGCTGTTAAATGAATCCCATTGAAGAGACTGCCAGGCCCCATTACTGTAATTTGTTGTGTAAAACAAGGGTTTCTTCATGTTATTCTAATGTCACCTTGCAGAAGTTCTGTCTACATGCTCCTGGTTTTTCCTGTAATGTGCTGCTTTTGTGGCTAATTCAGCGCAGCTGTTTAGTTAAAGATTGTCTTTACAACACTCCTCATTATTGCTGCTGGCTTCTTTGAAGTCTTAAATCGCAAGTTAATGTCTGTAACGTGTAAAATACAGCATCGCAGCACTGCACTAGGCAAAGACAAAGTGGGAGAGATTCCAAAAACTGCAGACACCACAAATAAAAATAACACTTGGGTCTTTCTCTAGCAATTTGGACTCCCAATGCCCTGTTCAGAGTGACTGCTCCATCCAGCCCATTTCCTTTGTCCTCTTTAGTTCCATTACCGAGGGCATGGTAATGATTCTGAACTGATATTTATGTTGCATGCCAAAACATGAAGCTCGGCCCAATGTTGCAAGAAAATTAACGTTGCAACGTCAAGAACTCAGAAGCGAAGAAAAGCCAGAATTAAGACTGGCTGGGAAATAACAGAGAAATATTAACAGCAGTTAGTAGAAGTGAAACTCGGGCTCCTAACTTCCTACATATTCTCCTAGGCCAAAAGGCTTTTTAATGGGAACTAGAAGAGATCAAGCCAGCAAGCTGATTGGCCAGTGTGGGCAGCGTAGCATGGCTTGGGAGCATTCACAGTGCTGCTGGTACAGTCAGAAAATTAAGGAGCAAGTGTGGAACTAGTTGTACGGCGCATGTGCCAATGGCTTAGTCAAAGCTGCAAAGTGGGGATAATGGCACTTATCCGCCCTAGAGGGGAGTTGTAGGGTTTAATAACTTTATTTCTGGAAAGCACATTAAGCTCCACAGATGAAAGGTGCTAAGTACTGCAAGTGCAAAATAAGCTTGTGATCCAACCCACTGAGCACACGTTTATTAACGTTGGCAAAACTACCTGTTTTTCCCCAGCCTCGTTCTTGGGAACAGCTGAATTGTTTTTGCTGAAACTTTTCAGATAAATTCAGCCTGAAGTAGAGAACAAACACGTAACGTTTTAGTCCAAATAGCTGAAGACTAGCATAGTGATAAGTCACTTAGAACAGGGGTTGTAATCAAAAGTGTTAGCAACTTTAACTCCATGTGATGTGGTGTGTGGCAGTTACAACAGTGCCTTTCATCCCAAAAGATCCCAATGCATTTTACAAATGTAGGCCAAACCGAGGGGCAGGACAGCAGACACCAGGGGTGCTGGAACAATTTGTGTAGTGGGGGTGCTGAGAGCCACTGAACCAAGCTATAAACACTGTATATGATGGAAACCTAGTGGTGCAAGTAAGGCGGTCCAGTCCAGTACGCCATACCAGTAAGATATTTATAGCCGGTACTCTGTACCAGAAAGACATGGGGGAGAGCAGAACAGCGCAGCTGTACCGCCTCCAAGCCCCATCTCCAGCCATGTCCTCCTGCAGGGCTGCGGGGACCCCAGACAGGACTCAGGAGATGCAGCTGTATGGAAGGGCTGGGGGCGGTACAGCCGCACCGGAGGAGCTGCCAGCGTGGAAAGGCCAGTGGCCCCACATTCTGCTCTTTTCACCGCTGCAGTTCCAGACAGCCCTGAAGTTCAGAAGTCTCTGGTGCAACAGAAGGAGGACAGAGCCCCCCCTCCATGTTATGTGGGGACAGGGAGAGCATGGGGGGCCCTGGGCTGGGGGCAGGGTAGGATTCCAAAGTGGCTGGAATCACCAGCTTATTAGTGCAATTAGTCACATGGGGGTCACATGGGGAGGTCACCCCCCCCCCCCCAAGCTTTAGCAGGTGCCCCCCTTTGTGTTCCTCCCATGAGTGCAATTTACCAGCAAGAAATGCACAACTGTGGAACCCTTTCAAGACAGGGAGTGCTGTGGCACCCCCAGCACCCCTAGTTCCAGCACTTATGGCAGGCACCTCAATCAATATGTAGGTACCTAACTAAGTACACTGATTTCAAAGATTCTGAGCATCCATAGCAGTGAAAATATGGAGATAGATGCTTAAGGTGAGGCCTCCAAGTTTGGAAGTGCAGACCATAGGCTGGCAGACAAACTACACCCAGGAATTGTTTTATGTACCACTGACATGCAGACATTTCAGGAGTGAAAGACAGATGCTCTTTACAATCTCACAGCACACTAGAGAATCCTTCGGGGGGAGTGAAGAAGGCTGCTCTGCCCAGTGACTGTTCCAAAGGATGTTTAAGGAGACAGCATGTGACTGCCTGATGTCAAGATTTGGTCAGGGCAACAGGGGTAAGCCTTCCCCTTTTAGGAAGATGTTTATGATGTAACACCACAATGGCAGGCTCACCCTTAGTTTAACTTACTCAGGATGGATCATGACAGGTCAGGTTCTCACAGACGGACCTAGCCAATCAATCCACAGCCATAATGTGGTTAATGATAGGAGTCATGTTAATGGCCAAAGTGGCTGGAATCACCAGCTTATTAGCGCAAGCTGAACTTCGGGAAGTAGGGGTAGGGGCGGGGGTAGTGCAGGGGACACTTGTCCACCAAGGTCTGGTTTCCAGAGCACTAACTCATCTCACATAGGTCACTGAACACCCAGCAAGGAGACAGCAAGGCCTTTGGTCAACATCACCCCAGACAAGATTCACAGCTGTGACCTTGCTGGGATCCTCAGTGCCAATTCCAGCAATCTTAGCTTCTGTTCTTACACGGCCAAACCCATCTCAATATGATCCAATTCTACTCCTATCGAAGTTGACAGCAAAACTTCCACTGATTTAAAGCAAGATCAGGGCCTGGAATATCTGTATAATCCAAACGCAGAGGGAAACCCAGGAGAAAAACTGCAGCAGAGGTAAACAGGAACACGAAGTTCAAAGTGGAAAGAAATTAAAATGTAAAACAGAAGATCATAGTCAGGATTAGATTTAGGAGTGTATAGTCTGTGTTTTGGATAAGATGTAAAACCAAGGTCTTGAGCAGCTATGATCACAAAAGCTCCCATGATACTTTTCACAAATGTACATATATGTCCAGACCAGTTCCAGTTTAGGTAATTACATTTTACCTACCTAAATTTAATCCCATATTTTTGACTGGATAGTTCATTCTTCTTCACTTCCTGGCCTAAACTGCTGGGTAGTGTTGCAGTGCTGTGTATTGTCAAATAGATGCTGACTTCTGCCCCAGAGGTGGTTCGATTTCAGTGGAAGGTGAAGTTATTCTGTAACAGGATAGCTGGGTATTCTTCTTTTGGATGACCTTGTTAGCAGGTGATGGACTCCAGCTAGGAGATGCTGACTGATTCCTGCTAGCTCACTGAGACAAGTATTACTGATTAACTCCACTGTGGAGATAAGGAAGGTGATCTGATGCTATGGAGATGGGCATAGAAGCAGACAGATAAATACTGTTATGCTGGAGGGTGTTACTGGCTCCAGCAAGCATATTTTTGATTTATGGGCAATCACAGATACTGATGGGCATGCTACTCACCTTTCATTCGGGCCAAAGGGAGCAATTAAATTTACCTTTGTTTAGTGATTGCTGAAACAATAGAAGTCACCATCCAAAGCATGGACCAGCATGGCAAGGCCAAAGGAACAATGATATATAGTTAAATGGGGAAGCAATTCTTTAGTCAGAGGGAACTAGAGTTTAAGACAGAAAGAACTCAACAGAGAAGACCTAGGAACAGTCACACCTAGGGAGAAAGTTTTTTTGCTCTAATTTGAGATACTGATAAAGCCAAAGCTCAGGCAAGAGACACATTTGGACTAACTAATATGTGCAAATCCCATCTGTGGGAGCTGAACACTTGGAAATGTGGCCCCATGTCAGTGGAATGATGCCAGTTTACATCAGCTGAGGGTCTGGCCCCATTGTGTAGATGTTGCTTAGGAGCCTCATCAACTCACAGATTCCTGTACAATATTAGATGAAGTTTCCACTGAGCGCTGGCATCTTTTGGGATAAAGGCAAGATATTCCACCATTGTGAATAAAACATAGAGGTGAAGCACTCTGTGCAAGACAAAAGAAAGGGTTAATGCTCTCTTGCCTTCCTCTTCTGATCTGTGTTCAGCCCCTTGAACTCTTAATGATGTTTCACCAGATGCACTGAAGGTGTTTCATGGCTCCAGCTGAGAGATTTTATTTAACAAGTCAAAGTTAGAAATGACCTAGCCACAGGCCAAGAGCTCTTGGAAGCAGTGTCAGTGTTGGAACACAGAGTCAGGAATATGGAATTTCTTCCCTTGCGGTGGCACTGGGAAACGAAAGCAGGAGGGTTGCTTGGGCAGCTGGGCTGTTTTCTACTCATCCCTTTTTTGCAAAACTGCTAAGCTCAGAGCAGATGCCACGCTTGTTAGTCAGTGTTTACAGCCCAGGCTACAGGAGGCTGGGGCCAAGGTGGCAGGTTTAGAGGGGAAGGGATGGGGAAAGAACAGAAGAACTGGGTGGAGCAGCAGTGAAAGGGAGAAGATCTAGAGCAGAGGTCTCAAACTCAAATGACCATGAGGGCCACATGAGGACTAGTACATTGGCCCGAGGACCGCATTACTGACACCTCTCCCCCCCGCCCTGACTCCACCCCTTCCATGAGGCCCTGCCCCGCCTCTTCCCACTCCTTCCCTGCCCCCATTCCAACCCCTTCCCCAAAATCTCCACCCCAATTCTGCCCTTTCCCTGCTCCCAGGGGCTCAGGCAGGGAGTGCAGGAGTGGTGAGGGGTACAGCAAGGGGTTAGGGTGTAGGGTGTGGCAGGGGGCTCAGGGCAGGGGGTTGGGGTGCAAGAGGGGTGTGGGGTGAGGCAGGGGGTTCAGGGCAGGGGGTCGGGGTGCAGGGTGCGGCAGGGGGCTCAGGGCAGGGGTCAGGGTGCAGGAGGGGTGCAGGGTACAGCAGGGGGTCGGGGTGCAGGATGGGTGCGGCATGGGGCTCAGGGCAGTGGGTTGGGATGCAGGAGGGGTGCAGGGTGAGGGAAGGGGTCGGGGTGCAGGGTGTGGCAGGGGGCTCAGGGTAGGGGGTTCGGCTGCAGGAAGGGTTTGGGGGGCAGGATCTGGCCCGGCGCGTACCGGGGGCAGGGCAGGCTCCCTGCCTGCCTGTCTGCCCTGCCCCCGCAAGAGGCTGAAACGTGGGGAAGGTGAGCAGAGGGGCTGTGTGTTTCTGTTGCTTGAGGCAGCGCCTCCAGCAGCTCCCATTGGCCGCGGATCCCCGTTCCCAGCCAATTGGAGCTGCTGGGGCGCTGCCTGAAGTAACAGCCACACACAGCCCCTCCGCCCCCCCTTCCCCACGTTCCAGCTCTTCCTGGAGCTGCGCAGGGCAGGGCAGGCAGGCAGGGAGCCTCCCCTGCTCCCGGTGCACGTCCAGTCGCCGCTCTGGTAAACACTGGAGGAGGGCGGGGGGACTGCGAGGGGCTCGCAGGCCACAGAAAAGCATCCCGCGGGCCGCGTGTTTGAGACCCCTGGTCTAGAAAGTGGCAGGAGGGACAGGGGAGGTGCAAAGTGAGGGGAAGGATCCACAACAGAGAGAAAAGCAGGAAACAAGAGCACCAAGAAGATGAATGAGGAAGACACAAAGGTCAAAAACATGGAAAATTGAGGGAGTGGAGTGGGAGAATCAAAGCATAAGCATGAAGAAAGGGAGAGGAGGAAAATCCCGGGCAGCAAAAGGGATGAAGCCTGGAGGGGGAGGTTAGCGTAGCAAGAAGAAAAGAAGTACGCAGATCCAGGGCACCAAACAGAGTGAGAAAAGGGTTCCTTGCAGTGAAAAGAGGAAATGCAACAATGGACAAGCAGCCCAGAAATAAAATAGCTGGTCTGGAGCAGCACTAAAGGAGACATTGCAGAGAGATCAGGGGATGTTCATGAAATCCAGAAACAGCCCCAAATTATTAGACTCAAGGCATCTTAGGAAATGGTAGTGTTTGGGCCAGATTGCACTCTCAGTTTGAGCTAGGTGAACGTAACGGATATTTCGATTTGCTGGTAATTTGGAGAAAGTGGGGAAGAAAAAACTTCAGTTTGGATTGAACTGAAAATGAGATTTTTCAAAAACGTTGAACACATCAGAAAATTGAAACATTTTTCAAGTCAGAAATAAATGTTTTGCTTCCATCTAACTCAAAAAATGTTGTTTTGATATCAGATATTTTGACCAAAGTCCAGGAGGACTAGATGTGCAAGAAACTGGAGGAGCAGGTTCTCCACGTCCGGCAGAGGGGGGAATTAACCCCAAGTCTCCAACCCCCACTGGAGTACCCTAAGCACTGGGCTGAAGGCAGCTGCTACTGCCCCTCTCCGCCACCCCCAGTTCTGTGAATGAAGTCGTCCTTGTCTTTTGTCAAAATGCATAAAATTGAAATGAACTGTTTCAAGTCTTGCCAAAATGAACTGTTTTGTTTCAGCATCACCGAACCATTTCACTCATTTTCAGTCCAGTCAAAACTATTCGATGAATTCGACAAATTCACAAATAGTGTCAGGGTGACCCAAACTGCTTATTTTCATGGCTGAAGTATTCACAGAGAAAAATTTGCCCAGATCAGCTCTCAGTCATACTTGCACGAAGTTAGAGTAACCCCAGTGAAGTCAATGCTAACAGGCATCATGATCTGGCCCAATTTTGTGAGATTTACCAGCTGGAAGATGAGGAGTACAGGCCGAGCCATGCTAAAGATGGCAGAGCCTTTTAGTGGCTAACTACAACAAGGTCTGTCTTGGTGCCCTAACATACCACTATATGACACTCTATAGCAGGGGTTGGCAGCCTTTCAGAAGTGGTGTGCCGAGTCTTCATTTATTCACTCTAATTTAAGGTTTTGCGTGCCGGTAATACATTTTAACGTTTTTTAGAAGGTCTCTTTCTATAAGTCTATATTATATAACTGAACTATTGTATGTAAAGTAAGCAAGGTTTTCAAAATGTTTAAGAAGCGTCATTTAAAATTAAATTAAAATGCTGATCTTACCCCACCAGCCTGCTCAGCTCGCTGCCAGCCTGGGGTTCTGTTCACCAAGGCCAGCAGAGGGCTGATCAGGGCCTGTGACTGGGACCCCAGACCTGGGGCGGGGGGTGTTTCAGGGGTCAGGATAGAGTGCTGGAGGAGGGGGTTCAGGGCAGAAGGCTGGGGTGTGTGGGGGGGGTTCAGAGATCAGGGCAGAGGGCTGGGAGCCGTGGGGGGTGCAGGGCAGAAGGCTGAGTGTGTGGGGGGTTCAGGGCAGAGGGATGTGGCTGTGGGGGTGCAAGGCAGAAGGCTGGGTGTGTGTTGGGGTGGGAGGTTCAGGGCAGAAGGCTGGGGGTGTGTTGGGGTGTGGGGGGTGCAGGGCAGAAGGCTGAGTGTGTGTGGG
>NC_048309.1:27202238-27319299 GCF_013100865.1 Trachemys scripta elegans
TGTTGGGGTGGGTGGGTTCAGGGCAGAGGTCTGGGCTGTGTGGGGGGTGCAGGGCAGAAGGCTGTGGGGGGGGAGGGCAGAGGGATGGGGCTGTGGGGGTGCAGGGCAGAAGGCTGGGTGTGTGTTGGGGTGGGGGGGTGCAGGGCAGAAGGCTGAGTGTCTGTGGGGGGGTTCAGGGCAGAGGGATGGGGCTGTGGGGGTGCAGGGCAGAAAGCTAGGTATGTGTTGGGGTGGGGGGGTCAGGGCAGAGAGGTAGGGGGTGCAGGGCAGAAGGCTGGGGTGCTCCCAGCCCCCTGCCCTGAGCGGCTCAGGGCAAGGGGCTGGAAGGGATATGCCCTGTTCCACCCGCTTCCCCCAGGCTCTGTCCCTACCTCTCTCTGCATCCTCTACGGAGCTGTGTGCACGCTGACACTGTTCCCCCTCCCCTTCGCTAGGGCCATCAGCTGATTGGCCAGGGACGGAGAGGAGGCGGGGCCGGAAAGCACCGCGCTGGGGGAAGAAGCAGGGAAGGGGGGAAGCTTGGCTGCCGCAGAACCAAGCTTCTGCCTCCTGCCCCCACAGGGGAGAGCAGGGGGCTGAGTGGGGCTGGGGGCCGGGACCGCGGCAGGGAGCTGCGTGCCACTCAGAATCGACTTGCATGCCGTGTTTGGCACGCGTGCCGTAGGTTGCCGACCCCTGCTCTATAGCCTTTGCTAAAGTGTGTGGATTGAGCTCTCAAAGCTCACTTGCTATTTTACAATCAGCCTACTATAGTATGGCCAATTCAAGCATTCAAAAATCATGAGATTGGTTTAAAAATCATGAGATTTTAAATAGTAATCATTCTGGGGGTTCATTTAATTTGCTTTCTGGTTTTTGAGCCTTTTGGGTTCACATTTTCCATCTTTCCTCTGCAACTATGAGTGCTTGAAACTTGTGTTTTCTAAAATGAAAGCTAAGATTGTCACATAATCACATGACTCCAGGATCTGGGGCTTTTGGACAAACACCAAATACTGAAAAACGTACGATAAAATCACTATCACTCATGATTATTGCCCTTGTACATCACTCCCTTGGTCTCAGATCGGCGTGCAGAGGCTTCTGCCTTTGTAATTGGTTGGTGTGGCAGAGAATCTAAGAGATACACCAGGGGACCTTGTGTGCCACATGACTGTCATAATGGGAGTAGGAACCTATGGAGCCCATCCAGCTCTGACCAGATTATCATGGACACAGTGTTCCCATGGGTGGTGCTGGCTCTTAATCAGGCCATGTTCAAGGTCACCTTTGCGGCACATCACCTACTCACTTACCTTACACAGATATGGGATGAAATTCCCCCCCGTGCAGAGCATCCACACAAGGCCTGTGCATCACTCAACTCCCACTAAACTTCCTATCTTGAACATTAAAGCGGGCTTCTGTAGTGCACAGTCCTTTTTGATGGTCTTCTGACCAGGATGAATTTCACCCACTGTGAATGCCCTTTGGCCCCCTCCCCATCTGGGGTGCAGACTAACAAGTTGCATCTCCTTGGGGAAGATCCAGGGCAGCTTGTGTGGATTTACTGGGGCTGGTTTCCCCCGCGCAATGTTCACCACTGCCTGCATTTTGCAGTAGGACTTTCAGTGGGGTGAGTCTTTCTGCTGCTGCCACATGTCATTCTGGTTCCTAGTCCCAAGCATGATGAAACCCAGTCACAGAATCTTTCAAGATACCACTGGACGGTAGGAAGGATGGTTTTGGGATTAAGGCAGGGGGTTGGGAAGCTGAGGATGTTGGTTCTAGCCCTGGCTCTACACAGACTTCCTAGACAACCTTAAACAAACCCCGTTTGTCCCAAAACTTGGGATAATGGTGCTTCCCCATCTCACAGAGGTGTTTCAAAATGGATTCCATTAACACTAGTGAAGCTTTCAGTTACTGTGCTGAATATCTGGCATGGGCCACTGCTCAAAAACAGATTACTGGGCTAGATGGACCACTGGTTTGACCCAGTGTGGCCCCTCTTAGGGGAGCCACGGCAAAGCTATAAATAAACATGTCTGTATCTCCCTTCCCTGTGTGGTTTTACTAAAATAAGGAGCCACAACAAGTAACCAGAGATAGATAGGCAGATCCACAGTGCTGTCCTTTATCAAGCACTGCTTGGAATTGCCTTGGAGGGAAAATGTCAATGATCAGAGATGAAATGAACAAGTGTAGCAGACTTTAGGCTGGCACTTGAATGCCGGGGAATCCATAAGCAATCAGAGGTCCCCACTTAGGTGCAGTGCTATCCTTGCAGCCATGGCATGCTAGAGCCCTGGTTGTTTGTTATCTGCCTTTGGGTATCATGGATTAATTTTGAACCTAATAATGTGCAAGTTAATTTGATTTCACAGGTGGTGGGGAGGGGGTCAGAATGGACAGAGAGAAAAGAAAAGGGGGAGAGACAAATGAAAACAGAGAGGAGGGAAACACACACAGCGTCTCTCTCTCTGGCCAATCTATAAAGGGTGCACTTCACCGTAACAGACAACTGAACAAAAAGAATTTTCCCAACCTAAACATATTAAATACATTTGTCCCAAGGTTCTAATGGACAGAAACTGAGTTGATAACAGACGCATGCTGGGCTGCTGTGGGGAATACCTAACGCTCATTAGAGGGGGAAAGCTGCAGGAGTGATTGCAGTCATGAGAGGCAGGAGTTACAAGGATTTAATTTCTTGTTAAATTATTGTTAAAGACACCACTGTGAACTGTTTTTAGCGAAAGCATTAGCAGAATGATGCATGGTCAAAGCACTCTCCCTGGGCCAAAGTCCTCCCTGCTAAAAGCACAGTGAAGAGAATAGAGTTACAGCAGGGATGTATTTGAAAGATGAATGTATTAACCCTCACAGCACTGTTCTAAGATTACTAAGAACTATATAGCCAGAAATTACTTATCCCCCAGTTTGCACATGGGGAAACTGAGGCACAGAGCAGCGGATTGACTTGCCCAAGGTCATGCAGTGAGACAGTGGCAGAGCTGGGAAAATAATACAGGAGCCATGGATTTCTGTCCCTGGCTCATTCCACTAACCACGGCTGCCTTTCCTCTTTAAAAAAAATGATTGTTTTGGAATGGTTAGTGAATCTGTTACACGCTGAAAAGTGGAGAGTGTCATTAAGAGACCATAGGAAGAGAAAAACTCCTTTGAAGAACTAAACAGGATTTTAAAAACAAAACAAAACAGGCAGAATAAAACAGCATCTCCCAGTTACCCCTTATCTTTGCAGTAACACTTGTCTGTGCTTTGCTTTCCTGGAATTTCAACAAACAGCTAGCAGCAGCTAAAAGTCCTTTGAAACAAGCTTGTATTCCCTGATTGTCAAATTAATTCAAATTAGTGAAGTACAAACCAGTTTGCCTAAAGTAAGAACCAGCCTGAATTTTCACCTAAAAATGCAAACAAACTCAGAACTTCCCCTTAAGTTTATTTAACTTTCCCCTGCCACATTATCTGTCACTTGGCTGCTGTTTTTGCATTTCTGGGTTCAGGCTGGGTTGAAAATTTGAAATTTCCTGAAAAAAAAAACTCGTTTGGAGCTAGGACTAGGTAAACATTTAATTGTGAACATTTTAATTAAACACACCATAATTTTGTTTCATCCATTTTCATGCCTCCTAAATTTGTACCTTTGTATGAATTGTAGCAAAAATGGTATGTTTGCAGCAAAATATATGCAAAGTCATGAAAATGTGCATACTGTCACATTTTGCTTGAAAACGGGACCCATTTTCAGTGGAAATTTTCTATGTAGCCTGCAAATAATCAAGAAAACAGGGCCAATACAGAATGTGCATTGAAATTAGAAAGTGATCAGGCTCTGAGTATGGCAAAATGCACTGCATGGGTTCCAGTCCAGAACACAGGGCCCTGCATGAAGCCTTTCTGAAGGATAAAAGGTTATTTTGGGTGGGGGGAGAGGGAAATATTCCAGAACATGTGTTCCTGCCAACTCCAAACATTCAAAAAGCATGCGTCTGGCCCCCCCACAATCATGAGACTGGCTTAAAAATCATGAGATTAATAAATAATAATAATAATGATTAATAATAAATGTTGGATGCTTTTTATTTGCCTTCTGATTTTTGAGCTTTTAGAGCAGGGGTCAGCAATTTTCAGAAGTGGTGTGCCGAGTCTTCGTTTATTCACTCTAATTTAAGGTTTTGTGTGCCAGTCATACATTTTAATGTTTTTAGAAGATCTCTTTCTATAAGTCTATAATATATAACTAAACTATTGTTGTATGTAAAGTAAATAAGGTTTTTAAAATGTTTAAGAAACTTCATTTAAAATTAAATTAAAATGAATGCAGAGCCCCCTGGACACGGTGACCAGGACCTGGGCAGTGTGAGTGCCACTGAAAATCAGCTCGCGTGCCGAAGGTGGCACGCGTGCCATAGGTTGCCTACCCCTGCTTTAGGGTTATACTCAGGTCACATTGTCAAGCTTTTCTGCACAAACCATGTGGGCTAGAAACTTATTTGATTTTAGTTTTTTAAAATTCCTGGAATTTTAAGAAAAACACCCAGCATGAAATCCTGGCCCTGTGGAAATTGATGGGTGTTTTGCTATTTACATCAGTGAAGGCAGGATTCCATCCCAAATATCAGAAAACTCATGATAAATTGCAAGAGTTGGCCAGGTTGTGTTTGGATGATGACAACATCTGAGGACTGTACTGAGGAACTGGAGTGGTGTGGGCGTGTGTTAAACATGGTTCAATTAGCCGGGGGGAGGGAGGGAACCATTGTTTTCAGCTGTGAGCGCAAGGGAGCTGCTTTGCTAGTGCACTCATTCAATTTAAAGAGCGGAGTGCATCTGTTCCTCAGTAAGATCCTCCATCTTGAATCACCTTGCAGCCTTTCTGCCAGGAGTGGGCAGCCTGGTGGATTTCTTGCACGTAAAGGTTCAGTACACGGAAAGTGGAATCACTGCTCCACAGGGCACATATTGCCCATCTTTCCATCTACACTAACTGATCTTGACTTTGCCCATCAATAGTGGTTCGGATAGATTATTCTTGCCCTTAGAGAATATACTACAGTACACATGTGCTATGAGGATGGGGACCATGTAAGAACCTAGATAGGTATTGGCCCAGAACACTACTGCAAGCTGTATTTTTGGAAGCAGAACAAGCTTTTTCTTCTTCTCTTCTGTACCTCACTCATCAAATCAGCTTTCTCCCCCTTCCCCGGCTCGTCCCTGCCTTTGCTCGCCATTCACTAGTATTTATTGCTTTTCTTATGTCTTTAAGGAAGAAAGAATGCACGGTGAATCATGACTTTGGCTCAATCTCCTATTGTCAAGCCTGTCTGGTGAAACATTACAAATGAAAGAGAATAAAGCGAGAAGCAGGACTGAAGGGAGTTGGCTGGATTTATTCCACCCCTTCGCTTTTCTTGCGCTGCATCTCTTTTGTATAGAAACATCTTCAATTGACCCCATTTTTTATGATAAAAAGAAGTGTCAGGGCCATCCTATGAATCAGAGGGAGCTGAAATTCTGCTAATAGCTGAAAGCTTTTATTTGTCCAGCCATAAACAATCCTAATCATTCCAGTAAAACCAAGCCCATTTTAAGCAGCACTCTTGTAGATCAATTCCTTTTTCTAATTAAATGTAAAGCTTAGACACATTTCTGGCCATAGGGCCTGCTTGGGACACAGCACCAATCTTCTATTACAAGGCTCCATCAAGTCCCAGGCATCAGTGCCAGTCAACCATATGCTCAATTAAGTCAAACCTTAACCATGAACTGGAAATAATAATAAATAAAAATAACATCTTACATTTGTATGCCACCTTGCTTCCCAGATGGATCCCAAAGCGCCACGCATACGATGCAGGTAGGCATTGCTTCACCCAGTGCTGGAGTACGGCTCTGTGGGGTGGCACCTCTTAACACTGCGCTGGGCCACTAGATAGAGGTTTAAGACAGGGAGTGGAGAATACTGCATATAGGTGAAATGGTCAGGAGAATCCAGAGAGTCAGAAAGTAATCATCCACGTTAGAAATTAGCCAGGACGAGGGGGCTGTCACTCCTGCACCTTGCAAAAGGATGTCTAGTGACCACAGGTGGCTGGAATCTCAATTTCACAGCTCAGGTGATAAAAGATGGCACCCTTGTAAAAAATGGGACCAGTACTGATTCTGGGGAGGAAAGTGCATACAAATGATTCACCAGCATCACTACCTGGATTTTCATTGGTAGTCTCCTCCCCAAGCACTGACGAGGCTTGGAAACTGAAGATGGACAGAGAGAGCCTGCTTAGTGAAGCACAGAACTCATTAAATCACACACACACAGAATGGCCTCTTAGAGTCACTGGTGTGAAGCCACAAAGCACCTGCCTATGGGCAAAACTTTTAGGTCAGCTGTGAATGGAGTTCACATAACTCTGTTCCTCATCATGGATTCAAGAAAAGGTTTGAGCTGTTTTCATGTGGCAGCAAATTGGGAGCATTTACTGCCCAAGCTACAATAACTGCCTCCCATTACCCAGTTTATGAGGCAAACTTCTGCACACTCATCTGCTTGGCAAATTGGGAGCAGTCACTGGTTCATGAATCTCCAGACCCGTGAATGCTACCAGCTGGGAATGGCTGCAGGCTCGGGTTATATTTTGTTAGTGGCAGACTCCAGTTTAGTAAAGCATGAACAGAGCTACAATACTAGCCAGCAGTCCGGAGTCATAAATTGTTTCTCCGAATGCCTCTGGAAATAGGGCATGGCAAATTGCTTTATAGTGTATTTGTGATAACCGTGCTGAAGAAAACACTATTTAAATACAAAGCCCTGGTAAGGAGGGGAAGGGGAAGTGAAATACATAGGCTGAATAATCAGGGCCCTATGGAGGAATACAGTTCTGTGGTAGGAGGGACAGCAGGGAATAAGTAGTGTAAGGTGAAGGTCTGGGTTTCTTTAGTAGTGGTAGTATGTCATTTGTTCTTTTAGGGACTGATTCAAAGCCTGTTGCAGTCAGCAGAGTCTTTCCATTGACTTTAATGGGCTTTGGATCAGACTCTCGAAGTTTAGTGCTGGTGAAAGACGCCAGATGGTGTTCAGGGAGACAGACGCCTTCCATAGCTCCACCAGAGCTGGCCAGAACACGGCAGAGAATTCTGAAATAAATGAAAAAATCATTCCGAAACAGAATGAAACATTACATTTCCATTCCCCCCAGGGACGACATTCAGTTTCAAGCTTCTCTAAATGCTTCTGAGCGTCAGTAGCCCACCAGAGGGAGAGCCAGGCAACTCAGGAGCCTGGATGCCAGGGCTCTCAGAGCGTCTGAGGAGCCAGGAGACCCAGGCCCAGGCAGGCTGCCCTTGTGAGCTGCCCTGGAGCTGCAGACTCTGGAAGTCCTGGGAGCCCAGGCAGCAGAGGGGCCGTGAGTTTGTGAGCTTGGGAACCGGGACTCTTAGGGGTTCCAGGCGCCACATGAGCCCAGGAGGTGGACTGCCAAGGAGCTGTGAACCTGGAAGCCTAGGATTGCCAAGAGCCTGCTGGGCGAGCTGGTGGGAAAGCAGGCAGGTTTGGAAACATGCCTGGCAGGCCAGGTTCCCTCAGAAATCCATCTGGTTTTGATCAGAATGTCATCAGAATCGCTACATTACCACAGAATACGTCAATCTCGACCCATTGGCCTTTTCTGATGGAAAAAAATGTTCTGCCTGCCAATTTCCAACCAACTCTAATATCTCTAGAATACTCACAGCCAAAGCAGTAGTACAATAATTCATCCTTCTCTATCAACGTACTTCAATCCTATCCTGCTGGGACTATCTGTAGGGGTGTTTCCTCCACTCAGGCAAATCATTGAGGTTGTTGGGGTTGTCTGCTAGGCTCTGGACTGACACCCAGTAACTCATTTCATGTAGGTCACCAAACAAATGGAGGAACTTTTGATCATTACTGATATCATCTAAATGGAAGCTGATAACCTAGAGGTGTTGGGTTCAATATCTCATAACCAGTCCTTGAGTTATTGGGACCTCCTTGGTCTTAGGAATGATCTGGATCCTCCGCAGAAAAATGGGAAGATGAAGGATGTTTCTGTGCATCTTGAGTAGAAAATGATGCTATTGGGGCAAGATTTTCAGAAAGCACTGGGTATCCACCCTCTGAAAATCTGGCCTCTTTAAAGTGTCTCAAGCTGGGCACCCAAAAACTGAGGCAATCGAAATCACCAGTCATTTAAGAAAGGTCATTGTTGTTAAATGGAAGCAACTGTGTGTTTGAGTCGTGTGGCTTGCAGACTCGCGTGGGAACATGCTCTCAGGTGTCTGTATGTGGTGGAGAATGGCCCAGTGTCAGTACAAAGCTCAACTACCACTTCCATGGCTTCGGGGGTGCACAGGCCATGTAGGCTTTCTGCACAGTGGGGATTTTCAGCCCAGATGGCTTGGTGTGGATTATAGGAGGTGTTTTTGTCCTTCTCACACGGGGTGAGCGAATCTGGAGATGGTCAGGGTTTTAATTAGCGACAGAAGGACTGGTTCAGTTAAAACAAGAACCAAACTTGTTGAAGTTAAACTTTGGTCGCTTTTTGTCCCTTTTTACTCACCTCTGCCCCTCTCCCTTCCTGTAGGGCTGGTAAGAAAATGGAAGAAAAACTCACTTTTTTTTGTGGTGTGGGTTTTTTTTGTCCAACATATTTTTCTCACCAACTCTACTGCTTAATTTCAGCTCAGAGTTGGGATTGGAAGCAGAAGAGCCAAAATGCCATGAGATTTCCACCCCGTTGTTAGAGGAGCCAGATCACATGATGCATCAGGATGGCTTTGTAAAGCTGCACTAAAACCATGGAACAACCACTAATCCTTGCTGTGTTGTGGGATATTTGGATGGTGTAGCACTACTAAGTGGTATCTGCACTATTTGCTTTCCTCAGCTGTTCGGTGGTCGGTGGAAGGTGCTGGAGGGGAGGGGGCAGAGTAGGGGCAGGAAGAGGCGGAGCAAGGGTGGGGCCTTGGAGGGAAGTGGTGGAGTGGGGGCGAGGCCTCGGGGCAGAGCAGGGGTGGAGCACCCACCCAGAAAGAAGAAAGTTGGCACCTGTGTGGCTAGGGTTAAGGAACCAAAGAGTTTCTACATCCTAATGATTCCTGAGTGCTGGGACAGCCCCTTGGAGGTCACAGGCAGCTGGCCTAAGTGGGAGCAGTCTTAAAATTGCTCTAACTTGTGCCTAAGACATTGGACTGGCTTCACGCCACCTTTGAAAACCACCGCTCCCTCCCACAGCTGCACTAAGCTCTTCTCAGCTGTAGCTGGGAATCTGGCCCATGAGACTTAGGTCACTCAGACAAGCATCTAAACTTTGAAGCAGTTCCTTGAAACTCACAGCCTTTCCCCAGCACTGGCTCTGATTTGGATTTGGTTGAAAAAGTAAAAACCCAGCCATGCCCCTTGACCATGTTAAAAAGAATCTGCATTCAGCAGTGCATCAACCATGCTTCCTACAACACTCACCAGAGAACACGTCCTGCATCCCACACAGCTGACTGCCCCCTTCCTCTGCAATCAACTTCCAGAGCACAGGTTTCTTGTTGGCTAAATGCTGCCAGTAGGTGCCCTCTTCCATTTGCTTGTGAGCTGTGTACTGCATCCTGGAGCACTGGACCTTGGCTGTTCACTTTCCTGTTGCTGACTTTGGTATTGCAGTGCAGCTGCAGGAAGAAATGTTGTCACAGATCTCAATGTCTGTTTAACCTGTGTTCTATGGGGCAAAGGAGAACAGAGCGTCTTTGTGCAGGTTCACGTGCTCAGTTTGCCAAGCCTCTGTTTCCCAGGAGCTTGCTGGGGTGATGCTGTGGGCTTACAAAGTGACAGGACAATCACATATGCAGTGGCCCTAATCCATGCTGGGAGAGTCACAAAATCTCTGTCCGTTTAGAAGTCACTGTGATAACATCATTAACAGAGTTTGTTTCCCATACAGGGACAGCAATGCACATTAGGGCTGATGTTTCAAAGGCCACATGGAAGGCTTTTGCTTGCCTTTACCTGCTAATTAACACACACAGAGTGAGTGGAGTTCCTGGCATCAGTGGGCTGCTGTTTGCAGTGCCATTCTGCATGCTGCATTGTGAATTAATGCTTTGAACTCTCGGCACATATTAGAGCACTTGCTACTTTCATTCCAAATGGACTGTGTGATGGAGTATACAAACCCCACACTGGACAACACACAGTTATCCTACTCTGGGCTCACCCCCGCCATGACACGCCAGCAAGGCATGCACAGGCTGGAGGAGGAGTTAAAAGGGAAGCAGGGCAGACCAGTTGGGGGCAGAGCAGAGAAGAGAGCAGACCTGCAACTCTCAGCTCCTGAAGAAAGGGCTGACTGAAGGCAGGAACTTTCCCGACAACCCTTGCCTCCCTAACAGAAGGGAGGAGGACCTGATCCTGATCCGGATACACCCCAACCCATACCCCAACCCATACTCTCTCAGTTTGTGTTAATTTCCCTTGTTTTCTGTTTGCGGACTACCAGGGAAGAGGAGAGACATTGGAGTGACCTGGCTGGAGGGCCAAGTTGCAGGAAAAGGCAGGCCACTGCAGAAGCAGATCAGCCAGTGGCAGCAGACCCAGTGAGAGAGAGCTGCCATGCCACACCAGGCCGAGGAGGCACCAGCAATGAGCCGACCCCTTCACAACTAGGGGAGAAAACAGGCATCCTGCCCACCCTGGGAAAGAAGACAGGATTGATGGACTCAAGATGGTCAAACACCCTAGACCTAGAGACGTGGGCTCGTAGGTCAGGCAACATGGACCTAGAGCAACTTCTCAAATGGATGACTGAGAACCAGCAGCAGCTCCTGCAGCAAATGGATGCCCAGGAATTAGGGACACAAATTGCAGGAACAGCAGCAAAGGCTGGTCCAACAGGTAGTGGCCCTGATGCAGCCTCAGGGTCTCCCCAGGGCTTCGCCTCCAGGGGCTGTAGGCCCAGGCCCAATGGCCCTGCCTGTGCCAGTGAAACTCACAAAGATGGGCCCTGAGGATGACCCAGAGGCTTTCCTGGTAACTTTTGAGCAAGAGGTGACAGCAGCCTAGTCGTCACCTGACCAGTAGACCACCCGGTTGATGCTTTACTTGACAGGACCAGCGCAAGTTGCATATCGGGGGCTGGATGCAGCATCTGCACAAGCCTATGCTCAGCCACACTTGACTACCCTGACATCACAGAGGAGACCCTTTGACAGAGCATCCATGTGGAGAAAAGGCCCTGGGAAGCCCAGCCCCAGGTGGTCACCCAGAAATTGAAAGACCTATCTGGAGGTAGTTAAAGCCGCAGGCTCAGACTGGAGCCGAGCTCATCATGGTGGAGCAGTTCGCTCACATCCGGCTGGGACTAGGGACTGGGTGCTCAAACACTGGCCAGAGTCCCTAGCCAATGCTGTCAGGTTGATGGAGAATTATTTCGTGGCAGAAATGGGTCTGATGGCATCACACAAGCAACTGTCTGTGGCCAAAGGGGCCCTGGACTCCAGGGAGGGCCTAACCAGGTGAACCAGCAATCCAACAGGGTGGTCTCAGAAGCATCAGTCTCTATGGGACCCAGCATCTCGGGCCTCAGCCCAGACAAAGGCCCCTGGGATCACTGTGGGAACCTCCACTGAAGAGACATTCGGGGGGAGCAGACAAATCACATACTGAAGGGCTACCTCAGTTATCAGGCTCAAGGCCAGTGGCTACTTGGCCAGAAGTGGGGGCTTGCTTTTCATGTGGGTGCCCAGGTAACCAGTATCACAAGTGCCCTTATATCAGGGGTTCTCAAACTTCATGGCACCATGACCCCCTTCTGACAATAAAAATTACTACACGACCCCAGGAGAGGGGACTGAAGCTTGAGCCTGCCTGAGCCTCAATGCTGTGGGTGGGAGGGCCAAAGCCAAAGCCCGAGCCCAACTGCCCTGGGCGGGAGGAGGCAGAGCAAAGCTGAAGCCCAAGGGCTTCAGCCCCAGGCAGGGAGCCTGTAACCTGAGACCTGCTGCCCAGGGCTGAAGCCCTTGGGCTTTGACTTCAGCCCTGGGCTGTGGGGCTCAGGCTTCGTCTTTGGCCCCAGGCCTTAGCAAGTCTAAGCCAGCCCTGGGACCCAAAGTATCCACTTTGGAGTCCTGAACCACAGTTTGAGAACGGCTGCCCTATATGGAGTGTGGTTATGGACAGGTGTGGACAGCAGAAAGCCATGCCCTTAACGAATCCTGGCTAAAGTAACGCTCCTGTTCAGATAAATGGAACTGAGGTAAAGGGCCTGGTGATTCCAGGTGTGGGCAGACCCTGGTCCAGGATGATTTCGTCCCAAACCATGACTATCTTTCTACAGTGTATCCCTGAGACATTAACCCCTATCCCAGTGCATGTGTGCAGTTGAGTGTAGGGGAAAACACAAAGTCCCTTGTAGTGAGGCTGGCCTCAACACTAGTCTACCCCATTATCTTGAGTCAGGCTTGGGAGTATTTCTCTGAAGTACTGAAGCTAGGGCTGTCGAGCGATTAAAAAAATTAATCGTGATTAATTGCATGATTAAAAAAAGTATTTGTGATTAATTGTGCGATTAATCACACTGTTAAACAATAATAGAATACCATTTATTTAAATATTTTTGGATGTTTTCTACATTTTCAAATATATTGATTTCAATTACAACACATACAAAATGTACAGTGCTCACTTTATTTTTATTACAAATATTTGTACTGTAAAAAACAAAAGTAATAGTATTTTTCAATTCACCTAGCACAAGTACTGCAGTGCAATCTCTTTATCATGAAAGTTGAACTTACAAATGGAGAATTATGTATAAAAAAATAACTGCACTCAAAAACAAAACAATGTAAAACTTGAGAGCTTACAAGTCCACTCAGTCCTTCTTCTTGTTCAGCTAATCACGTAGACAAACAAGTTTGTTTACATTTGTAGGAGATAATGCTGCCCACTTCTTTTTCACAATGTCACCTGAAAGTGAGAACACGCTTTCGCCTGGCACTGTTGTAGCTAGCGTCACAAGATATTTCCGTTCCAGATTCGCTAAAGATTCATATGTCCCTTCATGATTCAGCCACCATTCCAGAATATATACGTCCATGCTGATGATGGGTTCTGCTCGATAACAATCCAAAGCAGTGCGGACCGACGCATGTTCATTTTCATCATCTGAGTCAGATCCCACCAGCAGAAGGTTGATTTTCTTTTTTGGTGGTTTGGATTCTGTAGTTTCTGCATTTTGCTCTTTTAAGACTTCTGAAAGCATGCTTCACACCTCATCCCTCTCAGATTTTGGAAGGCACTTCAAATTCTTAAACCTTCGGTTGAGTGCTGTAGCTATACTTAGAAATCACACATAGGTACCTTCTTTGAGTTTTGTCAAATCTGCAGTGAAAGTGTTCTTAAAACGAACAACATGTGCTGGGTCATCATCCGAGACTGTTATAACATGAACTATATGGCAGAATGCAGGTAAAACAGAGCAGGAGACATACAATTCTCCCCCAAGGAGTTGAGTCACAAATTTAATTAATGCATTATTTTTTTAACAAGCATAATCAGCATCGAAGCATGTCCTCTGGGATGGGGGCTGAAGTATGAAGGGGCATACAAATGTTTGGCATATCTGGCACGTAAATACTTTGCAATGCTGGCTACAAAAGTGCCATGAGAACACCTGGTCTCATTTTCAGATGACATTGTAAATAAGAAGCGGGCCACATGGTCTCCCGTAAATGTAAACAAATTTGTTTGTCTTAGCGATTGGCTGAACAAGAAGTAGGACTGAGTGCACTGGTAGGCTCTAAAGTTTTACTTTGTTTTGTTTTTGAGTGCAGTTATATAACAAAAGAATCTACATTTGTAAGTTGCACTTTCATGATAAAAAGATTGCACTACAGTACTTATATGAGGTGAATTGAAAAATATTATTTTTTTTGTTTCTCATTTTTACAATTAAAATATTTGTAATCAAAATAATAATATGAAGTGAGCACTGTACACTTTGTATTCTGTGTTGTAATTGAAATCAATATATTTAAAAATTTAGAAAAACATCCAAAATATTGAATAAATTTCAATTGGTATTCTATTGTTTAACAGTGAGATTAAAACTGTGATTAATCAGAATCAATTTTTTTAGTTAATCACATGAGTTAACTGTGATTAATCGACAGCCCTAGTTTAAACCAACTCAGAGGCCCCAGAGAGAGAGTAAGCCAGGGGACCCTGGGATACGGGATCCCAAAACCTGCAATGATGGCAGGTGTAGGTAGGGGGAATCTAGCGAAGGGGAAGCTCTTCCAGAAGGACCTCTGAACAACAAAGCAATAGTGGCTCCCCTACAGGAGAGGGACATCCCAACCAGGGAGATGGACTTCATAAAGGACCTGAGGGAGGACAAAACGTGGAGCTGGGCTTATGACCAACTGCTGGTTGTTAACAGGAAAGTGAGAGACCCACAATGAGCAGAGCAGTACTCCTGGTTTGAGCTCCAGGCAGAGCAACTGCAGCAGTTGCAGAAAGACCAACTGATGGGGGAAATTCAGGCGGAACTACTCATTCCATGGCCTCATATGCGCAAAGTCATGTGACTGGCTAATGCTATCCCCTCTGCGAGTAACATCAGTCATGAGAAGACTCTGGCCAGGATTTTGGATCACTTTTTTTGGCCGGGATTCACCAAGTACCTCTAGTTAGACTTTTTGCAGCTCCTGCTCCAAATGCCAACTTGTAGGACAAAAGTCCCTCTGGTTCCACTCCCTGTAGTTGACATCCTATATGAAAGGATCAGGATGGACCTCACTGGATCCTTGGAAAAAAGTGCAGTAAACACGTATTATTGATAGTTGATTATGCTACCCACTATTCTGAGGCAGTCTCACTGCCAATGCAAAGACTATTGAAGAGAAACTCCTAAAAGTCTTTGCCAGCTGAGGTTCCTAGGGAGATCTTCACTGATCAAGGCACCAACTTTAAACCTTGGCTGCTGAACTAGATATGTGATCTTCTAAAAATAAAGACTTTATGGATATCTGTCTATCGTCCACAAATGGATGGTCTGATTGAACAATTCCACCAGACCCTGAAAAAATGTGTAAAAAGTTTGTTCCTGAGGACCTCCATCATAGATCTTCCCTTGGTTTGCAAACCGTGCTGGGGCTTAGGCAGGAGCTAGGTCTCCAGGTGCCTAGTGGGAGGCAGCCGTGTGCATGCCCAGAGGCAGAACTTTGGTACCTGAGAAACTTTTACTGCAAAAACTTCAGTGCCAAGTGAGTTTAGGCACCCAGAGGAATCAGTGGGAGTCTTGTGCATCGCCATGGAGCCTCAAACTGGGATTTAGGCACCTAATGCCTTTTGATCACTCAGGACTGACTGATCTGTTAACTCTAATCCTCTCCACGCATGTTCCATTTTTTTGCCCTTTAATTTTCTTTATCAATAAAGGACAGAGAGATTGTTCTGGCATTGTTCCACAGAAGTGATGTCTTTTTTGCACATGCCTAAGATGGTAGCTGACTTGCATAGATATCTTACATGTCTGTAGAATATTGGTAGTGAACAAGGAACAACATCCATCAGGATGAACCCCTGGGAACACAGAGTCGTGGATCCTTTTGTGGAGGGAAGTGATAGGTGTGATCTTGGCAGATGGTTTTGAGGGGTCAAGGTTCTTTTTCTGGAGGAATTGTGGAGGGCTGCCTGACCCCCCCTCAATCCATAACTATTATTTTACTGATGTGTTTTGTATCATGATAACCACATTGTGTAAATCAGATAAATAATAAAAATCAGACGTTTTAGCTGTCAAGTCTAGTATCCTGCTGCCACTACTATTGATACCTAATGCTTTGGAAGAAGGTGGGAAAAAAACCGAATGCATCTGGCCTGTTGATTGTTCAGCGGGGCGGCTCCAGGCACAAGCGCACCAAGCGTGTGCCTCGGGCGGCAAGCTGCAGGGGGCAGCCTGCCGGTTGCCGTGAGGGTGGCAGTCAGGCTGCCTTCGGCGGCATGCCTGCGGGAGGTCCGCCGGTCCCGCGGCTTTGGTGGCAATTCGGCAGCGGGTACGCCAAAGGCACGGGACTGGCGGACCTCCTACAGGCATGCCGCCAAAGCCTGCCTCACTGCCGTGCTTGGGGTGGCAAAATACATAGAGCTGCCCCTGTTGTTCAGTGCTGTATGTGGTGGATGGTAGGGAATCACTTCCCAGGCATTGACTGACACATGAAGTCTGGTTACTTCTTAATAAGAGGAGCCTCTCATTCAGATTCTGAGCTCCCTGAGAAAGGATGAAGCATGGGAGTGGTGTCAGGAGACCTGGTTTGGATTTCCAGATTTCCTGTGTGACTTTGAGCAAAACCTCTGTGCTTCAATGTCTCTCTCTATATACAATGGGGATAACGGCCCCAGCTCACCATTGACCGCCACCATATGTTGTCATTTACACTGAATCAAAGCTGGTGGGAAATGTTATCATTCAGCTCTGGCAGCTTTCTACGCTTACTTTGCACTGGGGTAGATTATGACACAAGGTGCAAGACAATGCTGTGGCAGGTGCAGTAATACTCATCTGTCAGTGGTGCTATGAGGCAACATGAACCAATACTTGTAAAGTGCATTATGATCTTTCGGTGGAAAGTGCAATACAATGATGCAGTACTGTAGTGAGTCAGTGTGGCTCCCGGCCGCCCCGGAGCGGGTCGAGCCCCGGCTAACTCCTGTACAAGTACTATTACGCAAAGACATACTAAGGTATATATAGCAGCTTAAAAGTGAATAGCACTGTCAGTGAGCCACGATGAACCCAATCCACTGTGGGATTCGGGTGACCTAGACAAGTGAATACCCCAGTTGGCACGCCCTCAGGCTCCAAGACAGCAGTGAAACAAATATGTTGCCTCCAACGTGTTGCGTTGTCTTAGGCTCATTTTGGGCTGAATGCCTGTTCCAGGTCCCTTTTATGTGGCTTTAGATAGAGCCGTATTGGAAGGTGGAAATAATCATATTCAGTTCTCCCCATCAGCCACTTGCACTCGCTGCTAATATTCAGGAGGAAATGGCCTTCTCATCTAGACTAGGATCCCTATGTAGAAAAATTGTCTCTCTCCCGAGCAGTAGTTATTTGGAGCTGCGTGAAGCTCTCAGCCTGCTCAATTAAAGGGCCCGTTTCCCCATTAACTGTCTCTTTAGACAAATGGGAAGTGTATTTAATGTTCACTCAGGATGAAGCCAACATGTTTCTCCTGCTGTTTTACACTTTCTTCTTAGTAGGGATTTGTCGTCTCTGGCTGTTCAAATACCTTCGCGTTCCCAGGCATTTAACGTCAAGAGAAGGTACCAAGTGCAATGACAAAGAGTGAGTGCCGGATGAGCCTGAGAAAATAGATTGCTTTAATAGACGATGCTGTGCCTCTTTGCACCCTGCCTAACGCTAACCAATCACCCCATCCATCATAGCCACGGCACTTACGCTCACTGAGCAGCAACACACCATCCGCTTCAATAGGCCTTCCTCTCCCCCTCCCCTTATATTAGCTAAAGCGCTGGATTAGATCTCTCTCTCCCCCTGATTGTCTGGTGAGACATCGCATGGACAAGAAAAAATAAAGCCGCAGATGCACTTCGTCAACTCGGCATTTTTTTATTTTTATTCGAACACCTTTAATATCCCCCTGCTTCAAGGAGCAGCCCTTCCTGCCACCATCAGCAGCTTGGCTCCAGCGTCCTCGCTGCACATGATTATAATAACATTTCAACTGATAAAGTATCCCCCGAGTCTTTATTTTCCTTGCTCTTTCTTGTTTCTTCAACACTATTTTCCTATGAATCAAACAACTCGGAAATTGATGTAGATGCTTGCCCGCGTGAAAATACTCTGCCTGAAGAACGAGCTTCACACTGGGCTGATGTATTAATCCTTCTCTCTTGGACAGCAATAATTGCTCTCTGTCGTTTCCCCAGCTGCAAGTCAGCACTTCTGCACTCGCCGTTTGCTGCCTTTCAGCAAGTTTTTGCTTTAGCCCCAACTCTGAGATAAAGCCACTCTGGGCCTTATCCTGATCTCACCCACGCTGGTGTAGATGGAAGGGTAGTGGATTCAAACTGGTATAAGTGAGAGTAGAACTAGGCCGGCAAAGTACTGCCGTTACCCTGCGCCTCTTCCCCATTCTGCCCCTAAGTTTGAAGTGGTTTGGGAATGTTTAAAAAGCTGAGATCAGACCCCTCACATTGGCTTGACACTGGCCTGACTCCAGGGGCCAGATTCTCTGCTCCAGCTGAGCTTTGATTAGTACCGTACTAGGGAGCGGGTGAAAATGCGGTTAAATTACCATTACGCTGTCTGGGGAGAAACCATCTTTTTGTTCTGAGTTTGTACAGGGCCTAGCACAATGGGGCCTTGGTCCATGACTAGGGGTCCTAAGTGCACCCAGAAAAATGATAATTAATTAATTAAAGCATTTAATAAATAAATAAATAAATAAATAATGATTATTATTAACACACCTTTCCCCCATCCTCCCAATCGTGGAATCAGCAGCCAGCCAATTAGAGTGGCCTTCAGCCTGCTACAACCTATGCCTTGGTGCCTGTAGCCTCAAGGGGACATTCTGACAGTGTCCCAGGGTGACTGGCCCCTTTAAGAGGGAGCTGAGCCCAGTGCACCTGTGACTGGTTACCTGCTGCCCAAGTGGGCTTAAGGGAAGGCACCTGGGCCTTATAAAGGGGAGAAGAGCAGCAGGGGAAGGGTGGCTACCCTTTGACCTCTTTCAGCCTCAGGAGGTGAAGGTGCTGTTTGAGGAAGTTGTGGCAGAGGCTACAGAGACCAGGAGGCTCCTGCAGGAGACCCAGAGTGACCAGCGGAAGGCCAGAAGAGCAGCAAAGGGAGTTTTGCCTGCAGGGCTGAGACAGAGAGTTGAAGAAGGCTGAGCTCCAACTAGGAAGGGCTGCAGCTGACTGCTTGGCGAAGAGCACACCGGGACAGGAGAAGAGCTCCAGGACTGGCGGAAGATGCCAGAACCGAGTATGAGCTTTTGTGTTGCGGCGATGGATTTTGAGGATGGATTTGATCTGTTTGTTATTAAACCAGCCCTGGGCAGGAGTGATGTTAGCCAAGAGACAGCCTGGCTGGAGTTCATTAAGGAACCCTGAAGGAAGGGGAAACTGAGATAAGCCTCTGCAGAGCCAGGCAGGGCCAGCAGGGGGTGCTACAGAGCAAGTATGCCCTCTTCCAAGCAGCCAGGGATTGCAGGGCAGAGGGAATCCCTAGCCACCCACCTGCCCTCCCCCCCCCCTGCCCAGAATGCTCCTTATGCTGGTGGCTACAGAAGTGACTTAACACCCGCTGTGGAGGCACCTTACAGGAGAAAAATCTGGGGAGTTGCATACACTGAGTTTTCAGTTGCTTTGAGCTGCTAGATCAGACCTGAGAATCTGGCCCCTTGACTTTGATGAAGTTACTCCTGATTCTCAATCTGGTTAGTGAGAGGAGATTTAGGCCCCCTGGAATTTCTCTCTCTATCCAGAATATATGCAGAGAGTGAGATTGTGTGGTGGCGCGGGGTTGCTGTACAAGTCTTTACGGGTGTGAGCATGGGATGGCTGCATCACTGCCAGCAGGGAGTTATGCAGAGTTTCCCAAACAAGTGGCAATACAAATTGTATAGCATGACATCCTCTTTATGTAACTTACTGGGTTTGGTGTTTGTCCCTCTCTTTATGGTCTCCGTCCACTCTTCCCCTTGGCGTTATGTTAGTTACCATTGACATAATGATGTGGTTGCTATGGGCAAAGTTTAGAGATGGCCACAAATGCTGGGATTCCCTTTGCAGGGCACTGGCTCCACTCTGAGGGAAACTCTTTGATCCTACACAGGTGTTGTAAACTGGTGTCTAATAAAAACTCCTAGTATTTCTCTAGCCCTCTTCATCTGAGGATCTCAAAGGGCCTGCAGACCCCAAGAATATGGGCAGAAGTAGCATGATCTCCACTTTACAGCTGAGGAAACAGACGTGCAGAGAGATTAACACCCAGATCCTCAAAGGTATTTAAGCACCTAACTCCCACTGGTTTCAATGGATATATATATATATATATATATATATATATATATATATATAATGTGGGTGTGTGTATGTATGGAAGAGTCATGCTTTGTAGGGTCATGACTTTTTATGCAAACCCTCAAAGATCTTAGGTCCCAGTCCTGCAAGCTACTCCAGGCAGGCAGAGCCCTGTACTCTTACAGATCCCAGCTGAGTTCAGAGAATATACCCACGCAGTGTAGCTGGCAGGATCAGGGTGTTATAAAAGTCATGTCTGTGACAAACATGTGGCCTGATGTATGCATGTAGTTGAAGAGGCTCTTTGTGATGAAGGTGCAGCATCAAAGTACTGATTACTTTTATTGCTATCGACTTCTCAGCTGCAAAAAGGGCAGTAAAACCAAATGAAAGGCTTGGAAGGAAGCATGGGGTGGACAATAAATGTGGCAGGACTGTTCTCCATTTGGCTTTGGAGGGAACCCAAACAGTCCACGTGAAATGTACATGGGGACAGCTATGTACCAGCTGCACTGGGGCACACCCAGGCATGTTCAGGAAAGATAGGCCGTCACAGAATCAGGCTCAGCCCAAGGCTGTGCCACTCAGCCAGGTTGTGATGTTACTCACCAAACCTTTGTCTCAAGAGTGCGGCAGATGACAGCTCAGTCCAAGTTTTTTAAAACAAATTGTGAATTCACTGCTCATGACATGGAGAGGCTGGAAATACTAGGCTGCATCAGCAAGTGCTGTGCTGATTTCACCCACATTCACATGGGCATCTCTGAGTGGGCCAGAGCTTGTGACAGTTTCATGATGAGGATAAATGGCTACTGGGGGCTAAGACAAGTCGTACCAGACTCCCTGTAATATGAAAGCTAAGTCAGACTCTGAACACAGGCCTCCAAAGATAAAAGTCCTGTACATAAATTACTGAGCCCACTAACCGATATCAATAAGTATTTCTGAAACTGAATCAAATTCAGTATTGCCAGTTCTCATGATTTCATTGTGAGTCTTCTGATATTTGGTGTGTTTTCTTAAAAGCCCCAGCTCCTGGAGTCATGTGAATATATGAGACTCCATCTTATTTTTTTAAGCAAGGATTCTTCTAGCCCTCATCAATGAAGAGAAAAGCTTCACCTGAGTTACATTAAAGGCTCAAAAAACAGATGGTAAATAAAAAGAACCAAATATTTATTATTTTTTTAAAAATCTCATGACTTTGGGGATCATGTATCACGATTTTTGAATTCTTGGCATTGGTGACACTGCAAACATTAGAGGCAAATACACTTCTTCCTAATGGGGTGTAGATGAAGTGTAATCAGCAAATTTGGCCAGCTCTCTTTATTTGTATCTTAATCAGGCCAGCTGGAATCCAAGGTGATGCTAAATGCAGAATTAATTACAAGTGGAAGAGTGTGATTGGAATGGTAAGTGGCGGCTACTACTTAGTGTCTGAGAGGGAAGGTAAAGCCAAAACTCCAACTGGAAACAAGGCAGATCAGCCTTTCTATCTGAAAGTTACACATGCACTACTGCACCAGATAGATGACTCCCTGGGAAGCGTCCCATCTAGCAGGTGATTATTGTGTCCTGCAGGACTCATACTGAATAGCACACCTTGTCCCATGAGCTCTGTTAGCTGTGTCTCGGTCAGTCAGATGTTTTCAGTGGGGCGTATGCAGAGTCTGTTGGACCTTGTCATTCCAAAGCCAAGATCTTCCACGTTCACTGTAGCAATTATGGGAGCCTGCAGGATTCTCTGTACCAACCAGCTGTCATCAGAGAAACTTCAGCAATCAGTTTGTTCAATGTCTGTACATCAGGAAAAGACTTTGGGCGACCAATGCCTGTAAAATCAATAGAGGTAACCAAAGGTATGTCTCCACTGCAAATCAAGGTGTAACTGCAGCAGGGGTAGGTGTACCCTCATTAGCTTTCATCTAGCTAGTCTGGGTAACAGTAACAGTGAAGAAGCCCTGGCACAGGTTTCAGTGTGGTTATCTGCCCCATTTTCTCTTCCGTTTTTTAGCCAACTGTAGGGCTGGTCAAAATGTGTTCAATTTTGAATTTCATTGATCTTTCAAATAAAAAAAAATATCAGGGTAAATACTTATCTTTGCATTTACTGGTGCGAAGGGAGCTGCAGAACTACGGTTACATGAAGCAGGCTTGCCGAAGGTGAACCATCCAAGGTCCTCACACCATCCAGCCTAATCTCTGTGAATTCTCTCCTTCCCAACCTTGTTCCTTTAGGGGCTTATGTTGCTGAATCATTTTCTTGGAAGCAATCCAGTTTGACAGATTGAGACATTACCAGTGGCTGAGGGTTTGTGTTGTGCAGTTGCATACTCTCTCTCTTTGGGGGAAGCACAGTGCTTGATACACTAAAAGTTTCTAGTCTCCCAACCATAGAGCTACTTTAGTGTCAGGTCATGGAGCAATTTGCTTCTCTGTTCAGCCGTGCAATCCATTATTCTTGGCTTTTGGCTAAGGGATTCTTCCAAGAAAGAAAGGAGAGAGCAAAGCACAATAATTACAAAGGCTATTAGGGAAGGGTAGTCTGAATACTAAATCTATTAATAGCAGAAACATTGGTGTTATTTGGCCAGTAAAATATTGCCTGAGAGTCATCTTGGGTGAGTGACGGGACTTCCCTATTGCAGTGCAGTCTGGTGTATCGCTCGGGCCCCAGAGTCAGTCAGCCAGGAGAAGAAGGGTAAGGAAAGGATGGGGCAGGTGACTTAAGGATCTGTACTGAGGCAAAAGAGGTTCACATGCCCTGCTTTCAGACACACAGAATCATAGAACTGTAGGACTGGAAGGGACCTCGAGAGGTCATCTAGTCCAGTCCCCAGTACTCATGGCAGGACCATCCCTGGCAGGTGTTTGTCTAAGCTGCTCTTAAAAATCTCCAATGATGGGGATTCCACAACCTCCCCAGGCAATTTATTCCAGTGCTTAACCACCCTGACAGTTAGGAAGTTTTTCCTAATGTCCAACCTAAACCGCCCTTGTTGCAATTTAAGCCCATTGCTTCTTGTCCTATCCTCCGAGGTTAACGAGACCAATATTTCTCCCTCCTCCTTGTAACAACCTTTTATGTATTTAAAACTGTTATCATGTCCCTTCTCAGTCTTCTCTTCTCCAGACTAAACAAACCCAGTTTTTTTCAGTCTTCCCTCATAGATCATGTTTTTTAGACCTTTTATCATTTTTGTTGCTTTTCTCTGGACTTTCTCCAATTTGTCCACATCTTTCCTGAAATGTGGCACCAAGAGCTAGACACAATATTCCAGCTGAGGTCTCTAAGCAGCACAGAATAGAGCAGCAGAATTACTTCTTGTGTCTTGCTTACAACACTTGGGGCATGGGAGGAGAGTGTGAACTTGAAGCAGGCTCAATATGTTTTGGGACTCAAGACAAAGTTCAGCAGAAGAAGGGGATTAAAGGAGAGAGATATAGAGAAGGAGCTTGGCCTATGAGGAGGCAGAGTTAATGTTGGGATTCCCTCCGAGACCTTTTCTACTCAGCTTATCCAGAACATCTTGTCCAGTTCTGGGAGAACACTTCATCCAGTTCGCTGGGATCCAGAACACTCAGTTCAACTCCAGATTTCATCAGTCAGGTTCCTTTATTTGGCATACAGCAAAGCTATGCGAGTTGATCAGACTCAAATGTAGGGGGTGGGAATAGGTCATACCAAAATCCAAAATTACACAGACAACTTCTTCCTTTATATACATTTACACATTACATTGTATTTGTGCTAATCACACAATTTTGAATTGGCTTGGTTACTTTGCAGGAACCAGTCTCTCTGTACAGCCTGCTCTGTCCGTGTGATGTTCACATGAGATCTGATCTTTACATTCCCCATTTATCTTGTCGGTAGTCTCTAGCATCAAGGTGTTGCTGCTTATTTTAGCGAGCACAGACATCCTGACTCCAGCATACTGTTTGTCAAGCCCCTATTTACAACGTAGCCTTCCATTCACCTTCCCAGTTATGCCCACTAAGAAATGAGGCATGTTATTTATGTCAAGCCAGGCCTGCAGTTACAGTGCAGGGGGGGTAGCATGATGGGGTGCAAAAGCTAGGGACTGTCTAGTTCTCACCCACCAGCCATCTCTGTTAGTTTTCCCACATCTTCTTCCTTGGCAAATCACATCAGTCATTGCCAATTTCCACATGCCCCATCTCTCCCCTGTGATAAATCGCAGGGAGAGAGCCCTGAAATGTGTTTTCCATTTGAATGGGGACTAAATTATGGCAGGATCTTAAGAAATAATGAAGATGCCATGGTTCCCAACAGACCTGCCCCTTTTTACTTTAACATAATACATCCTTCACTGTTAGACCCCTCATCCCTCCTCTGCTGAAGAACAAACTGAAGTATGTGTGAAATTCACGTACACGCTTTGCTCCCTGATGACTTTATTACTCATTGCTTTGTTCCTGCACCTGCTCCCTTGCTGTATGAACTAGCTCTGCCCGAGATCACTAGTTAATGCTAGTTTTCTAGGTTCCAAAACTTATCTCCTAGCTTTTTAACCCTTTCATCCATGTAAATAAAGAGAGTTTTCTGCAATTGCTCGGGCCCATTCAGATTTTAAAAGCATCCATTAGGGCTTTAATATAAAACTTTTGTTGGATTATTATATTTTGCATTTCCATAGCATCTTCTATCTCAAGCTCTCAGACCACTTTCCCTGTAAGGCACAATCTGGCCCCAAATCATTTCCCCAACATTACACAAGAGAACCTAGGGGTGAAATTCTGGCCCCACTGAAGCCTACAACAGAACCATACTTCTCGCCCCACCAATTAGCCCTGTTCCTAGGAAATGGCTCCTAGGAAAAGGCTAAGACCATTTCCTACATACTGCATCTAAAATTTCCTACTTGAAATTACAAACCAGTTGTCCTTCCAATATGTTGCAACTTGAGGAAGAAAACAACCCACACATTGAAAAATCACTGTCAGATGCTTGCACTGTTACATCATTATTTTCTGCAAGCCAGACTAACTAGTCACTGTCATGTCATTGGAGGATGTCCCTTGAAGATTTGATTTAATAGGAGTGCAATTTGTCTCATAGGTCAGCAAAATCCATTCAGTGTGACCTACAATCTCATGTTCAGAGGGAGCTTCAGATCTTACGCAGAATGTGCAATTTCACATTTAATAAAGAAGATAAATGCTCAGCCAAAGCCATCAGCAGAGTACCACAGTGATTCCTTTAAAGGGACAGTGCTATGCTAAAAATATTGGGTCCCTACTGCCTCCCACCACAAGTGGTCATTTACACGTGTGTGAAGTGGGTGTGGAACCACGGCCCAGTCAGCATCCTGCACTCACTCACTCACACCGATGGTAGCATATTACATGCACTTTGTATAGGTGTCAGTGATGCGTTCATGTACCGATCCCCTTCTTTACACACTAGTACAGTTTCCATACAGAGAGCGGTGATTCTTCAACCATGCGTGCTAACGAAAATCTGTCTGTGTGGGGTCTGCTCTGCACTGAAAAGTTACATTGACATACTGTGTCAGTTAGGGGTGTGGGGAAAAACTGACGGACATACCTGTGCTGACATAATCCACAGTGTAGATTCAGCCACGAGGGCTTCCATTGACACAGCTAACCTGGTTCAGGGAGGTGGTGTTCCTACACCTGACAGAATGGGTTTTTGGTTGGGTAGGTGATTTTACACTACAGGGTTCTGCTGGCAGAGCTATTTCTGTTCTTGAAAACCTCCATGGACAGGGATTCCATATCAGCTCGATGTCCTGTCTGATGCCTTCCCTGATAAACGATGTAGCAAGTAAGTAATGTTTATGCTGTATCTAGCTACAGACTTGACTATCAAAATAATAGCTAAGGACCTGATCCCATAAAGACACTGTCACAGATCAACAGGGCATGCTAGGCCTCTGACTCTTATACAATATCTCTGGGTGTGTACCCCAGTAATGCCTCCATTTGTTGCAGGAGGGAGCCCCGTGCCTCCACTACTCCGAGACTGGACCCTGGCTCCTGCACCTCTGTTTCTCACCATGGCTCCTTCAGTGAGCTCAAAAGAGCTTGAATTCCTGTTGGAAACTTTGCCCATGTGGGCACAGACACTGACTTTTATTTTTCCGGATGGTGTTCCACCCCCACTCTGTCCCGAAGCCCTTCCCCCACTCCGCCCCTTCCTGTGAGGCCCTGCCCTCAGTCTGCCTCTTCTGACCCTGCTCCGCTCCCTCCCTCGGCCTGCTGCTCGCTGCTCTCCACCCTCCCCCGAGCACCTCCCGCAGCCTGCCGAACGGCTATGGCTAGTGGATGCTGAGCACCCTCTATTTTTTCCCTGTAGGTGCTAAAGCCCTGGAGCCCTCAGCGCGTCGGCGCCTGTGCCTGTGGGAGTTCTGCAGCCAGCTGACGTGTGCAGAGACACAGGACATCCTTTTCAAAACAAGACAGCAGTTATTGGTCAAGCGGAATACAGTATTTTGGGGTCCTTAGATTACAAAGGAACAGCAGAGTTTACAGCTATGCGGTGCTGGCAACCCAACCTGCTTCTGGTTCAAAACATCCAGGAGTCCATCTCTCCCTCTGCACGGGGCAGCAGTGCTTAGCACAATGTCCTGACACCTCATTCTTTGTGTCAAGCTCCAGTCAAGCTGGTGTCAAATACTCTGCCCCTTGACTGCCTGTCATTAAAAGTTAATATCCAATCTTTGGTTTTCCATTGTATCTCCAAGGTAACACCATTCATGTGTTGTATGCCGTGTCAGTCCCAGGATATTAGACATACTAGGTGGGTGAGGTTATATCTTTTATTGGACCAACTTCAGCTGGTGACAGAGACAAGCTTTCACGCTACACAGAGCTCTTCTTCTGGTCTGGGAAAGGAACTCCCAGTATCACAGGAAAGTGCAAGGTAGAACAAACAGATTGTTCAGCATGAGTAGTTAGCATGTATTGTAAGGGACAGTGACAGCGTGGACTAGGTCTGAAGGCCTCGCAGCCCTGCCACACACCGTCCCAGGAAAGGACAGTAAAGAGGTCCTCCAAGCTGCTTAGAGTGGCTGTGTGGGAAACAGCCAGTCGGGGTCCAGCAGGCTAGTATAAGAAGAGCTGCAGGCCAGAGTGAGTTCAGTTCCTTGCTGGAGCTGGAAGAACATGGATGGTGTGCCTGGCTGGCTGAGGGAGCTACAGGAGCCTGAACACAGCAGTGCTGGCAGAGGCCAGGGGGAACACAACCGAGTTCCAGGCTAGCTGCTGGGACTCAACCAGGACAAGGCCACAAAGTAAAGGCAAATCATGAACTGGGGCTGTGGGGAAGGGGCCCAGGGAATTGTAGCAACAACACCGATTACTTAAAAGGCTGTGGTGGATGGCTGCTATCTATAGGGTCCCAGGGCTGGGACCCAGAGTAGAGGGTGGGCCTGGGTCCCCCCCACCAACCACTGGGAAAGTGGCCTGGACTTTGATACACCCTGGAAGGGGAACTGAACTCTTTTAGTGGCCCAGCTAAAGAGCTGGGGCCAGAAAGACCCAGAGAAGCAAAGAGTCTCCAGTGAGGGAGCCCTGGGGGATGTGCCCCACCAGGGCCAGAACTGCTTGAAAAGCGGGGACAATTTGAGAGATCCCAGAAGGGGCTGAGACTGTTCAGACCAGGGTACTGTGATAGGCTCTGCTGGACTGATTGAAGAGTAAGTCCAGAGATAGTGCTGCAGATCAAGAGACATTACTAAGGGCTTTGAGATCGGCCCGGTTGAACTTATATCCCAGAAGGGGTTTAACTTTTATTTCACATATAGACTATGTGAGATTTGGTCAGAGGGCTGAGTCAGCAAAGATGCACCATAAACTGAGCACATGCATTGCGACAGGGGGCACTAGTGAACAGGGCTGCCCAGAGGATTCAGGGGGCCTGGAGTCTTCGGCGGGAAGACCCGGCGCTTCGGTGGTGGGTCCCGGGGCGGAAGGACCCCCCGCTGCTGAATTGCTGCCGAAGACCTGGAGCGGAAGAATCTCTGGGGGGTCTGGGCCCCACGAGAGTTTTCCGGGGCCCCCAGAGCGAGTGAAGGACCCTGCTCCAGGGGCCCCGAAAAACTCTCGTGGGGGCCTGGGGCAAATTGTCCCCCCCCTCTGGGCGGCCCTGCTAGTGAGAGAGTGGGTGCGCCCGATTACAGGGACCATTCAAGGTATAGTGGTCTGTTAACACCTCTGCAGTCAAAAGATTGAAAGAGGGGGTGAGTAGATTACAAATTATTGTAACAATTGTCTCTCAAATAGTTTCAGTTTTGACAAATGGAAAATGTTCCGATGAAATAATTTTTCACTGGAAAATTCCTGACTAGTTCTAATCATAACTGTACTTATAGATAACTGATAAAACATCAGTTTTACTTCTACAACCCCCGTGAACATTGATTACACTTGTTTTTTGTTGTTTATGTGTTTTTTACAATTTGTATATGTGATATCAGTTACTATGCCAGACAATGAAGGGTAATGTATTATCTCTGTGACATGTTAATGTAACTGTGGAATGTACCATGTCACATTTGATATGCAGATTGCATGGTTTTGAGATTTCGATATCATAATGCTTTATTTTCAGCAATGTGTATAATAAACGGAACAATATCAAGTAAAACCCCCATGAAACTGGATCAAACCAAAGAGATAGAACAGTGCATGAAATTCTGTCCCCCATTTCCACTTCCAATTTCCATTTGCATAGTCATCTCAGACCTAAGGACTACTCTGTGCATAAGAGAGTTCCCTCGGTCATTTTACGTAGCATAGTGACAACTAAACAAAATTAGCTAAATATAAAATTGGCAAAAAATAACAACGCCAGCATCCGTCAGCAGCCCTACAGTAAACACACACCAGCCCCATGAGCAGCCCTGCTATAACATGTGCGCAACAGAGGAAATAAACTAAGGAAATAGATTTCAGGTCCAAACTTTATAGGTCCTTATTGTAAATAGTCAGTGAAACATTTATTTTAAAAATTATGAAAAAATACCTTGTCAGTATGCTCTTAAGTCAGCTAGAATATTTCTTCCCCTATATTGCAAAGTTATCCATTTTGTTATGGCTTTCCTACCTAAGATCCTATAAGAAATATCCCCAGTTGTTCAATAAATAATAATGTTATAGAATTTAAAATAAGAAACTGGATTATTAAAGTTACAAATCTTTGTGGTCTTTATATGTTTAATAAAACATATATCTATTAATAATAGATACTGTTTCTACCCTATTCTTGCTTTAAATGAAAAAAAAATGACCAGTGGAAAGTCACCAATATTTCTTTATCCTCCCAAGCCAAGGCTGACAAAAATGCCGTTACGTTGACAAATGGTTCATCATTTACAAAGGTTTAAAATTTTTAACAGTTCTACGTAAATTGAAGACTCAGTGTTTAGCCTTGAAGGCATGCAACAGGAAAAAGTAATCCGGAGCGTCCGTGGAGATAAATGTTATAACTCCATAGCCCTTTGCGCATAGTTAATGGAACAGTTTGGCTCATACAAAACACAATGCACACATCAATACAGCATTAAACTTTAATGTACACCATACCAGGAGACCTCCGGGCAGTTGTACCTTTAATGTTTGTTAGCTGAAGTGATCCTAATGGAATAATAATGTATTATGAAGAGAGTGACAATTTCTAAATGGTAGAATAAAAAAAAAGTAGATGTAAAAAAAAAAAAAAAACATCTCAGGAAAGTTATGAGAATGAAGCTGCCAGAAAAATTCACAGCATTATTCCTGTGAGATATGGAAAGCATACAGATCCCTCCAAAGCTGTGGCAACTGTTTGTTGATCTTGTTGGGCCAAATTTTCAGCAGGCCTCTGTTTTCACACATACCAACTTGGCAAAAGCATTGTACTGAACACAGAAAATCCCATATTTATGACCACAAATAAGCAATTGCATGTGCCACTTGGGCTAAGTCCTGATTGCCCCATTCTTAGTTTTTGCTCATTAGTTAATCAGGCAATACTCCTATTGACTTCAATGAGAATTTTGCCTAAGTAAGGACTTCAGCATTTGGCCAGTGTAATTATCACCACAAAGAGGTATTTTGGGAACACTTGCTCACTTTGCCTGTGCAAACATGAGGTTTGGCATATTCATACTGATGCATTTGCAAATATCGAGTGTGCCATTAATAATACATACTAGGGGTAGTCAATAGGCAGACCGGGGGCCAAATCCAGACCGTCAGATGCTTTTGAATGGACCCCGAAATCTTTTTTTTTACTTATTATTGTTGTTATTTTTTATTATTTTCTTTGGACTCTGGACATTAACTATACCTTGACCAAGAAATTTGGACCTTGAAAAAAAAAAATAACTGACTATCCCATACTACCACTTAGCACTTTTATACCATAGAACTCTTCATTCACAGAACTCACCATAAACAGCTCCATTGCCCCCATTGGTGGGGTAGCTTGAGGCACACACTTGTCAAGTGACTTGCACAAGGCAATGAAATAAGTCAGTGTGGGAGTCAGGAATTGGACCAAGATGTCCTGACTCCCAGTCCAATGCCTTGTCCATTGGACCATGTTTAAGGCCCAATGAAAATGTAGGGCATAGATTAAATTGTAAAATAATTATTACTTTACATGAATCTAACTGTAATAAGTATTAGTTTTAACTCAGAGAATGCAGTGGTATTTTACTAAAGTCTGCTGTGTGAAGATACAGTACTGTAGTGAAGTGGACTTACTGGGAAGATGCATTGCAGCTTCAGGTTCTTCATCCATCATCCTGAAATCCCATTCTTTATGGGCATGTAGATGTGATGGTTAATGATCCCTCTTCTGGGGCTTTCTTATGACAAAAGTCACCACCTACACAGACCCACTGAACAGGGACAGTTCATCGTGCCAGACAGCCTGACTGGAGATACCAATGACATGAAGTCATGTTCTTCTTTCCTTTTAATTAATATATTATGTAAATGACCCTGTGCTGTCAGTCCCATAAGGGAAAATTCATCTGCAAGGCTGATGTTAGATTTGTTCTGCTTCCTTTCTTCTAAGGATTATGATAAGAGTTGGTCAACATTTTTTTTTTGACACAAAATAGCTTTGCGACCAAAACAAAAATGTTCACAAGAAATTTTCAGTGTGGTCAAAATTTTCAGTTTTTTTTCCTTCAGCAACAAAACACAAACAAAAAAATTTTGATAACAATTTTCTTTAAAAAATTCAATTTGGGGTTTTTGAAAACTGAATTTGTTACTGAAAACAGTTTTCAAAACCTGATTTTATTCTCAGTTTTCCATTCTGTTTTTTGTTTGAAAACCAGAAAAGTATTTTGGGAGATTACAGATAGATATAAACAAAAAAAATCTGAAAAATAATTTGGCATCTTCTTACCAGCTCTAGCGGGGATGTTCACAGTCTCGCTGGGTCACTCCAGGCTATGTTAGAAATGGAAAGCACAAGCTGACTTGTGGTAGGAACGGATGTGCATGGCTATATGAGTGATGCAGGCAGGGCACTTTCTTCCTATTTGCTCTGGTTGCCTAGCAGTTCAGTGAGAATAGAAAGCAGAGATTCACAGAAAGGTGGATAAAAGGTACCCAACATAGGCACTGACTCCATGGATGCTCCAGGGCCCTGACTTTTTAGGTGCCTAAAAATACATGTCTATTGAAATTTTCAAAAGCCCCTAAATGCTATTGCAACTAATAGGAGTTAGGCACCTAGTGGGATTTTAAAAAGCACCTAGGCACCTCTCTGCATTTTTAGCTACCTAAATATTTTTACAAATGCTGGCCCCTAGAAGTTTAAATCTCACTGGAAGTAAGTGGGACTTCCCTTTTGAAAATGGGTCTTCCTCTCCGAGAGGTATGTCTACACTGTAATCAGAGGTGTGACTACAGCATCTGCAGGTTTTCCATCTGTTATTCAGGCAGGGTCTGGTGCTGCTTTGAGTTAATGAGTCCTGGTCTGTGGGGCGCTTGCTTCTGATGATCAACTTGGAGAGGTTGGGGGGGTTGTTTGAAGGCTAGAAGAGGGGAGTCAGGAAAAATTACTTTCAGGACATGGTCCTATAGAGTTTGGGTTGTAATAGTTTAATGGGTTCTAATGCAGTATGGTAGGTGTTTGGTCAGTGGGTTTCTTTCTTCTGTATCGAAGCAGGTTTTCCAGCAAGCTACAATGATCGATACCCCAACAACACAGCTTTCAAGATTTGTGGGTCCTACACATGCCTATCACAACATGTGGTGTATCTCATCCGGTGCACTAAATGCCCCAGTAACAACAATGTAGGTGAAACCAGACAATCACTCTGCTCTCGAATGAACTCACCCACAGAAAAATGATAAAAGACAAAAACACTATATCTCCCGTGGGCAAACACTTTTCACAAAGCGATCTCACTCCATATCTGATCTTTCAATACTTATTCTCAAGGAACCTCTCTTACAGGTACACATAGGGGAATGTTTCCAAGCACATTTTCTTGTGTTGCCTGTCATTTAGTAAAGTGGGGGAAAGAGTTAAATGTGTGCATTATAGGTCATAAATGTTGTAGTATTAATAGATTCATCAATGTTAAGGCCAGCTGGGAACACTGTAATTATCTAGTCTGACCTCCTGTGTAACAGAGGGTATAGAACTTCCCTGACATAATTCCTGTCCAAAGTAGAGCAGATCTTTTAGTAACACATCCAGTCTTCATTTAAAAATTGCCAGTGATGGAGAATCCACCACGACCCTTAGTAAGTTGTCCCAATGGATAATTACCCTCACTGTTGACTATTTACATCTTATTTCCAGTTTGAATTTGTTTAGCTTAAATTTGTGCCTGAACTTTTTAGAGACATGAGAGGAAGAGAGAGGTGCAGGCACAGAGATGATTCCTTTACTGTTTTCTTTATTGTTTCTCTACTGGTACCCAATGCCTCAGCAGGTTTTGTTGAAACTGCTTGACAAAGGCATGTATTTCTAGCCAAAATATTAGAGCCATTCATTTTGTTTCAAGAATGGATAGAAAATAAATCTTTAATTTTGCTCTTGATTGGCAGTTTTAGAGGAAATTGAGTTGACTAGAATGTACAGGAACAGCCCTTGTTTGCTGATACAGTGACAGGGTGGCCCAGGTGTGGATATGGCAGGATAGACTATCTCTATAGATGCATTGCTGCTTATTCTTTAATTTCCAGGCCTCCTGGATCTTGAAGGGAGGAAGAGTCTCAGTGGGTAACAAACGTGATGAGACAATGTTCTTGGCCTCTCCAGGTCGGTATGCCAGTATGGTCGCGTGAGGATGGAATTCAGGGTATGTCTATGCTTCCAGATGGAGGTGTGATTCCCAGCTCAAGTAGACATACTTGTGCTTGCTCTCATCTAGCTAGCATGTTAAAAATAGAGTGTTGTCGTGGCATATGTGCATAGGATCTTGGATGGGCAAATACATGGTGTGGCTAGCCCCCTTTCTGCCGCTCATGCTGGAGCAGCTACATTCTATTTTTGGCACTGTAGCTCAGTGAAAGCTAGTGAAAGTATGTCTGCTTGAGTGGGAATCATACCCCAGATGTACCCTCAGTTCTTTCCCCTCCTCTAAAACTCCTGTAATTTCTCTGGGAATCCCCTTGGTTTCACGTGTGTGAATGTAATACGGAAAAAATGTGTAATGGAATGTTAAACTGTATCATACTGTTCAGCCACTAGATGGCGCAGTGTGTAACATGCCATATTTAAGCTAACCTGAGCCATGCCTCGCACAGCATTAAAGGATCTTATGATAAACACATTTGGTGTATATGAGCAAGGTCTGTGACCAGTTCATATCTGGTCCAGAAATACAGGACATGGTGTCAGGAGTAAACTAAAAACAGAAACATAAGGAAAATTCCAAGAAAGGTTGCAGACAGGAGGAACAAAACAACAAATGTTGCAGGATCTCTTCCTCATGCCATTCTTCAATATCCCAGAGAACTTCAGCGTTGAGCAATATTCACAATGACAGACTGGAAACAATATTTTGAAAGATTTTGCATTGCCACCAAGTTCCACAAAGAAACTTGAACTATACGGGTATTTTCTTTAATTTATGCTATGGGAAAGCAAGCAGAGCATATCGTTAAATCGTTTGACTTTACTGAAGATAGTCACAAAGATGGCTAGGAAAGGATTCTGGGTATGTTTGATGCATACTTCAGAGAAATGTGGTTTATGAAAGAGCATGTTTTCACTAGAGAATCCAAGAACTAGAGGAAAATGTTGAATGTTTTATAAAAGTTCTGCATACATTGGCTGAAAATTATGATTTTTGGGAATGCAAAACATGAAAATATCAGAAACAGGCTGGTTATTGGGTGAACAGATAAAACCTTTGCACAGCAGCTATGTCTACACTGGCAATTGACAGACAAAACTTTTGTCTATCAGAGGCGTTAATCATCCCCCTCACCCCCCAAAAGACAAAAATTTTGCTGCGACAACTGCCAGTGTGAACAGCGCGTTGTCAGCAGGAGCGCTCTCCTGCCGACAACACAAATGCCGCTTATTCGGGGTGGAAAATTTTGTCAGCAGGAGAGCCAACAAACAGCAGCTACACTGCGCGACTTTTAGCGGCACAGCTGCAGTGGCACAGCCATGTTGCTAAAAGCTGTGTAGTGTAGATATAACCTTAATCCTAGCCACAGCTATACAGGGAGCCAAGCAGCCTGAGCTGGTGACTCACCAGAACCTAGAGCAATTTGACAAACCTGAAAGTAGCTTAGGGCTAATCTACACTACCCGCCCGGATCAGTGGATAGAAATCGATCTCTCGGGGATCGATTTATCGCGTCTCATCTAGACGGATAAATCGATCCCCGAAGCGATGCACGTACTCCCACCTCGTCAGGAGGAGTAAGCGCCGTCGACGGGGGAGCCGCGGTGGTCGATTTGCCGCCGTCCTCACAGCGGGGTAAGTCGAATAGGATACGTCGAATTGAGCTACGCTATTTGCGTAGCTGAATTTGCGTATCTTAAATCGACCCCCTCCCCCCGCAGTGTAGACCTAGCCTTAGAAACTGTAAACAGATATTTGAGTGTTACAAGTCATTATCATTAAACCCCGGAGGCAAGGAGAGAGAACTCCCAGGCTAAGAGAGACAAATTCCAGCCTACATGCACAAGGGGTGGAAAAAGTCATAATTGAAGAGATGATATGTGTCCAGCCAGAGGCACACAATGTAATAATTGCATGAAATATGGACATTTTGCAGCTGTTGGGTGCACCAAAGCAGTCAGGGAATTAATTTGTGTTATAGAGCCATTGTTCCCAGAATCTATCACTTGTGATGACCTAAAGCCTGCCTGGAAAGAGAAAGCGAAGATTCATGACCAGGCTAGAGACTCAGGAACTGACATCACAGTCATCTCCGAAGGGACAATCACCATCAGCCCCTCCCACACCTGACACAGCTCTGACTAGCACTAGAGAGATTCTGAACTGCATGGGCTTGTTCATCAAAGAAACAACTTACAAAGATAAAAGCTTTGCATTCAGAGCAGATAAGATCAAAAGATGACCAACAACTTCTCAGTCACATTGTGTCAGCCATCATGGGCCTAGTGAGAATGGTGTAAGAACTCAATGGCGTACTTGATGATATTGGATTTTTGAAAGTAGATACAGTACAAATCAACTTAAGAGATAACATTGAACCATACAGTGTAGAAACACGTCCACCAGGTAGACCTTGGAAGAGACTAGCTGCAGACTGATGCAGATTCACAAGACATCATTTCCTTGTTGTCATGGATTATTTTTTTCAGGTTTATAGAAATAATACACTTGAAAGACATAACATATTGCAGTGTTATTGAGAAATCGAAGTGCACTTGTGCTTATTTCAGTATTCCAGAACAACTAGTGATGGACAACAGGACACAATTCACGGCAGCAGAATTTAAGTCATTCTGATGAAATAGCAGCCGACATTACCCACAAGTGAATGGAGAGGCTGAGAGAGCTGTACAGACAGCCAAAAAAATCCTACGGCAGGAAGATCCATTCGTTGCTCTTCTGAGTTACAGATCAACACCAACAGTAGGTGCTGGACTACATCTAGCACCTACAACTCCTGATGGGAAGACAATTCAGAACTACTGTTCCAACTTTAGAAAAGAACCTATTTCCAAAGTGGTCAGACATGAAGAGAGTAGCCAAATCAGATAAAAAAGCTAAAGGAGCTTAGGAACACATTTACCCTAGATGTCACTCAGCTAGAAAACTGCTGGGTATAGACCATGTTTGCATCAAACTGGATGGAGAAAAAGGATGGATACCTCCAGCTGTTGTAAAGAAATAGAATCAGTGCTCTGATCATATGTTTATATATGATCAAGACCGACAGTGGAGAGTTTAATAGAAGCTGTCAACAGCTACACTTTGTTCCTCTGAAAGAACAATCAACAGAGCAAACTTTACAGATGGCAGATGCAGAACGTGAAGACTCAAGGATTCTAAACGAACTGCAGCCAGTCGTTGCAATTAACGGACAGCCACGTGACCAAGTCATTACATGTTAGGGTCATGTAATTAGGAAACCAGTATAATTCCACACTTAGCAACTGATACCAACTGAACTTCAAAGACAGTGTGAGAGTATAAATGTATTGAAAATGGTAGGAATATAGAACTTAAACGGGAGACGGAATGGAATGTTAAACTACATTATATTGTTCAGCCATAAGGTGGCACTGTGTGCAAAATACCTTATTTGAGCTAACCTCAGCTATACTCGCAGAGCATTAAAGAATCTTATGAGTAACACAGCTGGTGTGTGTAAGCAAGCTCTGTGACCAGTCCAGATCTGCTGCAGAAGTACATGTCAAAGAGTGAATGGGACTTACCCACTTCGTCTCCGCACCCGTCTGTAGCATTGCTGGCAGCAGGTGCAGAGCACGGCAGAAACTATTACTAAATGGTGTGTGTTTGTTTTCCATTTACACCCTTTCCCCCACCCCTGGTCAGCAGAGCTGGCTTGTCTAAAGGTACGTCTACACTCTGGAGACTACACCGGCATAGCTATATTGCCGTAACTATGTTGGCATTACCCCATAGAGTAGGTACAGCCTACAGTGATGGAAGGGCTTTTCTATCGGTGTAGGATCACCACCTCCCCAAGCGATGGTAGCATTCTTCCATTGACACAGCTGCATCTACACGGGGTGTTCGGTTGGCATAGCTAGGTCTGTACGGGATGTACATACACCGACCTGACTTTAAAGTGTAGACTGGGCCTAAGGAGCACAGAGTCATTCAGAGAGAGCAGGAATTTGCTTAGCAAACAGTCACTTCCTGTCACTCGCAGCCATTGTGCAGAGACAAGCCGAGCTGGAAATCAGCAGCTACCAGGAGACTGATGTCACAAGCATGGGCCACATTTTAATAGAGAGATTGTCTCATGGACACTTACCCTGTCATTTGCAACCACAAACCAGGCCTGAGGTAGCAGAATCCAGCAGATAAAGCCTTGGACTGGGAATCAGGAGAGCTGGGAATCAGTTCTGGCTCTGCCACTGGCCTGCTGGGTGACCTAGGGCCAGTCACTGCCCCTCTCTCTGCCTCTGATTCACCTTACACCCTTTATCCGTCATCTCTATTTAGATTGTAAGGTCTTTGGGGTAGCAACCCTCTCACACACTGTGTGTGTACGGCACTGAGCACTGCGGTACCTTGGTTTCACCTGGGTCCGTTAGCCATTACGGGAATAAAAATGCAGGTCATGATAATAACTACAGTCTGTGTTGCCATGGAGAAGTAATATTAGGTGAGTATTCCTTGTATTATTAGCTGTCTTTTCATGCAGTTTAGCAGCTGGGAATAAGGAGGAGGTGTCAGCACCACGTAATGAGCCAGCTCTCTGTAAGCGACCAGCAAGAAGCTCTGCCCTAGAGGCTCCAACTTGCCATTCCTTACTGATGTAAAGAGAAGCATCAATAGTTACGATGGATGGCAGCCTTTGCCTTTGAATCTAGGGGGAGACTCCAATCAATTGGAGGGGGAGCATCACATTTTCCATGACAGTGGGGTTTATGCAAGTGTTTTCATTGGCCGTGCAGTTAGAACAAAACCCTCCGACGCTGACACTTTCCAAAGACTTTGGCTAATTTCGGTTTAAGTTGACTAGCAACCCTGATTCTTTCCTGCTGTCACTCCATTGGAGTCAGTAGTGTGACACCGGAGACTAACCTGGCCCAACACATTTAAGCAGATCCTCTCTAAACGTATTAAACTGTGCTAGAAGTGGAGGTGGGCAAAGGAGGCAGTGTTGGGGTTTGGCCCTGCATTAAGGGTAGGCTAGGGCTGGTGGTGAGGTTTGATTAGAGCAAGGGTTAACAGTTTAAACTCAAGAGCAGTGACATATTGTGAGCTGCTACCAACAGCTTTCAGCTCCTAAGAGTATACAACACCAGTGTTAGGTGAGGTGGTTTATGCACAGGTGTGACAACGAGAACCCTAATTTGAAGAGCTCACAGTCACATCTTGATATCAGTAAGGTTGTGTAAGCCCCCGGGAACCAGGCATTGGGATGATCCATGCTGAGTGTGGTCTGTTTGATGCATCAGAAGGGGAAAGGGTGGGATCCATGCCCCCTGCAGCCATGGAGCTGCCTAGGGGAGAGAGAACTTGTGTAACCCATTTTCGTTCCCCTAATGTGTTGTGACAGACCCAGACCAGTGGGGTACAGGAGTCTGGTAGAGGACAAATATACTGGTCACTGGATGAGTAGTTTTCTGTTCCCTGAGTGACCAAAGCAGGGACTGCACTAGAGTAATCAGGAACCGGCTAGAACCAGTTAAGGCAGGCAGGCTAATTAGGACAGCTGGAGCCAATTAAGAAGAAGCTGCTAGAATCAATTAAGGCAGGCTAATCAGGGCACCTGGGTTTTAAAAGGAGCTCACTTCAGTTTGTGGGGCGAGTGCGAGGAGCTGGGAGCAAGAGGTGTAAGGAGCTGAGAGGGTGTGCTGCTGGAAGACTGAGGAGTACAAGCATTATCAGACACCAGGAAGAAGGTCCTGTGGTGAGAATAAGGAAGGTGTTTGGAGGAGGCCATGGGGAAGTAGCCCAGGGAGTTGTAGCTGTCATGCAGCTGTTACAGGAGGCACTATAGACAGCTGCAATCCACAGGGCCCTGGGCTGGAACCTGGAGTAGAGGGCGGGCCTGGATTTCCCCCCAAACCTCCCAATTGACCTGGACTGTGAGTTCTTCCAGAAGGGAAGGTCTCTAGGCTGTTCCCCAACCCACATGGTGAATCTCTGAGGCAAGAAAATCCGCCAATAAGTGCAGGACCCACCAAGATAGAGGAGGAACTTTGTCACAGTGTCTTCTCACTCCTCTCTGCTGAGGCCATGAGGGAAGGGGTCATTCCTCCCTCAGTCTGCAGTAAATCCCATGTAGCTCTAGCAGGGGCACGCAAGAGGCATGGGAACAGCTTCCATCATGCTGATTCTAACTTGTGGAGGGAGTCATCTAACATTCTAACAAGTTGCAGGGAGTCATCTTCAGCCTGATTCTCCCTGGCCCAGGGCTGTTGGGGGAGGCGGCACCATTTTCAGGCCACCTGGCCCATTTAGCCTGCAAAGAGCCCCACTCCCCATGTGGACAGTAAGGAAGACACTGCACATGTTCAGTTCCTCTCTTCCCCTATTGTCTTTCCCTGGCTTCTCTTGGTTACATGTGGGTAACTGAGCGACTCCAGCCCTGGAAGGGGGTTTACTATAGGACCTGCAGGTGCTTGCTCAGCATTCAGCACCTCTCAGAACCGGCTCTTCATATTCATATACTTAAGGGGCCAAATCCCAAGGTCCTTAATTTTTACTCAATCCTTTTTCAAGCCAAACGCCCAGTGAATTCCGAGAAAATGGAGAAAGGACCTCAGGACTTGATCCAAGATCAAGCCCGATCTAAATTAAAGACTGAATTCTGATCTGAGTCACTCATAACAGCTGTGCTCCTCTTGCTCAATGCACCTGAGAGCTGGGGACAAAGCATTCTCTGATCCAAACTTCCAGAGGAGATCAGGTGAACCCAGAATCTGGCTGTTCTAGGAAATGTGCAAAGCTAGATTAGATGGATGGATTAGATGGATAGGTTAGAGAGACAGATATATTAGATTTCTGCTGAACTTCAGGTGACTTCCATATAAAAAAAGTATACTCAGCAATACACAACAAGTGAAAAGCAGCTCATAAATGGAAAATCTATTTTTCTGTCCATCTATCCTCATATGTATCCCATCTATATGTATCTATCTCTCTATCTATGGCATTAAATCTAAGGTGCCATTCATCACAGTATTTAATAGCTGCTTGTGCTTGTGCTATTGGTATTGCTCAAGTAATGGTATTTCCTAAGCAAAAGTTAGTGATAGCTCAGGAAAAGCCCAGCTGGGATATGTATGTGTAGTTAACCAAAATCTGAGGCTCCCTCCCAGCCCACAATTCTCTAGCACCATCCCCTACAATCTCACGCCATCCCTCCTTGCAGCCGCTGCCTGTGGATTGGGAGGAAGCAGAGTCTTCTGGGTGGTGACAGACGGAGACACTGCAAGGTTATAAGTCAAAGGGGAAATGAAGAGCTGGGTCTGGAGATGAGCCTGAGGAAAGGTGGTGGTCATCTGTTTGTCTGGTTTTGGATTGTAAGGTCTCCAAGGTAGAGAGACTTTATCCAATTCTACGTGTGTGCAATACCTAGTACAATGGAATCGTAACTTATGTTGGGGCTTTTAATTAATATTAGACAAGATCATGTACAAAGGTGGCGTGTGATTCTTATGTTTGGGGAGGCTGAGTGCGAGCACCGGAAGCTCCCTAAAAATAGTTGTGGGGCCCTGCCCCCACTCAGCTTACTCCCCCCGAGGCCCTGCCTGTGCTCCACTCCTGCTCCACCCTGAGGCCCCAGTCCTGCTCAGCCTCTTCCTCCAAGGCCCCGCCTCCATTCTGTCTTTTCCCTCCAGGCCCTCTTGGCCCACCGCTCCCACCTCTCTACCCCTTCTCCCAAGTCCCCACCACTCACTCCTTTCTGCCCTCTCCTGCCTTAAGGGCAAGTGATGGGTGGAATGAGAGCAGAGGGGGCAAGTGGTGGGCAGGGGGGCGAGGAGGAAGAGGAGCAGCACTGGCAGGACCACGAGGGAAGAGGCTGAGTGGGGGCAAGGCCTTAGGGCAGAGCAGGGGCAGAGCCACGGTCCAGGAGCCAGTGCCCCTCCCTTCCCCCCACTTATCGGGTGCTTTCAGCAGCAGCACTTCAAAGGTGGCGAGCCGGGGCGCCTCCAAGGGAGGTGTTCCACATCCGGCATTTCTTGCCCCATTTGGGGATGCTTAGCCTTCCCAGCCTCTTCTACCCACTGCCCATGATCACGTACCCCTCTTCCAGACGAGCTCAAATTGCCTCCCTCCGGCCGTGGGAAGCTCCAGTTCAGAGCTGGTTCCGGTTATCTCCAGGCCTTGGGCCTATTCTGTAATCAACAGTAATGTGAAGAATATGGCAGGGTAATTTCGACTCAGTTGGGAGACCTTTAGCATGATAGCATCGTTTTCTAGATCAAACGCCGAAGCAGCTCTCTAATCAGAGGCCACCTCACACAAGCTTTAAATAACTTAGTCCAAATGCTCAACATAATAAAGCTAAGCGGCTGCAACTCTCCTGGCCTCATGTTGAGAGGCAGCCGAGATGTGATTACACTGCTGAGCCTCCTGCTGTGATAGGATCACAATGACAGCTGGGAAATGGCTCATGAAAAATTATATTTTTAATACATTAAGGCTGAAATTACCACAGCATCAGAAGACAACACGGGGAGTGGGGAGGGGGCTGGCTGGCTGATGGGCTGTTGCAGTGCACACGGGGATGAAAGGCTAGTGGAAATTAGTTCAAATCCTGCCCAGATCACAAATGAAATGAATTGGGCTAGCTCTGGACATACTGTAGGTGCATCCTTTAGCACCTTAATCATCCAGTGGCCCCACTGATTGTTTGGCAGGCTTCTTGCTGCTGATATATTTTTAAAAATGCTGTTAGGTGTTGTGTCTTTAGCTAGTTATTGTTCAAATTCCTTCTTGGCCTGCCTAATTATGCTTTTACATTTGACTTGCCAGAGTTTGTTACTTTCTATTTTTCTCAGTAGGATTTGACTTCCATTTTTTAAAAGATGCCTTTTTGCCTCCAACCACCTCTTTTTACGCTGCTTTTTAGCCATGTGGCATTTGTTTTGGCTTTCTTGCTGTTTTTTTTTTTAAATTGGGGATATATTAAGTTTGAGCCTCTATCACGGTGTTTTTAAATAGTCTCCATGAGGTTTGCAGGCATTTCACTCTTGTGACTATTCCTTTTAATTTCCATTTAACTAGCTTCCTCATTTTTGTGTAGTTCATCTTTTTGAAGTTAAAATGCTACTGTGGTGTTTCTTTGGTATCCCCACCACCACCCACACACACAAGGAGGTTAAATGTAATTACAGTATGGTCACTATTACCAAGTGGTTCAGTTATATTCACCTCTTGGACCAGATCCTGAGCGAGCACTACTTAGGACTAAATCAAGAATTGCCTCTCCCTTTGTGGGTTCCAGGACTAGCACTCCAAGAAGTAGTCATTAATGGTGTCTAGAAATGTTAGCTCTGCATCCTGTCCTGAGGTGACATGTATCCAGTCAACATGTGGACAGTTGAAATAGTTACATGCTCTTGCATAGCAAACCCCCTTTTGTTTCCACTGCCTGTCTTCAACCGTCATAGGAACAAGGGAGTTAACAGCTGGCCATTGTCTGGACTGCTCTGTTTCACTGCAGGGGAGAACCACGAGGGTACATACCCCAGACATCTGGTTGCTAGCCACTTAGAACAGGTCAGGTAAAGCACCAATGCACCAGATATCCCTGGATTTCTATGTCCAGATGCCGATCCATCTGTGGAACATGCCATATGTCAGTTGTTTCCACAGAGTCATTATGCAGGGTGGGGCTCAGTTGAGGAAGTGCACAGCACAGTGAAGAAGCCTTCACATCCTCTGTCCTTGCCTCCTCTTCCTCCCCCAAGCCCATCATTGGTGTGTTAATGCAGCTGAATGTAGATCAGAAAATCTACACTGTCCATAAAATCCTGGACTATCATTTTGAGGGCAATTATCTGAGTTTTCCATACAGGTCAGCTGCACTTCTCTTCATGCCGAATGGCTGCATTATACAGCCAGCTGTTAGGTAAATTGGTATTTCGGTCCTGGCCCATCATTAACTCAGAATTCTAGGAAGCAAACTATGCCCAACAGATAGAATCAATAAGCTCCCCAGTGCATGTCCTTTGCTTTGTTAACAAAATCATCACATAAGCAATTGTTGAAATCTGTTCTCAGATATTGCTCCTACAAAATCAGTTGCACATTGTTCAATGAAATTAGCACAATGTAGCCTGTTGTATATTTCCAGCCATCCCCTTTCCACTCCCCTGAGCAGCCACAGGCCCTATGTTAAGTCATGCCTTTCACTGAGCTAGCAATGCCTGGGGGGAAACCTGAAAGGAGCAATGGGGAGCAGGTAGGGGAAATGTATAGGGCAGCGGTTCTCAAACTTTAACAACCCAAGAACCCCTATTTTGATTTAAATTTTTTCACAGACCCCCAAGCTCTCTGCGCACCCCAGGCCCTGCCCCCACTCCACCTCTTCCCCCAAGGCCCGAACCCTGCCCCGCCTCTTCCTGCCCCCACTCCATCCCTGCTCCTCCTCTTGCCTGCCTCTTTCCACCCCCTCCCCCGAGCGTGCCCCATCCCCACTCCTCCCCCTCCTTCCCAGCACCTCCTGATGCTGCTGAATAGCTGTTCCGTGGTATGCAGGAGGCACTGGGGAGGAGGAGGAGGGGTTGATGGAGGGAGGGGAAGGAGTTGATCAGCGGGGCTGGTGGATCCCTGGAGTCCACCACCCCCCACGCGGATCCCAGTTTGAGAAACGCTGGTGTAGGAAGCTAACTGGCTACTACATTGCTGGCTGCATCAGAAATTCCTCAGCAGACAGATGGCTAGGAGCTCAATTCTGATAGTGGGGACCTAGAAGGGAGAGTTTAGAGTGGAGAGGATAAGGATAGCTTGTGTTGTAATTCCCTGGCAACATGTGACCTTTGGAAATGGATGGTAGGCCAGCACTATGTTGGGTGCATGGAAAGGAGGCAATGACTGGCTAGGGTTTGTGGGGGAAGCTGTGCTGTTGTGTCTTGTTGCTCAGTTCTTTAGCTCCCTTTCAGTGGCTCACTGAAGTACTGAGGCCTTCATATCTGTCTTCAAAAACCCCAGGTGCCAAGAGGTTTGTATTAAGTTTTTCTGTCATCCTTCCTCTGTGCCTTATCCATGCTGTCAGCAGGGTATTTGGAAATGGGGTGAGAGAATGGCAGACTGTGGGTTATATCAGAGGGAATTGCGGGTGTTTGACCCCAACCGCATGAAATCTTTCATTTTCCACAACAGGCCATTTTTTCAACAACAATCCCCCCCATTTTAAAAATAATTCTATCAGCTGTACTTCTAAAGAGGTAGCAGTGGACCAACACTGCATTTCATAGAACAGGCTGCCAGCCACAGCATCCTTAGCTCTGGTCCTCCATGCATATATTCCATACTTTCAAATGTCTTTTAAGTTTAACCTTAACTCTAAATTTCCTGGCTTTGTTCATAGTTGTTTTTTATTGCTCCAATGTTCTTATAAGGATTTGTACCCTTAAATTATCAGCATGTCTTCTCAATCAAACTTCACCTGAACATTTTTTTTTTTGACTGGGAAGAGAAGTTAAGGGTAGGAAACACCTGTTAGATCATCCAGTTCAGGGATTCTCAACCTTTTTCTTTCTGAGCCCCCCATACCCCCCACCCCCACCTGCACCCCATGCTATAGAAACTCCATGGCCAACAAGTGCCACAACTGTTTTCTGCATATAAAAGCCAGGGCTGGTGTTAAGGGATAGCAAGCAAGGCAATTGTCCAGGGCCTCACACCACAGGGGCGCCCCATGAAGCTAAGTTGCTCAAGCTTCTGCTTCAGCCCCAGCTGGTGGGCTCAGGACCTCAGGCTTCAGCCCTGCTCAGCAGGGCTTAGGCTTTCTGCCCTGGGCCCCAGCGAGTCTAACACTGGTCCTGCTTGGCGGACCCTCTGAAACCTGCTCACGGCCCTGCAGGGGCCCCGGAGTCCTTGTTGAGAACCACTGATCCAGTCAGGGCCGGCCCACAACATTTTGGCACCTGAGGCGGGGAGCTCAAATGACGCCCCCATGCCCCCTTGCTTGGGCCAAAACTTTGAAAGGTCTCAATTCTGCCTTCTTCCTGTTCTACTCCTCTCATGGTACTGCTCTGCTACCTACCCCAATAAAGGAGAACTAACAACTTAAAATGCCTTGTTCAAACATTTTAAGTAACACTTAACTTTCAAATGCCTGAACAGCAAATGTAACTTTTCTTGTCTGTATAGTAAACACTGGCATTTTTATCTGTTTGAATAATCAAAGTGGTGCTTTCCGTGCCTTCTTGGTTGCAAAGATTTGAACTGCTTCCTGCTGAAGGTCCACAGCCTGGGCCAGTTCATGCTCTATTGAGATGTTGCAAGGTCAACCAGCCTCCCGTGTGTCATTGTGGAGCGTAGACGTGTTTTTATTCGCTTCAGCTTGGAGAAACTGCATTCTCCACTGGCAACTGTTACAGGAAGTGTTAGAAGTATGTGCAGAGCAACAAAAGCATTTGGAAAGAGCGTGGTCATCTTATTTGTGCACATATATTCCAGAACAGCCTTTGGAGTTGATCCTGCTGAAATGTATCTTGAAAGGGCTTTCAGTTCATCACCTAAATCACTCGTATCAATATTGCACATGTTATCATGTGTCAACACTGTCTCTAGTGCCCTGCATTGCTGGTGTAGATCTTCTTCAGGTATAGTGAGGAGTTTTGGAATATCCTACAACATCCCAAATATACTGCTGTATTCCTTGAGCTGCATGAAACATTCAGCTGACTGTATTGCACAATCTAGCATTTGGTTAAATAATTCAACTTTGAATTGTTGTTTGGGGTCTCTTCTGGGATTATCCCGTGCCTCAGAATCAAAATGTCTTCCTCTTTGGTGACTCTTGTATTCTTGAATGGGTGGGGAAAATAGCTTCAGTGTGAAGTTCCTCTGCCAACTTCTGTGCACTCTTCAGAACATTTTGAAATCCTTCATCTGACCGGTAAGATTGTAGGTATGGCTTTGCTTTGTCCAGTTGTTCCATTGCTCCAGATATATCAAGGTCAACACCTTGGAGTCTCTTGCTTACAACATTTATGTCAAACAGTATGTCATGCCACAAAACTAAGCCACACAGAAATTTGAAATTATGTACATTTCTGGTGATTACATTTCCCTCTGTCATTGTTCTCCCACAAACCGTTCCTGTCATAGCATTATCCTCCATAATGGCAACTATGGCATCATCTATCTTCCCAATTTGGTGTTTGATAGGCTTTATTGCAGGGGTCAGCAACGTTCAGCACGCGGCTCGCCAGGGTAAGCACCCTGGTGGGCCGGGCCAGTTTTATTTACCTGCTGACGCAGCAGGTTCGGCCGATCGCGGCCCCCACTGGCTGCAGTTTGCCATCCCAGGCCAATGGGGGCGGCGAGAAGCCGCGGCCAGCACATCGCTCGCCCGCACCACTTCTCACAGTTGCCAACCCCTGCTTTATCGCCTCCACTCAACTTTCCCATCATGTAGCACTCAGTGGTTTCAGTGTCAGAGAAGATGTTCCCAGATGTTGCTTCAAAATTTGCCATCGATGGGTTGATACAGAGAAAAGTACATAGATGCTTTGAATTACATAAAAATTCAGCAGCCTCAATAGAAGCTGATGCTGCATCACTGACCACCAAGTTCAATGAATGAGAACTTCATGGGACAAAAAAGCTCGAGGGTTTAACTCTCGGATCCGTGTCTGCACTCCTCTGTTCTTTCCTCTCATGTTGGCACCATTTATCGTAGCCCTGACCTCTCATGTCAGCTTTCGCAATTCCCGTATCTTCCAGCTTTTTAAGAAGCACATTTGTCATACCAGCTCCTGTAGTATCATCAATGTCCATAAATTCTAGAAAATGCTCTCTGACAGTCACCATGTGGGGACATTTTCACTACGGTAGGTTCTGTTATTGTTACAAAACGCACCATTAAAATCATTTGTTCCGTATGGCTGACGTCAGGTGTGCAGTCCAAAATAACAGAGTAATATCTGGCTGACTTCAGATATGCCACAATCTTCTGTGACTTTTGTTTCCAGTAACTGTATGATCTCATTTTTAATTTTTTCCAAGGTAGTGGTGTGTGTACATTTCTTGGGTGGTGACTCTTCCTACATGCTCCTGGAGTACAGCATCAAACTCAGCCATCAGCTCCACAATTTTAAGGAAGTTTCTATTGTTTGGCATTGGCAAATACAGCTGATCTGCAATGCCACGCAGTGCTAGGTTTTGGGTAGCAAGCATTCTCACAATGGCAATGAGCCTTTTCAGAGCATTTTGCAGTTAAGAGACTCAGATGCCATCTTTTCTTGATGCTGATCATCTATGGTGGCCTTTAACCTTAGTCTCATCTCAAGCTCTTTCCACCTATGGAATGCTCTCTGGTGATTTGCTGCCTTCTCATGGAATGCCAGATTTCTAGCCAGATTTTTCCGGTCCTTTGTTCCTGTAGAACCCAATGTGGCTGCAACATTAGACTGGAAGAGTTTGCAACAAAACCAGTATGCATCATTCTGGGTTTTTGAGTACATAAGCCATGGCCTCTCCACTTTGTCACCATTGGGGATTTCATGCCAGTGATGTGTTGGATGGAAGTCCCTCAGGCTACTGCTCAAGTGGGTCCACAGTCCTGGATCATCTACACTTAAGGAACTAAACTCAGCAGCAGCTGCTTCTTGCACCTTCACCACACTCTCTTCTCTGATCTACACTTTTCTTCAGGAATGTGCATGGTTACATCCATTTGAGATGGAGATATGGATGCTGTAGTAGTTGCCAGGTCACCTGCACTCTGACTAACTGGAAGATCGGGCATCTCCTCACCACTCACATCATCACTGGGGCTGGAAGGCTCACCGTGAACATTTGTGTCTATGTATCTCAGGAGAGCTCCTTCCTGCTTAGATAGAAAAGCTTGCTTGCTTTTCTGAATGCTGCCCCAGAGGGGTGTTTTCTTCTTTCACTCATGACTGTTGTTCTGTGCCAGCTATAGTGGCTCTCAACACTCAATTGAAGGGGATAAATAAGCAGGCTGGTAGCAGGGCCTGAGTGAGGGAAGGTATCAGCATCTTAAGGGCATAACTGGCTCCTACTACTTCAGTTGACTGCCTGTTCTCCTCAAGTGGGTTCAGGGAAGCAGCAGGAAACAGGAAGCTCCCTGAGAAGCTGATGTTAATCATTCCAGGCTCCTGGGGGCTCTAGAGAGGTACATAAGAGGCGGCTCCTCCTCTCTTTCCCTGCAGCTCCTGCTGCTTTCTATTATTCCCTCTCACCTTTTCTCCTGCCTGCCTGTTATGTCTGTCATGCCCTCCTTCCTCCAGCACAGAACTCCACCATCTCTGTGCATCTAGAGCAGAGAGAATATATATGCACCAGCAGCAGACACAATTTTCTACACTCTGGAGCCTAGGGACCCCCCCCCCCCCCCCCCACAGTCTGGCACCTGAGGTAGCCACCTCAGTTTGCCTCATGGTAAGGCCAGCCCAGCCCTGGATCCAGTTCATTTCCCTGCCATTGCAGGATTGTCCCTTGCAGTGCAGCAAAGCACACCCAGCACTCCTAGTACAATGGAATAGGTGATGTAGGTCTGGCCTATGCACAGTTTTTGTATCAGGATATCCATGCCAGTTAGGGGCGTGATTGTTTGTTGAAATACTTATACCAGTAGCACCCCTAATGTGGATGCAATAATCCTGGTATAAATGTGCCTTATATTGGAAATTTGCCTTATTTCCTTCTTGTATGCAAATAAGCTATCTTGATACAAGACCTCTTATACCAGTTTAACTGCATCCACATTAGGGGGATTGTAAATGCTTTAACAGCACCAGTATCGACCAGTCCTATGTAGGTCTTTTCTATCTCCAATTTCTAGGAGGCCAATCCTGAAGTCCTTACTCAGCGGAGAAACTCCCATTACCTGTAAAAGGGATCTTGAGTCTGTTTGGGATCTGAGCCTACAATTCTGGTTCACTCCCTGCTGCATTTGCTACCACTGATAAATCCACATAAGGAACCTCTCATCAGCTATTAGAATAACTCAACAGGTGATGATTGCTGCTGGGCTGGATTAAAAAGGCCAGCCACAGTGAGACACAATAAAACTCCTGCTGCTCCTCACAAGCTGCTGACAGGACCGAGGGAGTACCTCCCTTTTTGTGCTTGAGCTATGTATCACTATCTTTCATCGCTTGGCTCCCCCCGGCCCTCTGCCTATCAACACACATTAAAGGAGGAGGAGAATCAGACCAAAGTCAATTGCTGTGTTTCCTCTCCTGCAATGCCAGTTGGTTATACACACTCCCTCCTGAGCCAAGCATCCTCCATCTCTCCTGGTGCTTGGTGAACTGGTGACACATGGAAGCTGTAGTTAGAAAACAACTTTATTTTTAATAGTTCAAATATATAGATCCAAAAAAAAAAAACCCCACCAACTGGAGTTAAAATGACTTATATTGGCATTTGCGTGTCAGGTGATTTATTGGATACACTGAGTTTTTGTGCTGCACTGAGAGCTCGATACACTAATGTGTGCTATTTATCCACAGAACAGGTACAGCAAGAGCAACAGAGCTGCAGGCTTCTCCCATGCTGCCCACCGGCAGTGTGCCCCAACACTGCTCTAGTGGGACCATTCCTCGGGGAAATATTGTGCTGGGGTCTCCATGCCCATCTAGTCGCTGGTCTCATTGCTGAGACGGGTGGGCAGAGTTACTAATAGAGTTACTGCCAATTATGTGTTGCGGACACTAGGAACTGGACTGAAACCACCCAGGTTTCATCTCACACAGGTAAAAGGAGGCTGGTATAACAAGTGGACATTGTATAGGCATTGGGTATATAGGAATTGCAAAAAAAAAGTGTTCAGTTTCCAAGGGAAGCACTCAAAAGTTAGGAAACACCAGACTTAAGGTTGCTCTTGTGTGTATGCATTAGGATACAGTTTTTAATTACGTACTATTTTTTACACAGGCCCCCTGCCTCATTTGCAGGATGGATGGGACTCGCTGATTGTGAGCAGCTATTCAGTATTGTTTTATTCTCATTGTGTGGCCTAATTTACTGCACACTTTTCAAGACTATAAGCAACTGAAAATGGGGTCTTTTGATGGAAAGTGTTAAATAACCTTAACATTAGGTGGTGCTGTCAGCTCCCCCTATACTATATAAATATATATGAATATAAGAAAACTTTGTTTTCAGTCATTACCATTCTGGACTGGACTTAGAGGGTACCTCCCTTTTTCTGCTTGAACTGTGCATATCACTGTCTTATCACTTGGCTCCCACTGGCTCTCTCAGGAGACGAGAGGTTTTGTATCACGTTACCAATTCTTGAAGCCAGCTAGTCCCTCTTCTTGAAATGGTTGTACCATTTTCTAAAACACTGCTGCAGAGAGCATTGCTGGTGTCGAGATATTTTCTGGGAAGGGGCAAAACCAGAAGCAGTTTTGGTTTTGAATAACCAAACCCAGAGGTGGCTAGGTCAATGGAAGAATGCTTCTATCAACCCAGCTACCATCATTCAGGAGGTGGTGTTTCTACAGCGACAGAAAAACCCTTTCCAATGGTGTACGCTGTGTCTACACTAAAGAGTTATATTGGCATAGCTATGCCATTGTAGCTATGTTGCTATAGTTCTCATAGGATAGACATGGCCTGTCTGTAGGATGTGCCTCTTCCACTCCCTACAGAACAATGCCAGTGTCTCCAACAGTCTTGGAGCGCTAGATTTTCAAATGAGTCCAGGATATACATGCACATACAAAATATAAATGCAACTGCATGCCTAGTTTGCATGAGTGATTGCACAGTTTAGATAGCTGCTAAAGCAAATAGACAACGAGGCTCATTTTCTCTAAGCAGTTCCTTGAATTGTGAGTATAATTGGAGGAAGTGTGTGTGCAAGTTAGGCAATTGTGTATAAGTTTTCATACCCAACTCATTTGAAAATCTAGCTCTGAGCCTTAACTTTTCATAGATCAGGACTTTCAGGCACCCAGAAAATATGCTTACTTATACGCAAAACAGGGAACTATGCATACATTCACATGCTTGTGAGTATGCATATATTCATGTTATGCATGTACAATTAACTGTATGTATGCATGCACATAGTTTGCAGCTGCATCTGATATTTTAAATTAGCCTATTGCATTTACTGAAAATTTTCAGTGGCAATAAAGCACAAGGAAGGGAGGAGAAAGAAATCATAACTGATGAATAAAATACATTCTCCTTATAGTGGCAGGAGTCTGCAAGAAAGAGGATGCATGCCTATAAAGAATCATCTGCATAAAGAAAGGTCCCCTGGTGTGCAAACTTTACAAGAGCTGACATGAATGTGTATCTGAGTTAGAGACCTGTCAGTCCAGCTTTCAAACATTGTCACAGCTGCTACGTAATGAGGTGGACAGGCTGAGGCTTTCTTCCAGTTGAGCGAACTGGAATGCACATACTGGTGTGTTAACCATTAGTGGGATCTCTGTCTGAAGAAACCAATGAAGACGTCACCCAGGAGTATTGTGGCTGGCTATTTAATCTGACAGAGAACAAGAAGCTCATCCTCATGACAGGCGCTTACTCAAACTGCTCCAATTCAGGACATTTAGGGGCTTTTGCTAACAAAAGTCACTGTTCCCTTTGCATTTCCATTACTGTCATGACTGAGACGATGCTCCATGCGCATGAGGGACACTAACCAGCGCCTTTGGCTTTACTGCTGCCTAGACTGTACAAAAGTTTTGAGGGTGGTAAACTGGTATGGAGGGAGTGCTTTCTATGAGTTAGGCTGGCAAACAGAGGGCTAGAACTCCTGGGTTCTGTCCCTGGCTTTAACCTTATTGCTCATTTTACTCATGGTTGCCTCAGTTTCTCCATCTGTAGATGGGGGATGAGGACATTTAGATACCTCAGAAGGTCTTGTGAAACTTAATTAATGCTGATAATGTGCCTTGGATAAAAGGACCTGGAAACACTCATTATTTTTTTTTATTACACCCTCTTCAACATACACTGTGATATTTCTGTATCTCCCCTCTTTGTCCAGCAGCAGCTTGCCCCAGAAAGTGGGGGTCTTTTTGCAGGCCATTCGGGGAGAAACCTTTGCCAGAGGCCTGGTGATCAAGAATGCCCATTTCTAGCAGTAGACCGGGCCCAACAGGAATGCAGGAAATTATATCCATTCTGCATACCACTGGAGCTGGGTCATGATTGTTATTGTCTATATTTCTCCTGGAGACCCAGAACAAGGATCAGGGCCCCATTGTGCTAGGTGCTGTACAAATGAGTCCTAAAAGATTGTTCCTACCCCAGAGAGCAAGAACAAGGGAGTGAGGGAGCTGTTACAGAGACAGATGAGTAGAAATATTTATGAGTAAGAACTTCTGACATCAAAGTGCTGCAGCAGTGAATTATTTTAGAACTCACTACCTCAAGGGGTTTGAACTTCCTTGCCTTGCAGTCAGCTAAAGATGCTGATGTGAATTTAGTAAGAATTAAACATATTCTCTCAACTACTGACATTTCACTTGAACTGCCTTAAGTAGGATTTCTTCCCCCCCACCCCGCCCCAACTTCCTCAGGCTGCATGATTTGTGATGGAACAGAAAAAAAACAACAGAAGGTTCCAATCAAACTTACTAACATAGCTGTCAGTCAGCTGTCGCCCTGGCAAAAGCTTTGTTTGATGCATATTGAAATGTCTCAGTGAGTGATCAAAAGTTTTCCTGTATTGCCATGGAAATGAAAAGGAAGCTGGATCTCAAGACAAAATCTTGCATCTCTTTGTCCGATTGTCGTCATCATCATGATGACACAGTACCAACATTCTCCACTGAAAATGAATGACACATTTCCAGCGCTATCCTGTCTAGTGCCTGAGGTAGAAAGGCATGAACTATTCCCTTAGCCCTGCACCTCGTCACTTGCATAAAGCTTGAATAATGAGTTTGGGTACCGCAGTGTTGCCAACTCTCACAAGTTTCCCAAGATATCTGGTGGTTTTCGTGAATCCCCACCTTTTGGAGTTATTTTGTGGCGATGTCAATCTTCATTTAAAAATAAAATACATTTCTGGCCTTTTGTTGTTGCAGAGAAAAGCAAATAAAATAAAATGTAGGGTTTTTTTATTTTTAAATCTTACAATTTTTTTTGGAGATGGACTCATGATGTTTGAGGTTGGTATGACTGCAGATACTAATCACCTTCTTCTTGCACTGAGCACTCCAATTCAATTCACCCTAGGCCAAGGGCCAACACAAAGTCTATGCACTCAAGATAGCATTCAAGTAAGTGGGACTTAAGTGCTGCATAGACCTCATGATCGCCCTCTGCACGGGTGAATTTCACCCTCCGTAGACATTTTATTCTCTTGACCATTCTTTCCCCACTCATGATATGTATTTCCATCTGCCCTTGTTGTTTGACTTTTCTGATCTACCTCTGCTATTTAAGATTTTCTCCTTCTTATCACTTCAGCCTTCACTTATCCTTGGTGACAAACATTGACTGATAACTCAGGAGTGGGGATCTATTAGAAGATGCTGTTTTCAGCTGTATGGTTCCCCTAACGAAGTTGCACTCCAAGCAGACACTGCAGACGTTTGTGCAGTAGCTACAGTCTGTGACGTGGTTTACCCTGTATTCATCTCAAAAAAGGAAATCTGTAATATTGCCAATGATTCCTCTTATCTGGCAAAAAAAAAAAAAAAAAAAACACACAGAAAACAGAAAAGTCCTCTCCAAAGCCATCTTGCAATTGTTTATATTTTCAGAGCAAATTACAGTGGTTAGATAAATAACCTGCACAGAACATAAATTCTTATAAATATTCCAAGTACAATCAGCTGCCTCTCAGCAAGGCTGTTTGTGCTATTTTACCCTTGGTATAAAGCTGCTATTCTTTGAAACCTGTCTTCTTTTGAAGTCTATTATATCTACCACATAACCTCTCTTTCCCCTTTTTATCTTGCACCTGGCTATTTCATTCCAATTCCGTCTCTCCTTAGAATGCCTTTATGGGAATGGGTATATTGCGCTAACAATAAGGCGTGTGTATGTGTGTGAAGAAAAGCCATCAGCAGGAAGATGATATGGAATATGCTACAGAGAATGGTACTGCAAGTGTGTCACAATATATGCTTGTGGTAACACATTTCCTGTGATCTATATGGAGGCAGAATACAGAGAGAGAGAGGGGGGAGTCAAGATGGCATTGAATGCCCAAAGAGCTGGGATATGAATTCACAAGCTGCCTATTGTGCTACTGTAAAATGTTTGCATTCCTTGTTCATTTAAAATCATGCAACCCAGCCTAAAATACAAAGATTTCATATACAGAACATATGGCAGCAGAACTTCACAACCAGGCCAGATTGTGACAGACCCTTGCATGGGGGAAGAGTGCAAAGGACACTGTGATGGGGTGTTTACCCCCACACCAGCCTGGAAGGGGTTAATGAGGCTGAGAAGGGGGCCAGTTAGCCAGCTAGGTCACGGCTGAGGGGAATTAGGTGGCCTAAGTAATCCCCTGAATGATGACGGCGCCCAGCTGAGAAGCAACAGGCAGGGCTAGGATAAAGCCAGGAAGCTGGCAACAGAAAGGGGCTGCAGGGAAGTAGGCTACTGTCACTCCCTGGGAGTAAGGAGGTGTGTTTGAGGCTACAGGGTTCAGTAGTCTGTAGTGACTTCCTGGGAGGAGGGAGTTTGAGTTGGTACACTGAGGGGCAGAAGCTGTATGAAGGAGTCCAGGGAAAAAGTAACAAAGTCCAAGGGAAAGCCCAGTTGCCATGTAGAGGGTCCTTGGACTGGAACCTGGAGTAGAGGGTGAGTCCGAGTTCCCCTACCAGCCGCTGGGGATGTGGCACCATTTGGGCAGTGCATGAGAAGACTGCCTGAGATCGTTGGTATGGAAAGACTTTGATACCCTAGAAGGGGAAGACTATAGTGATCTGGCCAGAGGGCCAAGCCACGAAGACAGAGCATCCTGAGTTTCAGGGAGTGTTAGAGAGATTGCAAGGTGTGCAGCACACAGCAGAAGGGAGTGTCAGGCCTGAGTGGAGCTAATCCCCAAGCGTGGCCACAACAGGGGCTGCCCGGGGGGGGGGGGCAATTGGGACAATTTGCCCCAGGCCCCGAACCCCGCAGGGGCCCTGTGAGCACTGGCCCAGCGGTGGTCCGGGTCTTTGGCGGCATTTCGGCGGTGGGGGGGCCCTTCCGTCGCTCCGGGTCTTCGGCGGCATTTTGGCGGCGGGTCCTTCAGTGCTGCCGAAGACGCGGAGCGACTGAAGCCCCCTCCCCCCCCCCCGCCGCCGAAATGCCACCAAAGACCCGGACCAAAGACGCCGGGTGAGTACAAGCACCGCAGCTCCCCTGCTTTGCCCCACACCCCCTGAATCCTCTGGGCAGCCCTGGGCCGCAAGAATGAGTCCCTAGCCGTGATAAGGTGCCCGGTGACAGGCATGCACAAGCAGAGTCCCTGAGCTAGTGCAGTGTACAGCACTGCTCCCTCCATTCACCTCAGTGGTCCATCACTAACAACTTTAAAATCAAAATTGGATGTTTGTTTCTAAAAAGATCTGCTCTATGAATTATTTTGGGGAAGTTCTCTGGCCTGTGTTATACAGGAGGTCAGACTAGTTGATCACAATGTTACCTTCTGGCCTTGGAATCTATGAATCTATGCATTTTCTCATATACTAATCTCAGGATTATGTGCTGAGTTCCTGCTAGAATGTTTAGTAGCATGCTTCAGAGGTGGGTGAGTTCGATTTTCATATCCTTATTCTTTGTCACTGCCAAGGGAGAGTAAAGAAACAAGCCATCAGATTAGGGAAGAACAAAAAACATGCATTTGTTGACAGCCATACCAGAATTGTTGACAAAGTATTTCTAAATCTAACAATTAAATAGTCTTTGTCAACACAAGGCTCCTTAGGTACCTTATTGATTTAAGCTCAGTAAATCCAGATGCCGAATCTACTGACTAGTCAATAATTAGACTACACTAATAATTAGAAAGAATTTACACTAGGACTTCTACCACATAACTATCTACTTAATGGAAATGAGGACTTATTATGTGTATGAAATTGCACTAAGGAATGTCTATTGCTTATAGTGATGCATAGGCCACCCTTTTAGTATATAAGTATCTTGCAAATGATATATATCATGGTTTCATTCCCAGATTTGAAAGTTTGTCCCTGGCCACGCACTTGTTCAAAACATTTGACTGAGGAGCAAACATCTGACCTTTGCCTCTGGCCATATTTGTGTCCTGTGATGTCCCAGGATATTCTAGCCCACTGAATCAGTCATCTCTCCTTAGATACCATCTGTTTCCATGTGAGCTTTTCACAATGCACAGTTCTGCTGCTGATTTTTAACTTGAACTGCCTCTTTTTTCAGCAAGGTAATTGCTGTGCATTAGCTGCCCCAGGCCACACAACCTGCACTTGCTAATCTGTGCCTATTACCAGATCAGAGTGACATTTTAGTGGCCAGATGCAATTTTTAAATGAAAATATGTTCTACAGCATGGAATTCCCAAGACTCCTTTGACAAAGAAAACAATATGAATACAACCTCATTAAAGATGAATGCACAATTCCAGGCATTGAAACACCTCCAACTAGCTCCTAGTAGGCCACAGGCGATAAGTTTATGGAATACTATACAAGCTTTTTGAGTGACAAATTTGTCAAACTGATCTCTAACCAAGGAAGCAAATGGGAAGACCATCTGCATCAGAATGACATTCCTCATAGTCCTGCCTCTCGTGCCAATGTGGTGTGTTTAAACTCTTCTTTTGGCACATGCCCAGGAAACATAAATATTTGTTTGATGTATAGTCATGCACCCCGAGCCAAAATAACCATGTCTCCTGTGTTTCTTAGGGAGCAAGTAACATCTCCGTGCTCTTTACCAACAGTCAAAGAAGAGGAGAGTGACCCTTCTCTGGAATGGGTTACCTAGGGAGGTGGTGGAATTTCCTTCCTTAGAGGTTTTTAAGGTCAGGCTTGACAGAGCTCTGGCTGGGATGATTTAGTTGGGGATTGATCCTGCTTTGACCAGGGGGTTGGACTAGATGACCTCCTGAAGTCCCTTCCAACCCTGATATTCTATGATTCTATGATTCTCCTATATCTCTGGCCATGTCCATTAGAAGAGAGCTTCAAGCAAGAGACTAGGAAGACACCCTTACCAACCTGGTCTCTCCTGTCTAGATTATTTATATGTCCCCTATGATCATAGCATCTGACCAGTTTGCCATCTTTAATGTATTTGTTCTCACAACACCGGTGTTGTGAAGTAGGACAGTGCAATTATCTCCATTGTACAGATGTGGAATTGAGGCACAGAGAGGCTATATGACTTGCTCAAGGTCAGATAGAAAGTCTGTAGCAGAGTAGAAAACTGAGTGCCAATCTCCCACATCTCAGGTTAGCACCCAAACCCCACCAGACCTTCCTTCTCTCTCTTCCTTCCTGTCCCTTTTCCTTTGTTTCTCCCTACCTCATCCAACAATTTTCACTCTTCCAAAGTTTGCTCAGCTCAAGCAAATTGTTCTATTCTTGTTCTCATAGCATGTTTATCATGTTAGTCCTAAACAATTAGATATTGTTTAGACCTCTGTTCTTCAAAGCTAAGTTGAGATGTGCTTCTTTTCTAGATTCCCTTATTTATGCATTGTGAGCCCAGTACAGCACAGCACTTAGCCTGTGCTTAAAGTAATGCACATGCATGTGTGCTTTGCTAGATCAAAAGACAGAAAGCAAATTGCAGTTATGGCCAAAGTTCCTAATGAGGCTGGACCCCAATTATTAAAATACATTAACTAGCTTAATACAGGGAGCACCATTAAATCGTATCTTGCTTCCAAGCTTCCTGGTCATCCTCAGCCTCTTTGCAGAGGGGGCCAACAAGGGTGTCTATCCATGACAGTCATGGTGATGGTTTAAGGAGTTGGACCTTGCCCACTGGGACCTGGCTTTAGACCATCTACCTATTCCTTTCATGGGGTAATAAACTAATCTAGATAGCTGTGGAAATACAACCACTGTGGAGGGGGAAAATGCTGAGTGTGCCTTGGCACCCACAACGTGTATGAGCAAATGGCTCCAAGGGGAAGGAGTTCCACTTCTCAGAATTGATTAAGAATAAACATGGCCCAGTTGAACAAAAATGTGAGACCCCCAATCCTTCAAAGTGGCAGCTAGAAATCTTCAGCGCACAGATCCCAGCTCGTCTGATCCACCTTTAATCCAGCGTGGAGCCCGGCTAGATTGAAGCATTGGCACCCTCAAGCAATCTGAATGGATGCAGATGGGCAGTGCTACAGCAGGATCCCTGGACTCAGCTAGACTTGTTCCAGAGAGTTCCAGCAGCCTCACTGCCATGGAGAGGATACAGCATGAGCGCCCACGGCCCTTGGCCAGCTCTGCTGTCTGGTTTATGTGTGGCTGTAGAGCTGGGGCTGGGCCTACCCTCCTCTCATCGCTTCCCTAGGCAGCTTGTGTCCATGTCGGGGCTAGGAGGGAGCAGAGCCTCCTGTCCCGTCAAAACGTGGTCTGTACATGTGCTGGGCCACAATCGTCTCCGTGTGTTTCTACCACCCAGGAGTGCACCACCATGTGGCCCTTCCCATTCCAGCCCTGAATTTGGACCTGAGCCAAGACCCATTGCAGTCCATGGGAGCTAGGGTGACCAGAAGTCCCAATTTTATAGGGACAGTCCTGATTTTTGGATCTTTTTCTTATATAGGCTCCTATTACCCCCCACCTCCTGTCCCGATTTTTCACACTTGCTCTCTGGTCACCCTAATGGGAGCTGCTGCATTGATTTCAGTGGGCTGTGGATCAAGTCCTGAGAGCCTGTATCTCCACTCATTTTCATGGCAGTGGCTGCATAAGCATCCCTCCTTCCCAGGCCCTGCTAATGGCAAATTGCACAATCTTGAAAGAGAGACCAAAAAAAAGGCACCAGCCCAGTGCTCCTACATGTAGATCTTTATCTTGTTGCTTTGCAAGGAGCTCTGAAATAAAAATAAAACAAGTGGCTGATAATTAGCTCTAAAGACACACAAGCAATTGTGCTTTATCGTGTACAAATGCTTTGATAATAGGCCAGGCCGTGTGCCATGAATTGCTAATTCGTTCTTTTTTAGTAAAATGTTTTGCTTAATTAAAGGGTGCGCTGATTTATAAACACACATCCCTAAATATTATTCACTCTGCATCTGCCAAGAGAAATGCAGGCTGTCTCCACATTGCAGCATGGTGTTCACATTATTTCATTACTCCCAGCTACGCTCCTTCAGCACTGATTGTGATGGATTCCAAAATTATGAAGTTGTAAATACAAAGGGAAAAGCCGGCGACACACATCTAAGGGGAAACGGTCGTAAAATCCCCAAAAATATTTTAAATGATGACAACAGGCGAAAGGGGGAGGGAGGCAAAAGGAACTGTCAGGCCTGATTCTCCTTCCACACACGCCAGTGTAAAGCAGGAGCCAGGTCACAGAAAGCAATGTGGTTATACCTGGTGTAAAAACAGAGTGAATGAGGAGCAAATCAAGCTCCTTTTCTTTCCAAGATAACTGCTTACTGCTTCCTTTCCAAGTTTGCAGGGCCATCCTTAGGCATATGCAACATACACAGTTGCGTAGGGCACCTGAAAATTTGGGGGCACCACTGGGTCTTAGTGTCCATCCTCCTGGCTTTCCTATTCCTGGTCTGACCCTTCCTACAGACTCCCACCACAGCTAGCTGCTGCAGCCTGGTGAGTCTTCCTCCAGAGGGGATCTAGTACCTAAAGTGAAAAAGCTTCCAGCCTGCCAGACCTATTAGCACAACACTGAAACTGTTAAAGAGCCATTCTAGGGGTAATGAAGCCATTTAACAGGCATTTGCCAAACCCCAGGTATATACTGTCAGTTTCTGAATTTACTGACAAAAACAGTTGTGCATGACTGTAATATTTACTAAGAATATGTCAGTCTACAGGACCTTAGTTTAAAATTTGCTTTAAAAATATTTCATTAGTGAGTTGGTGAAGATTATAAAATCACATCTCTAAAAAATCCTTGCATAGATTTTTAGATGCACAATTAGGGTGACCAGATGTTCCAATTTTATAGGGACAGTCCCGATTTTTGGGTCTTTTTCTTATATAGGATCCTATTATCCCCCACCCCTGTCCCGATTTTTCACACTTGCTGTCTGGTCACCCTAAGCACAATCATCTTTAGCCTTAAATGCTTGGATCTTCAGACATATAGTTTTTTAAATAAATCCTTCAAAAGACCACCCTTATCTAAAATACATATTTTAATTACTATAGTAAAACAAACTTGCTTCCAAAGTCTTCCTGTCCTTTCTGTCCATCCCTTTCTTCCTTCACCCCCTCTTCCCCCACCCCCCATTAAAGAGAGCCCTTAAAGGGACAACACCCCTTTCCTTCCAGATAGCTGGACAAAGTTTCCCTTTCTTTACTTCTGACTATCTGATGAACTAGTTTTAAGAGAACCCTCCAGCAAAATCAGTACCTTAGTAAGATATAAAATCCTTTGTTATACCTAAAATCTTTGGAAACATTTTTTAAAGTTGGCAAAATGTCATAAACATATGTATTGTTATGGAGGTCACACAAAGTAAATGAGTGTTCCCTTTTTGTAAAAGCATTGCACATTGTTATGGACACACTAAACAGTGTGATGCTGTTGCAAAAAAAGCAAACGTGATTCTGGGATGTATTAACAGGTGTGTTGTGAGTAAGACACGAGAAGTCATTCTTCCGCTCTACTCTGCTCTGGTTAGGCCTCAGCTGGAGTATTGTGCCCAGTTCTGGGCACCGCATTTTAAAAAAGATGTGGAGAAATTGGAAAGGATCCATAGAAGAGCAACAAGAATGATTAAAGGTCTTGAGAACATGACCTATGAAGGAAGGCTGAAAGAATTGGGTTTGTTTAGTTTGGAAAAGAGAAGACTGAGAGGGGACATGATAGCAGTTTTCAGGTATTTAAAAGGGTGTCATAAGGAGGAGGGAGAAAACTTGTTCACCTTAGCCTCTAAGGATAGAACAAGAAGCAATGGGTTTAAACTGCAGCAAGGGAGGTCTAGGTTGGACATTAGGAAATAGTTCCTAACTGTCAGGGTGGTTAAACACTGGAATAAATTGCCTAGGGAGGTTGTGGAATCTCCATCTCTGGAGATATTTAAGAGTAGGTTAGATAAATATCTATCAGGGATGGTCTAGACAGAATTTGGTCCTGCCATGCGGGCAGGGGACTGGACTCGATGATCTCTCGAGGTCCCTTCCAGTCCTAGAATCTATGAATCTATGAATTGCAGGAATCAAACACAATGGTGATTTCATCGGAGGTCTTTTCAATGACTATGTAAGTAGGTTCAGAGAATCAGCCAGGGTGCTGGACTTGCTTTGAACTGATTTCTCATGCCCTCAGCATGAGCACCGAGTCTCTGGGCTGGGCACTGGTGTTCTGTAAGAAGCACTCAGTCTGCTGTTAACATTGTATTTAGATTCCTGAAATGGTTTAACTGTTCCTGAGCCACTGACTGCACTTCCCAGCCATACTTGTCTGCCAGCATCTAGCCAGGAGAAAAGCAGGGCTCTCAGAAGTGTTAGCTGTGCAGACATGTTCTAATAAGACCACTAGGGTCACATTCAGAATGACCTGGTGGGAAGGCCAGGGAATGTGCGAGGTGTTAATGAGGTTGCTCATTGTTTGCTTTATATAGTAGGACATTTTCTTTTATTTTTTAACATTTTCCCCTATAAATGTCTCCCCCAGTGCCTTGTGTAACGATGCAGTTCTGGCAGAACCCAACTGAGAATGCCAATTCAGGACAAATCGCTTAAAACAGGGCAGTTACAGCTCTAGGCCGGGGTTTTTCCACCTCTAAGGCAAACCAAACCAGCCAGACAAAGAGGACTTTGGTCTCACCCCACCGGCTAACCACAAGTCACACAAGCAATTTCCTTAGACACTCCAGTTTCCCAGTATCACCACCAGTGCCACTCATCATGGGGACAAATGGTTATAAAAACCAATACCCCAGTAAAAGAAAAAAGGTTCTTCTGATCCCATAGGACCAAGTCCCAGACCCAGGTCAATATACAAATTAGATCTTACCCACAAATCATGCTGTTGCCAATTCTTTAGAATCTAAAATCTAAAGGTTTATTCATAAAAAGAAAAAGATAGAGATGAGAGATAGAATTGGTTAAATGGAATCAATTACATACAGTAATGGTAAAGTTCTTGGTTTAGGCTTGTAGCAGCGATGAAATAAACTGCAGGTTTAAATCAAGTCTCTGGAGAACATCCCCAGTTGGGATGGGTCCTCAGTCCTTTGTTCAGAGCTTCAGTTTGTAGCAAAGTCCCTCCAGAGGTAAGAAGCAGGATTGAAAACAAGATGGAGATGAGGCATCAGCCTTTTTTATTCTTTTCCAGGTGTAAAAACACCTCTTTGTCCTTACTGTGGAAAATTACAGCAAAATGGAGTCTGGAGTCACATGGGCCAGTCCCTGCATACTTTGCTGAGTTGCAAGGGGTATTTGCCTTCTCTCAATGGGTCAGTTGTATAGCTGATGGTCCTTAATGGGCCATCAAGCAGGCGAGGCAGAGCTAACACCAACTTGTCTGGGATGTTTCCCAGAAGCATAGCATAAGTTTGAAATACAGACAATATAGAGCCAATATTCATAACTTCAACTACAACATTAATACACACATATAGACAGCATAATTATAACCAGCAAACCATAGCCTTGTCTTAGACACCTCATTTGACCCCCTTTATACAAGATTTGGTGCCACTACAGGACTTTGGTTGCAACCATGTTCTATATGGTCCCAGATTATGTCAATAACGTCATACCTTGCTCTAGAAGTTTTCACTGGAGTCATTGACTCTTTACATCCCTGGGGATGTTGTGTATTGAAATTGTTCTGAGGCTGGGTGATACCTGCTGTGAGTATGTCTACAGCATGCAGTTAACCTGGGCTCTTGCCTCGATTTTAGCCTTAATTCCCCCCCATATCTGCACAGAAAAACCTCTGACCTGTGTTTGAAGGTGTTTTAAGCCTGGGCTAGCTGGCCCCAGGGTTAGAATCCAGGCTCTGCTTATACTTAGGCTGGGACCCACCCACTTTGCAATGAGGACACAGACGAATCACACAAGTGCTGATAGTCCTCCAATGCCTTCCCACAATTCCCCCGAAGGACAGACAAGTTCTCCCCCAAGCTGACACAATTGAGTGGGAAAGAATCCTGGAGCATGTCAACACAAAGAACCACAGGATATGCCCCTAGACACGATCGTGTGCAGAAACGGTAAAGACATAGTAATGCTGATAGGGCTTTCCAATGGTGACGCTCACACCCAGGCCAGGCAATCCCAGGCTTTCAGACCCGGGTGCCAATCACCTGGGTTAACTGCGAAGCGTAGACATAGCATGTGTTGTAATCCACACACCTCCAGGGTGTGGTGTTCTGTCCCATCTAGTGGCACCGAGACCACTTAGAGAGAGAGATTAACGAGCCTGCTCTACAGCCTTAGCTAAGGGCCAGGTGGTTTTTAGCTCATGCAGTAGAGGCTCATGCACTAAGCTCCAGAGGCCCCAGGTTCGATGACGAGCGGGGTCTGTCCGCATTACATGTGCACATCCTCATGAGAGCTCTAGGCACTATTCTGACACTATGGCTACATCCTCAAAGGTATGTAGGTGCCTAACTCCCATTGAAACGAATACCTTTGGCTCTGGACCCTTATATCTTGCCCTCGTTCCAGATGCTACTAAACAGGTGACACCACAGACTAGATCAACACTATGCTAGTTTAGAAACACTCACGGTCATACCACTAACACTGACTAGCCGATTAGGGGTTACATTGCAAACAATGCTACCATCATGAAAACTCACTAGGAAATACCCAGTGCGTATGTTTGTGCCCTGCCTTTATTATACTTCCCTGGATCATTACAGAGAGCCTCTCTTTCAGTTCTCAGTCATGTCTGGCAGCAGAATTCTTTGCGCAAAACTGCAGCACGTTTGAGATCAAGGAGGTGCTGGTCACACAATCTCCTGGCTCCATGAGTGGTTCTTACTGATGCAAGCAGTCCCTTTGATTTCAATGGGACTAGTCGCGTGAGGAAAGGTTTGCAGAATTGGTGCCATAGTTTGTCGGAATACACACACCACACACCAGCTTTATCCTCTCTCCTTGCTCCGTGACAGATGGCAATGTACAATGCTGCAGACGGTGACAATGCCATAAATACAATGGTTTTTTTCAGGCGGCATAACTTTCCATTCTATGGCCTGGCTATTGATTTTAAGGAAGAGATTTTTGAAAAATATGGAAATCCCAATTCAGCATCTTAGACACCTCTGTAGATTAACAGAATTAATTTATCTCCCAGGGCACTAATTGAAAAATGTGCTGAGGTTAAGGACAAGGTCAGCTCTACACGGTGTAATGTCTCCTATATAATTCACTTGCCAACCAGTAAGGCAATCTGTGCACTGTAAGAATGAAGGATGAAATCTTTCTGCTCCCAGAATTTGAGGGAACATAACCTTGTATTACAGATAACTGTAAGTGAAAGTTGTAGGAAGGTTCATGGTATGTGTTTTATTAGCTGAAAGGTTTAGAGCTATTTTATTCTACTTTAGATCTGGAGTCTAAATTAGGTCTTGGATGTGTCCATCTTTAAAATTTATGAAGGCCTCCATTTCTCTGAACTGGCAGAGAGTGTGTGGTCCCTCTGACTCTCAACATAAACAGTGCTTAGCAATGAGGCTGCAGCATGATCTGCCTGGCAGTTCATGACCCAACAATTGCAGGAGCAGAAAGGGAAATAAACAGAAAAATATATAACAAAGGCCTTTAAAAATCGCTACAAACCAATCCCTGTATAGCAGCAACACTTACTGGACAGGAACTTCATTCCATTTCATCCATCATTCATAACTTGTTGGTTTGTGGCCATAAAGACAGCCCACTCTCAGTATGCTAACCAGACGGGAAGTGGGGAGAGAGAGTGGGATGGAGACAGGCTGAGGGGATGAGTGGAAAAGCAGAGCGGGGGAAGAGAAAGGAGTATTTGTTGTGGTGGGTGAACAGTTCAATCATGTTTATGTGATGCCATGCCGGGGAGTGCTTTATATGGCATTATCCTGCATTCAGAACGCTCCTGTGCATTCTTATCAGTGCAGTGAATGCAAAAGAAAAGAGGAAAAGATGCCGATATGTTGTTATATGCTGTACACAGTGCAAAACCTGCAGTCCTCATTTCCAAAGGCCCATGCAATGGGTGAGCTGTGCAAAATGTATATGCACCCATTGCACTCACCCGTGTTCACGTAAGGAGATTTTTATACCTCTGATCCGGACAGATATGCTGCAGATCTTTGCCCATGGTAATAGGGTTAGCTGCATGGGTGACTGCACATGCAATTGCTTAGCTTGTGCATGCAGGCACCTCTGTATATGAACTAGTGAGGGATTTGGCATGTGCAGGGGATACATGGTCTGTTTGCTCAACCACTGCCTGGACTCTGGAAAATGTGTCCCTATACGAGGGGGACAAATTTGCAACAGACCCATTGCACGACACTTGGAGGCACTTCTTGCATTTCTATGCTGTAGATTGGTGACTATACAAAGCCCTGTTCCTGCATAGAGACACAAGGCTAAAATTTAGCCTTGACAAGGGCTCGTGCCTGCCCTCACAGCTTCTAGTGCTGACCGGGCTGTGCATGCAGCATCCCCATATAGCAATTGACCAGTTTCCCTTCAGCCCAAGACCACCTGAATGAAGCCAGACTTTCCTTATAATGACTGATCCCATCTGCTTCAGGCTGGGGTGGGGCCAAGCATTGGAAAGAGAGCAGGAAGCCTGTGTCTCCTGTGCTCTCAATGCCCCCTCCTCCCACCGCGGCACAGTGTAGAGGAGGCAGCTGTCTGATTCGATTGCGGAGGAGGTAAAAGTAGGGTTACCGTATTTCCACAATCAAAAAAGAGGACACTGGGGGGAGGAGCCCCGCTCTAGCCCCGCCACCGCCACGCCCCATCCACTCCCTCCCACTTCCCACCCCCTGACTGCTCCCCTCAGAACTCCCAACACCCCCCGCTTCTTGTCCCCTGACTGCCCCCTCCAGAGAACCCCCACCCTAACTGCCCCCCTAGGACTCTACCTGTCCCTGACTGCCCCGACTCTTATGGGTGGCAGGTTTGTAGAAATTTTGGTGGTGCCCAGAACCCGCCCCCCCCAACTCCCTCCCCCACCCGCCTAAGGTTCTGGGAGGGGGGTTGGGTGGGGGGAGGAGGTCTGGAGTGCAGGTCCTGGGCTGGGGATAAGGGTGCAGGAGGGGTGCAGGGTGCAGGCTCTGGGATGGAGTTTGGGTGCTGGGTGCAGGCTCCGGGCTGGGGCAGGGGGTGGGTGTGCAGAAAGGGGTGAGGGGTGCAGGCTCTGGGATGGAGTTTGGGGGTGGGAGGCGATGCAAAGGGAGGGGGTGCAGGCTTTGGGAGGGAGTTTGAGGGCAGGTGGGGGTGTGGGGGAAGGGGAGGGGGTTTGGGAGGAAGTTTGGGAATAGGAGGGGTGCAGGGGTGAGGGCTGTGGGTCTGAGGATGAGAGGTTCATGATGCAGGAGAGGGCTCAGGGATGGAGCAGAGGATTAGGGTGTGGGGGATGAGGGCTGGGGATGAGGGGTTTGGGGTGTTGGAGAGGCTCAGGGGACTCAGGGCTAGGGTGGAAGGTCAGGGTAAGGGCAGCCTGCCTTGCCATTAGTGGATGGGGGGCACTAGGACCCTGGGGCAGCAGACAGCAGTTGCTGCCCCCCCGTAGGAATGTGCTACTCCGGCAGCACAAACAGGCATGGGAGAGGTGCACGCTGCTTTCTTTCGGGCAGGGACGGGGGGGGAACGTCCTGGGGGAGGGGGCGCGCAGAGGGGGGGTGGCAGGTGGAGGCCAGGGCCGCTCCAGGCAGGGCTGGGGGAGAGACCCAGCTCCAAATATTGCTGGAGCAGGGCCCCCGGCCCTGGATATTGCTGGAGCTCGGGCACCACAAAAGAATATAACCCGCCGCCCCCCCACCCCATATTCACACCGCCACCCCCAGAACTCCCGACCCATCCAACCCTCCCCCTGCTCCCTGACTGCCCCCTAGGACTCCCCTTACCATGCCCATGCCGGTCAGATGCTGGATCCTCCACATGGAGGCAAAACACGCCTCCCCCGCAGGGTGCTGAGGCAGCGGTGGGGGGGGCAGGGGAGAGGCTCTGGCTGCTGGAGGCCAATGGGAGCAGTTCAATCAAGCCCAGCCGCCCAATCAGCCACGCCGCACTCTGCATGGAAGGGAGGGAGGGAAGGGAGTGGAAAAAATCCCGGACCTTTTAACCTTGTTACCAATTCCTCCCGGACGGCTATTTAAAGACGAAAAAGCTGGACATGTCCTGGGAAATACGGATGGATGGTAACCCTAGTAAAAGGCAGGCCAGGGCAAAGGAAAGGAGTAGATTTCCCTAAGGAGTTTGGTGAGACTGGGCCTGGGAGAGAAATTGTCAGTGACTGGGGAAGGAGACTATGATGGGGATGAGAAGCCGCAGGGAGTGGAGACGGGGACTGGCTAGTTGAGGTGAATGGATTTGGATGATGTAATGTATTTTACCCTAAATTACTTTCAATCTTACCTCCATACTGACATAGTTTTATCTGGAAATATTACCAGGTTATACTTTAAACCCATTTTCTATGATGTATGTACAACCATAAAACAACTTGTTCATATGCATAGTTTTGATAACTAAGCAATTAATGTGAGGAGGGGTAGGTGCTGAGGTGATAATATGTATTGTACTCCCTTTGTCCTGCACCTCAGCTTAACTCTGTGCTGAAGAACAGGCCAGAGTTCTGGCTTTTCAGGAGTTTCCAGAAAACAGAGCTAAACCATAAGTTTAAAATCCTACATTTTGGTGTTAATAAAAGTTCCCAGCTAGCTTCAAAGGCAAAAATCATTTAGCTTTTTAGTAAGCAAATATTATATACATCCCAAAACCTTATAAACAGAACGAGGAATATTTATGAATAATTTCTCAAACAAAATCTACTAGGCAGTAAATCTCCTGGTTTTTCTTATATAGACGTTCCCACTTTGTCGCTGTTTATGTACATTTAGATGGAAGATTCCAATGTAACATTTACACTTCTTCACTTTAGCACACACATATATCAACACGTTCTCCTCAGACCTCCTGCCAGAGGAGATTTCTAAATCTCTGTAACGTGACCATAAGATGTGTGGGTCATCTGGATTCTTCAGAGCTTGAAAAGAGTGGCACTATCTCGGTTCCTTTTCAAACACCACAGAGCCTTCTCAGCAAACAAATGTCAGAGGAGCCCTGCAGCTAGCAGCCTTCCAGCCCTTGGGTTAATAGTTTACTGTCTCCTCAGATGCTACTAAGAAAGGAAATCTGCAGGTTGTGTCCAAAGTGGCATGGAGATTGAGATCAGCATACAAAACATCCATTCCCTGGATCTCTATAAGGCTTTCACGCTACAGGGCACTGTCTTCCCCCCAACAAGCCCAGCTAAGTCAGGTAACAATTTAAAAACCCTCGCCTCCCTCAGCTCTGCCCTAGTCTCTCTTTAACTGAGATAGAATCCCTGTGTAGAGCAGTTAGCTGATAGTTCAATATAAGTCCCACAGGCTGTGTAGCCTCGAGGAATGACAAACACTCCCTCCCTCCCCAGCTCTCTGTCTAGGTCCAGTATGGCAGTGGGCCAACTATTATCCTAATGGAGGACTTCCCCAGTATGTGAAGTTGGACAACAACACCTGTATCCAGACAGGGGTGCTGGAACAATTTGTATTTGGGGGGGCGGGGGTGCTGAGAACCATTAAACCAAACTGAAAACCCTGTATATAATGGAAACCACTTCAAGCCAGAGGATGCAGCAGCACCCCCAGCACTCCTAGTTCCATCACCTATGAATCCAGATCAGTACAGGGATTGGGACTCAGCCCTCACAGCAGACATATCGCTCAGTTCTACACTGATCGGCTGCTGAGTCCACAGGGCTGCTTGTAACCCCTATATTTATAATTGCTCACTCCCCCACCCCGGAGCTCTGAATGGCTCAGAAGGTAAAAGTGAGGGGCCTGCAAGACTGCCTGCCCTCCATGAAAACTGCTTACCCAGCCTACGAATCAGCTACCGAGCATGTCTAGCATAGGCACCAACTCCGTGGGGAATCAGGGACTCAGGCATCCACATAGAAAAAATAGGGGGTGCTCAGCACCCACAGGGCTGTTTGGAGCTGCAGCTCTGGCGGCCCTGAGGCTGATCACCAATCAGTTGTTCAGCGGCTGGCCTGGCGCCCCCCATCAGCTCTTCAATGACTGTGCTGCTGATCAGCTGTTAAGGAGGGCTGCCCCACCATGCTCCTCTCTGCCCCCTCTCCCCCTCACTGCCCTTAAGGCAGGAGGGGTCAGAAAGGAGCAAGCGGTGGGCTGGAGGCACTCAGAGGAGGGAGTCTCGGGGGAGGGGGCAGAGCAGGGGTGGGAAGAGATGGAATGGGGACAAGGACCTGGAGTGCGGATTTGGGGCAGGGCTTTGGGGGATGGGGTGGAACCAGTGTGGGGCACCCACCGGCAAAAACAAAAGTCAGCACCTGTGATATCTAGTAACTGCCACAGCCTATTACCGAATGGTTTGGGGTCCTTCTCGCGAAGTTGCCCTGTCCTGCTTGCTCTGTTTGTACAGAGACACAGAGGATTCAGCCTAAAATCCCTGTCTCCTCCCGCTGCTTCTATCTCTTTCTGTTGATTTACAAATCAAATGCTGCATCATAAAGCACATGGGTTACATTCTCCCCTACTTACATGACTGATGTCCTGACAATACATCTGTGATTTGCAACAATATTTTGCCTATGCCTTTCTGCACAGTAAAATAGGAAAGAAAGGGATGCACAATGAGACAGCATCACTTGGGGATCTCTGGTCTCTACAATAGTAGCAAAGTCAAGAACATAGTCCCCAAATTTGACCGGTTGACTTCGAGGTTGACCTGTTCCTCGAAGTCCAATAGGTAGCTCTGCTGTCACCACCACAGCTGTTATGGTAATTGGCAAATTCACTTCGGCTCCAGTGGAGAGCTCATCTCATGATGATCTCTGAGAACTCTGGTTTGGGTCAAATTCCTCTGCTAAAGGACTGAGTTCAGATTGCAGAGTTGAATCAAATGATTCATCCATTTCCTGTCTGCACATCTGCATAGCTGCCTTCTGTCGGCTTCTGCCACTTACTGGAATCGCTTCCGGCAGTGCTACCTCCATTAGCTCTGGGGCATAAATGAATCCACAGGTGCAGAACATGTCTCTGAAAAGTTCACATAGGGCCATCTCCTGTTTCTGCCAATACTTTGTAGACACATGTGAAGCACCTTTAGTTGCTCTAATATCATATGTACTTGTGTCTCCCATCTATCTGCAAGCTTTTGCTTTCCGCCGGAGCTAAGATGACATATCAGAGCCCTGTCTCCTGGTTCTATAGTACCAGCAAGCAGTGTTCCACATGCCAAATTTCATGTCCCTGCTCCAAAGCCTGGGCATGCCAACGCTTCTCAGAAAAGGGTGCTAGGATTTTTATACTCGCTATATAATACAAATGGCTGGGCTAAACAGAGCAGTAACTGGAGGAAATTCTCTGGCCTGTGATATACAGGAGGTCAGACTAGCTGATCTAATGGTCCCTTCTGGCTTTAAAATCTCTGACTCTATGAATCCATAAATCTAAAGCAGATCAATCTTATCTGCAAAGAACACAAAAAACCTGTCACAGAAACGAGCAGAGGGAATTCCTAATGAGAAGAAACATGTATAGATTAATCTAGCAGTCCATCACCTGATAGATAGCTCCTCACAGCTTCTATGATTGACGACCATGAACATCTCTTGACCTCAGCCATAGCTCTTCTGTTTGCCCATATAAGATCCTTGTGCAAAAAACCACACTGGGACTGGGAGGGAGCATGATTCCATCCACACTGGACATGCTCCAGCTCCGGGCTGAGTAGGACTTGCCCTATAATAGCGGCTCTGGGCTGTTGTGGGCCAGGCTGGGCCAAAGCACTGGAACTTAGAGCAAGGAGCCTGTCTCTCCTGTGAGCTCAATGAGCCCCCTGCTGGAGCTCTGGCAGCATGGAGGAGGAAGCTGCCTGATTCATATGCGGAGGAGATAAAAGCCATACAGGGTGGGAGATGGGGGGAGTAGATATTGGCACAAGGAGCTTGGTGGGAGGAGATTGGGCCTGGAAGTTGGCTGGGGGGCGGGTGGGAGAAAGAAACTGGGACTTGAGCTGAGGGGAAACTGGGACTGAGAGCTAAGGAGGGAAAGAGGTGGAGTCTGGGAGCCAGTTGTGGGGAGACTGAGATTGGATTAGGAGGTGGGGAATACTGGGACTGACTGGTGCTGGGGACCAGTGGTGTGTGGGGAAAGGAGACCAGTCTGAGGAGGAGTGCTGGTGCAGCAGGAGAACTGTGACTGGATGGCCAAGGAGACTGGGACAAGAGCCAGGTGGGGGGGAACACTGAGATTGGTTAAAGAGTCCAGGAAGGGATACTGGAACGGGGAGCCAGTAGTATGAAGAACATGGGTGGAGGGTGGTTGTGATGAGGACAACTGGAAGCCGATGGGGGAGAAGGACTGATCAGAGGAGGAACCTGGATGCGGGGACTGGGTCTGGCTGGGAAGGGGACTGGGACTTGGATGAGAAGCTTGAGGAGTGGAGACTGGGACTGGCTAGGTGAGGAGCATGGGCCGAGGACCTGCAGGGTGAGAATGGTGGATACACAGGGTACTGTATCCCAGAAGGGTCTAGTCTGAGAGTCAGGGGATTGTGAAATTCCATCCCAGGAGAGGTGAAAGCACAAGGCCTGACTGCAGAGGGGGAGCACTCAGAGAGACCAGAAATGGGACAGAGGTGCTGCTCGCCCTGTAGCCCACGCTGGCATTTCCTACCTTTTGAGTCCTCGACTTCACAAGCTGAATAACGTTCTTTTAATGTAATGTAATTGTATGAGTGTAGTTATGGTGTCATAAGAACATAAGAATGGCCATACTGGGTCAGACCACAGTTCCATCAAGCCCAGTATCCTATCCTCTGACAGTGGCCAATGGCAGATGCCCCAAAGGGAATGAACAGACAGGTTCTCATCAAGTGATCCATGTCCTGTCACCCAATCCCAACTTCAGGCAAACAGAAACTAGGACACCATTCCTGCCCACCCTGGCTAATAGCCATTGATGGACCTATCTTCCATGAATCTATTTAGCTCCCTTTTGAACCCCGTTATAGTATTGGCCTTCACATCACCCTCTGGCAAGGAGTTCCAGAGGTTGACAGTGCATTGTGTGAAAAAATACTTTCTTTTGTTTGTTTTAAACCTGTTACCTATTAATTTCATTTGGTGGCCCCTTGTTCTTATATTATGAGAAGGAGTAAATAACACTTCCTTATTTACTTTCTCTATACCACTCATGATTTTATAGACCTCTATCATATCCCCCCTTAGTACCTCTTTTCCAAGCTGAAAAGTCACAGTCTTATTAATCTCTTCTCATACAGAAGCCGTTCTATACCCCTAATAATTTTTTTTTTGCCCTTTTCTGAACCTTTTCCAATTCCAATATATTTATTTTGAGATGGGACGACCACATCTGCACGTAGTATTCAAGGTGTGGGCATACCATGGATTTATATAGAGGCAATATGATATTTTCTATCTTATTATCTATCCCTTTCTTGATGATTCCCAACATTCTGTTTGCTTTTTTGACTGCCACTGCACATTGAGTGGGTGATTTCAGAGAACTAGCCACAATGACTCCAAGATCTCTTTCTTGAGTGGTAACAACTAATTTAGACCCCCATCATTTTATATGTATAGTTAGGATTATGCTTTCCAATGTGCATTACTTTGCATTTATCAACATTAAATTTCATCTGTCACTTTGTTGCCCAGTCACCGAGTTTTGTGAGATCCTTTTGTATCTCTTTGGAGTCTGCCTGGGACTTAACTATCTTGAGTAGTTTTGTATCATCTGCAAATTTTGTCACCTTACTGTTTACTCTTTTTTCCAGATCGTTTATGAATATGTTAAATAGGACTGGGGCCAGTACAGATCCTTGGGGAAAACCACTATTTACCTCTCTCCGTTCTGAAAACTGACCATTTATTCCTACCCTTTGTTTCCTATCTTTTAACCAATTACCAATCCATGAGAGAATCTTCCCTCTTATCTCATGACTGCTTATTTTGCTTAAGAGTCTTTGGTGAGGGACCTAGTCAAAGGCTTTCTGAAAATCTAAATACACTTTATCCGCTGTATCTCCTTTGTCCACATGCTTGTTGACCCCCTCCAAGAATTCTAGTAAATTGGTGAGGCATGATTTCCCTTTACAAAAACCATGTTGACTATTTCCCAACAAATTATGTTAATCTATGTGTCTGTGTAGCGGGGCAATTGCCCCACTCCTGAAAAAGGCTAGGCTGATTGGGGAAGCAGCCACAGCTGGGGCCACACCCCAATCAGGCCACAGCTAGCCCCATAAAAGGCTGTGAGGCAGCAGCTGAGTCAGAGTCCCTCTCTTGCTAGAGAGAGAAGGACTGGGCTGCCTGGGAGCTGAGCAGGGTATCTGAGGCTGAGCAGGACTGGGGAAGGGCAAAGGAGTGGGGAAGCTCAAGCCTGGCAACTCTCCAGGCTGAGGCCTTAGTGAAGACCCAAAGCAGGTACTAGGGTTGCAGAGGTGCAGCCCAGGGCTAGGCAAAGGCAGCAGGTGATGACTGGCAGTTGCCACTGAGGCAAGATGGGGATAGAGGGTTGGGGGTTCCCCTAGGAGGGGAGACCCAGAGACTGGTGGGGTACTGCAGAGGGCAGAACCCCTAGGGAAAGGCCACTGGGGTCTGGGAAAGACACAGGGGGCCAGTGGCAAGCGGGACATGGGCCAGCAAAGGGTGCTCTGGAGCTGGATAGCTAATTCCCAGGATGACCAGCAGGAGGCACTGTGCCGGTGAGTCGTTACACTGCTACACTCTGACCATTTTATTTTTTATGACAGTTTCAACCAATTTGCCTGGTAATGAAGTGAGGCTTACTGGCTTGTAGTTGCCAGGGTCACCTTTGGAGCCCTTTTTAAAAATTGGCATCACGTTAGCTATCCTCCAGTCATTTGGTACAGAAGCTGATTTAAATGATAGGTTACAGATGACCGTTAGTAGTCCTGTAATTCCACATTTGAGTTCCTTCAAAACTCTTGGGTGAATACCATCAGGTTGTGGAGACTTATTACTGTTTAGTTTATCAATTTGTTCCAAAACCTCCTCTAATGACACCTCCATTTGGGACAGTTCCTCAGATCTGTCACCCAAAAAGAACTGCTCAGGTTTGGGAATCTCCCTCAACAGTGAAGACCGATGCAAAGAATTCATTTAGTTTCTCAGCAATGGCCTTATTGTCTTTGAGTGCTCCTTTAGCATCTTGATCGTCCAGTGGCCCCACTGGTTGTTTAGTAGGCTTTCTGCTTCTGATGTATTTAAACAAAAATTGAAATTACTTTTGGAGTTTTTGGCTAGCTGTTCTTCAAACTCTTTTTTGGTCTTTCTAATTATATTTTTACACTTCATTTGCCAGAGTTTATGCTCTTTTCTATTTTCCTCACTAGGCTTTATCTTCCACTTTTTTAAAGAATGCCTTTTTGCCTCTCACTGCTTCTTTTACTTTGTTTAACCATGGTGGTTCTCTTTTGGTTCTCTTACTATGTTTTTTAAATTGGGGTATACATTTAAGTTGAGCCTCTATTATGGTGTCTTTAAAAAGTTTCCCATGCAGCTTGCAGGGATTTCACTTTTGGCGCTGTACCTTTTAATTTCTGTTTCACTAACCTCCTCCTTTTTGTGTAGTTCCCCTTTCTGAAATTAAATGCTATGGTGTTGGGCCACTGTGGAACTTTCCCTGCCACAGGGATGTTAAATTTAATTATATTATGGTCACTATTACCAAGTGGTCCAGCTATATTCACCTCTTGGACCTTATTCTGTGCTCCAATTAGGACTAAATCAAGAATTGCCTCTCCTCTTGTGGGTTCCAGGACCAGCTGCTCCAAGAAGCAGTCATTTAAGGTGTCAAACTTTCTCAGCATCCCTTCCTGAGGTGATATATACCCAGTCAATATGGGGATAGTTGAAATCCCCCATTATTATTGTTTATTTTAATAGCCCCTCTAATCTCCCTGAGCATTTCAGAGTAACTAACACCATTCTGGTCAGGTGGTCTGTAATATAGCCCTGCTGCTATATAGAGCATGGAATTACTATCCATAGAGATTCTATAGTAAAATTTAGTTCATTTAAGATTTTTACTTCATTTGATTCTACGCTCCACTTCCCCACCAGCACGACCTGTTCTGTCCTTCTGATATTTTGTACCCTGATATTACTGTATCCCATTGATTATCCTCATTCCACCAGGTTTCTGTGATGCCTATTACATCAATATTCCCATTTAATACTAGGCACTCTTATTCACCCATCTTATTTAGACTTCTAGCATTGGTATATAAGCATTTAAAAAACTTGTCATTTTTTGGCTGTCCCTTATTTTATGGCATAATTGAATGGGACTTTTTTCATTTGACTGTTTCTCATCAGATCTTCCCTATATTTAATCATTTTCCATCCTCTCCTCCTTATTAGGACAGGGAATCTTCATTTATAGATCCTGCCCTAAGGGATCTCTGAACCACATGCTTTTCTGCACTTGTCAGCTTTCCCCCAGCCCTTCATGTAAAAACTGTTCTATGACCTTTTTAATTTTAAGCACCATCAATCTGGTTCCGTTTTGGTTTAGGTGGAGCCCATCCTTCCTATATAGGCTCCCCCTCTCCCCAAAACTTCACCAGTTCCTAATAAATCTAAACCCCTCCTCCCTACACCATTCTCATCCACGCATTGAGATCCTGCAGTTCTGCCTGTCTAACTGTCCCTACAGGTGGAACTGGAAGCACTTCAGAGAATGCTACCATTGAGGTCCTGGACTTTAATCTCTTACCTAGCAGCCTAAATTTGGCCTCAGGACCTCTCTCCTATCCTTCCCCATGTCATTGGTACCTATATGTACCACGTCCACCAACTCCTCCCCAGCACTACACATAAGCCTATCTAGATGTCTTGAGAGATCCGCAACCTTCGAACCAGGCAGGCAAGTCACCATGCGGTCCTCCCGATCATCGCAAACCCAGCTATCTGTTTCTAATAATCGAATCGCCCATTACTAAGAGCTGTTTCTTCCTAATAACTGGAGTTACTTCTCCGGGGGAAGTATCCTCAGTGTGAGGATCCCACATCATCTGGGAGGAGGGTCCCAACTATGGGATCGTTTCCCTCTGCTCCAGTTGGACGTTCTCCTTACCTGAGGCATTCATCCTCCTCAACAGCACAAAGGCTGTCAGACTGGGGGTAGGACCATTCTACTGTGTCCTGGAAAGTTTAATCTCTGTATCTTTCTGTCTCCCTTAGCTCCTCCAGCTCAGCCACCCTGGTCTCCAAAGTCCATACACGGTCTCTGAGGCACTCCTTGCACCTAAGGCATACATACGCCACCAGCCCATAGGGCAGGTGGTAATACATGCTGCATTGGGTACAATAAACTGGGTAGCTCCCACTCTGTTGCTGGACTTCTGCCTGCATTCTCTTTTTACTCCCGAAGCTTGTTCCCTTGTTGGTGCTTTGTTTTTATCAAGTGGTGTTTTGACCTTTAAGTGCAAAGAATGTTAGGCGTATTTAACTCCTGCTCACACTCCCCCTGTAAACTCCCTCACCAAACTCTCCTGTTTGCCACATCCTGTCTTGGATGGACAGCGGCTGTGAGACCATCAGTTTTACCCAGTGGAAAATTCCATCCTTCTGGATGTAGCTGGGTCCAGCAGGGCATGACTGGGGATTCAAATCATGAACAAACTCTTTCCATACCATAGACATGTTAACAAACTGCATCTTGTGTAGGAGCCCCTGAGCTGGGCAGCGCACTTTACTGATTGATCCTGAATGGTCATTGATGGTCTGCCCTTAGGTTAAAACCCTACAGCACCTGGGCTGGATGCTGAGGAGATGCATGGGGGATGTAGGGGGAATCCTCCTCCACACTGTAGAGCAGCTCCATGAAGGCAACTGCATCCCAGTGGCTGGAGTAGCCTCTACAGTCCGCCCCCATGAAGAGAGGACTCCCTGGTTCTCTGCTCTTGCCCCGCTCACAACCATCGCAGCATTGTGCACCCTCTGCCTGGCCCCACAAACCCTGAAGTGCCCACTTTCTGCCAAATGTATTGATTATTTTCATCAGAAAACAAAACCCAAACCATTTTCCCCCAGTTTTTAGCAGTTTTCACATGAAATTTTTCTGTTGCTAAAAACCACAAAAAAAGGTACACCTCTACCCCAATATAACGCTGTCCTCGGGAGCCAAAAAATCTTACTGCGTTATAGGTGAAACCACATTATATCGAACTTGCTTTGATCCAGAGGAGTGCGCATCTCCTGGAGCACTGCTTTACCGTGGTATATCCGAATTCATGTTATATCAAGTTGCGTTATATCAGGGTAGAGGTGTATTTAAATTTTCAATGAAAAGTTGAGATTTTCAGAAAGGAATATTTTTCTGAGCAGTTCTACTCAGTGAGAGGATCTGCTTCCCTTTGGCCAGTGCTATGTGTCCCTTAGTTTCTCTTCCTTTCCCATCCTTCTTTTATACCTCTGTTTCTCTTGCTCTTTTCCTCAGTCTCTGTTCTTCCCTCTGCATTTCCTTCCCTGCAGCAGCTCTGAATTCCTATTCTTCAAAGGCTTCACACTCCAACCCTTTCCTTTTCCATCTGCTAAAATGATCCACAATGGGATAGTGAATGTTGACATTAAAGTGTGACTATTGGCCATTAGAGCTGACGCTCCAACAAGATTAACGAGTGCATGGGACTCACCTCAGTTGTGTCAGGCTGTCTGAGACTCGGGCAGATGTCATGGCAGTGATGTACCCTTGACTCTTGTTTGAAAGGTTGCCATTGGAGCCATAAGGGCAAGGGCCAAAATTTGGCCTGGCATGCAGTGGCGACTTGACATTTAAAATGCAAGACTTCTTTGCCACATGCTATGCTGATGCCTGTTTCAGGCACCCCATTCCCTTGCCCTCATAGGTCACAGTGGCTTGACAATAGCTGACATGACACTCAATCTAAGTAGAACTAAGGGAATGCATTTGATCTGCTGTTCTAAGCAATCTGGGTGCCTCTAGCCTTCTAAAAGTTGACATCACCTTCTGATTATGTAAGGTTCAGCCAACCCATATACAATAAGAACCAACCCCACCAGCTAGCCGTAATGGAAAGTGACCTTCTTGGGAAGTTTGATAATGTTGGGCTAATTTTGTAGAGTTCTTTTTCACTTTTGCTGCCACCTTTACTCTTTCTAGTTCCAGATGGTCCTGGAAACATAAACAATGTGATTCTACAATAACAAGAGCCTTGTGGTATTTCCAGCTCTACCAGAAGCAGGAAGTATCAGAAATCTCATGGGAGACTGTGTCCATATTAGATTTTCAGCCTGATTTCACAGAGCTAAGCGGTTTGGATGGATCTTATCATGCAGTGAGCAACAGATGAACATCTGGGTGTCTATCCAAATCGAATTCCCAAACCCTTTGAAGTTTGCCCATTGCTGCTAAAAGCATGTGAACTTTCCTAGTTCTCCACAACCAGCCAGGCTGTCATGCTTGATTTGCAATAAATGAGAGCAAGGCAGAAAGCGAGCTGGGGGCAATGATTCTGAAATATTCAGAACCAGCCTGAACGGCTGCTTTGTTTACCAGCCAAATCAACCGATTTACAGTTGTGCATCAAACTGGAAAAATAGAAGTCACCTCCACTGCTGAGCCCTTCCCTGAGGTCTGCTCCAGCATCCCTGGCAGCCAGGTCTCCGATCAAACATTGGGAGGAAACACCAAGTCTGGAAGAACTGGTTTAGTGCACATTCTGGAGCCCCTATCTTGGTAGCTGGATAAGAGGCATTGAAAGGGCTTGTTTCGAAAGCAGAGGCATTTGTGTGTGAGTGCAAATCAGGTGTTTTCAGACACAGGTTCGTTAGGCTCCTGTCTGGCAACATATCAAACACATTCCCAGGTGGTGCCTGCAGGCACGGTATCTTCAAGCCAAGAATGCATGGAGCCCAGGCATCTTTTAGAAAACCAAGCTGTATACGAGTTTGCCGGGGCTCGACCCGCTCCAGGGCGGCGGAGAGCCACACCGACTCACTATTTGCTGGAGCCTAGATGCTTTGTCCGGCTGCAGGGTCTCGCCCGGCAGCCCTTGCAATCCTGAAAGATACAGGCAGCCCGACCCTGGGTCAGGGTGGGCACCAACATTGTGTTAGGACTCAGATCCTTAGTCAGGGTCAAGCAACAGTAAATAAAGTATTGAAGCCCAGGCCCTAGGTCAGGGTGGGGCAACAAACAGTGAAGCAGAGCTCAGGCCTTCAGGCAGGGCTGAGCACCGGTAATAGGCCTAAGCCTCAACAGGCTTGAGAGAGGGGGAGACTGTGGGTGGCAGGGGGGACGCAGGCCCTCCCACTCCACTGCATCCCAGCCCAGGGCCCTAGCAGCAGCAGAAGACCCGCTGCTGTCAGTGGGGATCCTGTCCACAACACACTGACATAGGCTCTGGCAGTGCTGCAGCCAGACTGGGGTCAGCTGTCTCTGGGCTACTTCCACACCCCCCCCTCAGGGCCTACCTGGGTGCTGGCGTCTGCCTCTGCGGGGATCCTGGACCATGGGTTCATTCAGCCAGGGATTTGTTTGGCAAGTCCAGGAGCTCCTCTGGGTAGCAGGCACAGGGCAGGCCCGCCGGCTCCTGGTGGCCACTCCAGGCCGCGGAGGTTTCCCAGCCCCGAGCTAGGCTGGAGACGTCTGGTCTCTCTGGCTGCTGGGGCCTGACTGAGTTCTGAGGGTCTGGCTTTATTCTTCCGGGTTGCCGCCTGACCCTCTGAGGGGCGGCCTCAAACTCCCTAGCTCTGCCCACTCCGGCTTCCGGATGGGCTCTTCCCCTTCCGGGGGGTGGGGAGCCACACTGACTCACTACACAGGCCCATAATACTTAAAGAGTGAAAGGACTATGGTTGTCTCAGAGGATTGGTAATAGGCCCAAAAAAAAAACCCAACTAACCTTTTGTTGCTGTAGCAGGTGTCTACACTGCAGTGGCAGCCACTATAGCACTTGTAGTTTAGAAATACCAACTCAGTCCCAGGTCAGAGACCCGTGTCTCTGAATGCTCAGCTCTTACCCCAGCCACCTGACACCTTTCTTTTTTTTTTTTTTTTTTTTTTCTCCAGCTTGGGACCTTTGCTCTGCTTCCCTGCAAAGCGGGGGGAGGGGAAGGGGGGGATTCCTTCCTCTTGGCTGGGGGCTGTTGGGCGTGAATTTCCCAGCCATTGGGGATTCCAGTCACAGGTATAGACTTTACTCAATTTCTTAATGTCTCTGGCCTCCAACCAGGCTGCTACATGAATCAAACACTTCATCCCCTCCCTTGACACTCAGTGCCTAGCCATGCAAAGCCCCAAGGGAAACTGAGATGTGCACTCGAATCCTAAAAATATTACCCAAACTTGTCACACAACTCATGATTTTCTCATGAGTCTTGCAATATTTAATGTCTTTCTTCAGTGCCCAGCTCCTGAAGTCAAGAGTTGGCATGTGAACTCTGAGGTTTGCTAAAATGTAAGTATCTAGCCCTCATGATTGTGGAGAAAACCTTAAAAATATGACCACAGTGCACCCAAAAAGCTCTGAAGGCAAATAAAAAGTACCCCCATAATTTTTTTTTTTTTTAAATCTCACAATTAAGCCAACCTCCTGATGCTGGGGCCCTGGCAGATTTTCCAGTGCATGGCACTGGCACAATGCTATCATAGGGTGAGGGGAGGGAAGGATTGAAGAGGTGAGAAAGAAGAGGTGAAGGGTAGGGGTCAGAAACCAGCCTGGACATTTCTGATGCAAATACCATCAAAACCCCCATGTATGGACAAGAGCCAGGCTGTGCTTTGCAATGTGTCAAAAGTTTCAGACAGACTTTTGCCAATGGCAGATCTTATAATTAGAGGTTAGCAAGTGTCTGTGCTCACATTATTTCTCCTGAGCTCGGACTGGCATTATCCTCCCAGGCAGCTTTATCAACACTTTACTTCAAAAAAAAAAAAAAAAAAAGCTGTACCTGTTGTTTTAACATCAATAAGACATTAACTGGTATCAACTGAAGGGTTAATCCTAGCCAGCAATGGAGTCCAGTAATTAATAATTTTCATCAGATTTGGCTGTCTCCGTTTTGGTCTAAAATGAAGTGTAAGATTAAATCCCATCAACATCTCTGTTAGAAACAGAAGAGAAGTTGAAATGATTGCAAGTCCGTCTTCATCTCCTCCTTACACTCTCAGAGAGAAAGAACTGGATTTAATAAAATGCATACAGCTGTGTTTAAATGTGCAACTCTGCTCTGAAAAGGAACTGGGTAAAATGGAACCTTTTTATTTCGAAAGCGCCAGTTTCCAGAAGAGCTTGGCATGTTGGGTAGATGTTGGATGCTGAGCTATTGTGAATATGTGGCCATCAGCATCACAATGAGAGCTGCTGGGTGCTGAGCACTTTGGAAAAATCCAACCCCAATTTTGGGTGCTGAGTACATGGACATGTGGTCCTCACCTCTTTTGAAAATCTGATTCCATGTGCATTACAAATAGATGTCCTAGTACAAGGCAAGTATACAAGCCATCATAGTAGGACAAGGGAAAATCACAATTGAATTGACATACTTAAATAATATGGGAAGTTTTTCAGAGTTCTGCAGTCAGATTCATGAAAGTAATAAATCTTGGCAACAAACATACCACTGTGTAGCTCAGCGTTGTAGTGGTCATGTCCTGAGTGCTGATATCTTTCTGGCTAAATTGTAACTGTATATTTGCAATAAATAGAAAATAATTCAGGTCAGTATTTGTCTGTTTCAGCTTTACTCACTGGCTAATCTTTTTTCCCCCTACTAGATTGTTCAATCTGATAAAATATTGTCCATTACATAAACCCAGCACAGGTATGAAAGTGAAATCCTGAGTCCAAAAGATACAGTAGATTTCACAAATCTAATAAATGTTCAATACCTGAATTTGTGTTCAGGATCATGAATTTGTTAAGTCGGAGAAGAAATTTAATGGTTCCCAAAAATTGACAATAGTGTTAGTTTCAGTAAAACTATCAGTTTGTTCATAGATTTTTATAAAACTGTTAATTTCACCTTTCTGGCATGTAATAAATACTGGGTGTCTCAGAGGCCAACCAATTATGTTAGCAAAGGATTTTGGGGGCTTTGGAAGCAGATAAAAGGAGGGATGCAAAGGAGACAATTTGCTTTAAACATATCCCTCACATTGTGAAAGCAATATGCAAGATTTTAGCTTTTTGACTGCATTGTGGGAAGATTACCTATGGGACTCCCCATCACCGGATGATATTGTAGTATATATTGTAACCTAGAAAATTTTACATAGGGCTTAGATGCTATTCTTACTCAGAAAAATGTCTATCATTAGGGTAGGGTGATCTAGTTATTCCTTCTAATTCAGGTCAAAACAGGATCGACAGCAGGGCTCAGGATGAAATATTCCTTCACTTTACCATATTGTGCTTTATGGCGGTTTTACACCTTCCTACAACACATGACCTTGGCCATTGTTGGCAATTGGACTAGCCAGATGTAGTGTATAGGAATAGAATAGTATCTCTTTAAATAGTTTGAGCTTCCTACTGGTGCTGATGTTCTGTGTTCTGGAAGCCACCAGAAATCAGCCTTACATGTTTGCATATAGTTAGTAAATAAGGTTAGATGGGACCCAGCTATGCCTGTGGGGTTTCTTCATGTCAGTATCAATGTGCAAAAGCATACAATAATTGGTGATGCTCAAGGGAGCCTAACCCAGGCATACAGTGGAATGGAGAGTGATTGCAGAGGCCTAGTGCAAATGAAACTAAAGAAACTGCAGCCACTGGGACTGGGGTTACACTGATGCTTTAGAAAGGAAATAAAGGTTTAGAAATGTGTTGGAAAAGGGATGCTGGCACAAAGCAAGAATTAGCTGAAATTTTGGACATGGCAGGACGGCATCAGAACCTTAAAACCTATGAAAGCAACATTGTTCTTGAAGAGGGAGCAATTCCTAAATTTTTGCAAAGCTTGTCCAGTGCCTTTTGAGATATGGGAAAGGCAGAAGTTGAACTTCAGCCCTTCCTGGACTCTGGATTGTAGCTGAGATTGACTCGACTGAATAGGGCACCAGTAAAGGAATGGATACAAGTATCTGAGGTGCTTTCAAGGTTACCATTAACCTAGCATAGCATGTAGCTCAGTGCACCTTTGCTGATAATATTAGCTTGTGACACTTCCCCATACGGAGTAGGAACCATGATTATACCTGTGATGGAAGATTAGATTGAAAGTCCTATGGCCTTTGCTTCTAGATCTCGTACCTTGGCAGAACTGAGCTATGCTCACATTGATAGAGGAGCTCCGAGTTCAGTTTGAGGAGTTAAAAAGTTCCACCACTATCTGTATGGGAAAGAATTAACGCCAGGCAATATTCTTGGGCTTTTGCTGGTATGACAGAGTACAAAAGTATCAACCAGCATGTGAAGGCAAGTTGCTTGTCATGCTTACCTTTGGAAGAGGCAGGCAAGGATACTGCTGTGGAGCCAGCGAACAGTGATATGTTCTACATGGCACAAATTGAACCCTTGCCAGTGACAAATGCCAAACTAAAAATGATCTAGCACTGGCTAGCGAGCATGATGTTATGATGAAAGGACAGACTTGTGCGCACAAACATCTGTTTCCAATGTCTTTCTTCAAAAAGAACAGTCAAGTGTATATCCAGGTTCCCTAATGTGGGGCACGAGAATGGTTATTTCTAAGCAGCTCACACATTCTTTGAGAATTACATGAGGCCATTTAGGAATTCTGAAAATGGATTTGTGTGTGGTAGCCTGGGTGGATGCACAAATGGAGAAACACAAAATACTGTCCAAGGTGTCAGCAAACACAACATAGGCCTAAACATGTTCCTGTGCACCATTTGGAGAGTCCAACTATCCCCGTAGCTGAGAATCCACATAGAATATGTGGGTTATTTATGGGACATATGTTTTTGATTGCAGTAGATGTCCATTCTCAATGGTGCAAAATATGAATTCAAATACTTCTGTGCAGACAGTGGAAGTGTTAAGACACTCGTTTTCGAGACAGGAGTTCATGAACAGATTGCAAAGTGGAAAGGGAGCTCAATTCACATCCAAAGCGTTTCAATTATCTCTCAAAACAAACTGTATCAAACATGTCACATCAGTTCCTTGACTTCCTGCTACAAGTGGATTAGCAGAAAGATTTGCCCAGACGTTCAAGCAAGCAATTTGTGCTATGGCTCTGGAGAAAGTAGATTTTTCTGCTGGCCTTAGGGTGACCAGATATTCCAATTTTATAGGGACAGTCCTGATATTAAGGCTTTGCCTTATATAGGCTATTACCCCCTATTCCCTGTCCTGATTATTTATTTATTTATTTATTTTTAACACTTGCTACCTGGTCACCATAGCTGGCCTGTAGGAATGCAGCTCATGCTACTATGAGCCAGACACCAGCGATGTTGTTTGTAGGATGTAATTTTAAGTCTTACCTGGACTTTTTAAAGCCTGTTCTAGAGAGGGGTGTTTTTAAGAAACAGTGTGATCGAAGGACCACAGATAGTCACACCCAACTGTGCAGTGTTCACATGGGAGGAAAAGTCTTAGTAAGAGGTGACTGCAATAATTTGTGGAAACCTGGAGTGATCACCTCACAGACTGGTCCTCTGGCTTATGGGGTGGACCTGACACTGGACATGTCATGGAGAAGACACATATACCAGCTCTTGAGCATAAGTTCAGCAGGATGGTCTACACCAGAGCTGCCTATCGAAAATACCGAGCCTGCAATGTAGCCACAGAGAGTGACTCGTGATAGTGCCAGTAAGCCTCATGGGCCTGCGTCTACCACAAGTGATACCAGACCAGGAAGATGTTGCTGTAAAGTACAGGTAACCTGTAAAGTACAGGTCACTTGTGATTAGGGTGACCAGATGTCCTGATTTTATAGGGACAGTGCTGATTTTTGGGTCTTTTTCTTATATAGGCTCCTATTTTTCCCCCTCCCCCCACACCCACCCTCTGTCCTGATTTTTCACATTTGCTGACTGGTCACCCTACTTGTGATGCCTAAGCAATCTTATTCAGAAAGATGTCATAAACCACCTGTCAGACTTAACTTGGCGCGTGTTGTTTCATCAATGACAGTAGTTTTGATAGTAATGCATTTTTTTTTAATTTTGTTTTAAGATCCTTTACATTAAAGGAGAAGGAATTGTATCCCTTTACATAGTTTGTGATCTCTCTAGGGGTGCTCAATGTCTTATATTTTGCAAGCTGCCAGACACCAATTAGTGGAACAGGCTGTATGGAGGTAAGCTTTACATTTGTGTATAGTTAGGAAACATGGTTACTTAGTAGCCAGATGTGCCTCTGTTATTTCTTCTTCTTCTTCTTCTTCTTCTTCTTATTTATTACCATGTAAAACCAAAGACACAACACTACATCATTGATCTGTTCCAATGTTTGTTGTCTCTCCCCCCCCCCCCCCCCCCCGGATCACTGTAATGTATTTAAATCCAGGAGAAAGGCTGGATGGAGTTTAAAATCTGCTGTCCCAATACATAGATTGTATTCCTTCATCAACCCCTCAACCATTGCAGAAGAATCCAGCATGTATATAATGTCACTATACATTTAGCTTTTAATAATTTAACACAGCTCTTAGGTAATAATATAACTTTGTTAAGTGTCACGTTTTCCGCGGTCTAGTCTCCTATTGGGAGATTTCAGTTTGTGCTTGTAAAACTCCTTCTACACTTTGTGTCCTCAGGCAATTGTGTATACAGCTCTTAGGAGACACATCTCACTGACTGTCAGCACATCTACAATTGAGCTGGGAGGTGTGATTCCCAGAACGCACAGCTGCACCCACTCAAGCTGTGTCCAAGCTAGTGCCTAAAATGAGCAGTGTCTCCATTGCACCACGGGCTAGCCACAGCAAGTACAATCCCACCTGCTCCCTGGGGTATGTACACAGGCAGCTAGCTCAAGTTACCACCCAGCTAGCTTGAGCACAGCTAGCCCCGGTGTGTCTACGTGACCTGGGAATCGCACCTCACAGCTCAAATGGGTGCAGAAGAGGCAGTTAGATGTGTACCTGCTCACATTTGTGCCAGCAATTCATGGGGATGCCAAAAAAAAAAAGTGCATATCTTTTTGCAGGGGCAAATTGACTCCACACAAGACAACTGAATATTTACCCCTCAATATAAAATTTTATGGCAAATGAAGATTTTCATGAAAAAGGACTTAGGACTGTTGTTGCCAGACAACCCTTAAAATATCTCCAGTAATAGAACACACAAATCAGGCAGAGGAGTAGATTTCACAACTGGTGCCTTTCAAAAGCTGAACAATGAGAACAAACATGATGTTTTGCCTGCTGGACCAGTGTTATATTATTGTTGCTCTGCACGCACCCCCTGAAAAGGGCCTCTCTTTGCTCCAGCTTTCCAGTAACTATACTCTAGTCATGCCATAATTCCAGCCCTGCCAGGTGCAGAGAGGAAATGTGCAGATGGCGGGGAGAGTAAAAGGCACAACAAGCACTGCTATCATAAGGTTTCTTATAATCGTGCAGGCCTGGTCTTCTCAATGGCTTATACGTCACTAGGGCAATGACTTACACTGTTTATGTATAAAGGGACCATAATGCTGTACAGCACCTCGCAACCTGTAAGGCTTGATAGTGTCTATCCATAAATGAAGGTTTCTGATGGAACCACTCAATCAAATTCTATCCAAGCCTCCTGGCAAGTGGATTGGATCTACCTCCACTCCTTTTGGAAAAGCAATAATCATTACATCTCTCGATGACTGAGCTGCATATATTGAAGTAATCAATATCACCTTCATTGAGAGCAGACTTGCACCCATCCCTTAGCATCTCACTGACCACCTAAAAGGAAAGTGTGTGTGTTATAGGTAGGGCTGGTAGCGCCCCCTATGGTTAAGGTTGCCTGACACTTCCCATTATACAATTCTGTTTTCAGTTGCTTATAGCTTTGCCAAACTTAATTTTCCATGCTGGATTTCTGCCTCAGGAGTAGCAATTACAGTGAAAGTCCTGCTCAGCCCCCGCATCCCAGGACTGGAGCGTGCTCAGTGTAGATGGAATCTTCAGTGAATTTAGCTGCCAAACTCTAACAAATCTCTACTGAGCATGTGTAAATTGAGATTTTTCAAAGGTTTATAACTTGGCAAATATGGGTGGATTTGCAGGGGAACGGCAAAAGCCACATCCCTGATACCAGGGTGAGCTACTCCCAAATTTCAAGTCCCTGCTCCAAAACAGTTGTAAGATTTTTTTTTTTTTTTAACATGAGCAAAACAATATATTTTCCCTAGTCTCATTCTCAGAAACATCTGGACATTGTTGAAAGTTCTCCAGAAAAATTCAGCCTGTGGCAGACCTCCAGCATGGAAAATCCTCCTCCTCCCTCCCCCCCCCCCCCCCACAAACAGACTATTGCAAGAGAATGCCTACTGCTCAGGTACTTCAGAGATGGGCCAAGAAATAACTTGGTCAGATAGGGACATGCACTTTGCAAAGAATCAATGGTATTTACTGTAGTTGGGTAATTGCTGGTTTTCTTCAAAGAGAAATTCCTGCTCCACATTTGTGGGAGGTAAGGATAGCCACATAAGTCCAATCAAAGCTACCATGTTGCATATAGCGAAAATCCCTACACCCTGCTTTGAAAAGTTAAATAATTCATCATGATCTTTAATAGGAGAAAAAAAGAGAGAGAGGAAAAAAAGTATTTAAAGGAACTCTGTGATCAATATGACATGAAAATAAAATTTGAAACTTTCTTTTATCTGGTAAAACAGAAGAGGATTTCCTTGAAACTTGAATGTTACATGATCTCATAGTCAGGTGCACTTCAAAGCCTGATGGGCTCTTCTTAAGCAGAGCTCTGAAATTCTGACTCCAGGGTACTTCTGATGCACTAGCAGACTAAGATTAAACAAAACAGAACAGACAGTTTGGCAGACAGCAGTCTCCTAGAACATGAGGCAATAGCAACATTTGCTATGCAGTTCAGCAGCATAGCCACGTATGTGATAAGAAAATTGGTTTAGATGAAGGAGTAAAAGACCTGAAATAGCCCGAAGCTTGAGCCCAAAACTTTGAGGTTTACTAAATTTTGGTTATCTTCCTCTTTTAAATCTTTGGTGCATATCCATATTTGTTGGTTTCCATAAGGACCATAAACTGAAATAGTGAAATACCAGGAATATGGTTATTTCGAAGATATTTTGAAAATTAAAAACGACTAAAGTGTTCAGCTATACATTTCAGAATCTGCATACGGTTCAGGTTGGGTCTATTTTCAGAGACAGACAAAGGCTCAGGAGTTATTTTATCTTCCAACCATTTGTCATGAGGATCTAGCAAATGGCTGTTAAATGCATCCGAGTGTTTCCTCTTCCAGAACCTCATTCCTGGAAGACGATGCCTGTGTAGTAAACATTGTCTGCCACATTTCAAACAATGCTGTGTAAGGTATTGTAGGACAATACAGTAACTCTTCACTTAAAGTCATCCTGGTTAACATTGTTTCATTGTTACGTTGCTGATCAATTAGGGAACATGCTCATTTAAAGTTAGGCAATGCTCCCTTATAACATCCTTTGGCAGCCACCTGCTTTGTCCACTGCTTACAGGAAGAGCAGCCCATTGCAACGAGCTGGTGGGGGCTTGGAACCAGGGTGGACCGGCAGCCCCCCGTAAGTTCCCTGTGCGGCAGCTGCCCAGCAAGCTATCAACTGCCGGCAGTTCAGCTGTCCCTCTCCCCCACTGCTAAGTGCTGCTCCTGCCCTCTGCCTTGGAGCTGCTCCTCGGAGCCTCCTGCTTGCTGTGCGGGGAGCTAATGTCAGGGTCTCCCCCTCCCTCTGCTCCTGCACCCTGCTAACCCCATCTTCCATAGAGCAGGGGGGACACGGAACAGGGCTCAGGAAGGAGGGAGCTTCCTGACAGCAGCTGCCGTCTCAGCTTGCTGATCTACTTAAAAAGACTTAGGGTATGTCTACACTACAAAATGAGGTCGATTTTATAGAATTTGGTTTTTAGAAATCGATTTTATACAGTCGATTGCGTATGTCCACACTAAGCGCATTAAATCGGTGGAGTGCATCCTCACTACCGTGGCTAGCATCAACTTATGGAGTGGTGCACTGTGGGTAGCTAGCCTACAGTTCCCATAGTCTCTGCCGCCCATTGGAATTCTGGGTTAAGCTCCCAATGCCTGATGGGGCAAACACATTGTCACGAGTGGTTTGGGGTACATGTCATCAGTCGCCCCTCCCTCCATGAAAGCGACGGCAGACAATCATTTTGTGCCAGACAGCAGGGAGATTAGAAGAGCACAGCAAGACATGCTGCGCATCAGAGAGGCTTTGAAAACCAGTTTCATGACTGGCCAGGCTTCGGTGTGACAGTTGTGTGTGTTTCTCCTTGATGCAAACCCACCCCCTTTGTTGATTTTAATTCCCTGTAAGCCAACCACCCTCCCCCCTTCAAAATAAAGTCACTATTGTTTTGAAGCCATGCATTCTTTCTTTATTAATTTTTAAAAAATGAGATAATGGACAAGGTAGCCCAGCTGGGGTGGGGGAGGAGGGAAGGACAAGGCCACATTGCTTATTGTAGCCACACTAAAAATCAAACTGTTTGAATGACAGTCTTCTGTTGCTTGGGCAATCCTCTGCAGTGGAGTGGCTGGGTAACCGGAGCTTTCCCCCTCCTCCGCATTCTTGGGCGTCTAGGTGAGGAGGCTATGGAACATAGGGAGGAGGGTAGGTGGTTATACAGTAGATGCAGCGGGGGTCTGTGCTCTTGTTGGCTTTCCTGCAGCTCCAACAGATGCTTGATCATGTCCCTTTGCTCCCCCATTAGCCTCAGCATCGCGTCCTGCCACTGCTCTTCGCACTCACTTAATTCTTTCCTGGCCTCTGCCACTGAATGCCTCCATGCATTAAGCTGTGCCCTATCAGTGCGGGAGGACTGCATGAGCTCGGAAATCATGTCATCGCTAGTACATTTTTTTTCACCTTCTAATCTGTGATAACCTCGGGGACGGAGATGATGGAGGGAGCGTAAAAACATTCTATGCTGTACAATTCTGGGGGTCGGCATGGTCCACCCGTGCTGCTGAGTTTGCCACGCTGACCAAACAAGAAATTAAATTCAAAAGTTCCCAGGGCTTTTCCTGTGTACCTGGCTAGTGCATCGGAGTTCAAAGTGCTGTCCAGAGCGGTCACAATGGAGAATTCTGGGATAGCTCCTGGAGGCCAATACCATCGATTTGCGTCCGCACTACCACAAATTTGACCCAGCAAAGTCGATTTTAGCATTACTCCCCTTGCCAGGGAGGAGTACAGAAGTCGATTTTAAGAGCCCTTTATGTCGACGGAATGGGGTTGGTTGTGCGGACGCATTCATTTTTAAATCAACCTAACTTGGCTAAATTCAACCTAACCCTGTAGTGTAGACCAGGCCTTAGAATGGTGTCAGTGTACTTAAAGGAGAAATGCACATCACTCTCTCTCACAGACAGGGTGTGTATCTCTGTCTCTGTCTGCCATGCTGTCTCCCCTCCCTCCATTCGTGCTGCCTTGTAGAGTGTGAGGCTACATTAACAACAATGTGTTAACCCTTGAGAGCTCAGCCGAGTGCTAGTTCATCATTTATCAGTGAGGAATTCCCTGGGAAATATCCCACCCTCTGACTTCACCACCTCAACCAAGCTTCACAATCATCATCGCTGTGTACCAATATTAAACTGTGTATTTAAAACTTATACTGTGTGTGTATATATATAGTGTGTGTATATATATATAATATAGTCTTTTGCCTGGTGAAAAAAAATTCCCTGGAACCTAAACCCCCTATTTACATTAATTCTTATGGGGAAATTGGATTCGCTTTACATCGTTTTGCTTAAAGTCACATTTTTCAGGAACATAACTACAACATTAAGTGAGGAGTTACTGTATCTGTGCATTTGCAGGTTTGTGCCTGTGTGACTTTATTCTGCATCCTAGCTATGATGCTGGAGAACTGGGTGTATTCCGGCACTGATCCAAGGCCCATTGAAGACAATGGAAGGAATCTCATTGACTTGAGTGAGCATGGCTCAGGCTCTTTCAGTTTAAACAGGCTGTCTAGTGTCAGCCACTGGCAATGATTTGTGGAGACTGTGCTGAGCAAGGATCAGTGAAAGGAGCACACAGGACGTGGGGTCAACAGGGCCATGTGGGAGCTGAAGGAGTCAGTCCAAAGAGCTGTCACTGCAGCAGTTGCTGAGGACTGCCTGATGCCTCCCTGCACCGAGGTAGAGTAGCTGTCTAAGAAGGGGAGTCGGCCCAACACATGCCAGTGTTGGGCCGGACCTCAAGCCCCAGCAAGGGATCCTATCAGACCTCAATGAGAGATCCCAAATCCCAGTCCAAGATCCCGGCAAGAGCCCCCAGACACCAGTGCTCACCAGTTCAGGACCCCAGTGCACCCCAGTGTGGGACTCAACACCGCAGTGAGCCTCCATCCATGCACAATCACTGGTGTCTGTGAATTTGGGACCATGCCTCTATGTTGTATAGGTGTTTAAACTGTGTTCATGACGGCGTCTGCCCAACACCCTAGCATCTGGGCATTAAGTGAGTCTTCTGTTGTGGAGCTTGGAAGAGTACCACCACCTATTTTTTCCCCAAATTACCTCCTGGCCAGCAGTAAATTCTAAATTCTGCTCACTTTAGTCTGATGGCAGATCTCTGCTAGCAGAAGGCAGAAAAATGCTGCATTTCTCTCTCCATCCTATATAAGGAGAAATTTCTGATTGTAATATGGATTGTTGCTCCCTAGGCTTCTCTTCCCTTTTCCAAACAGAGGGCCTCATCCGGCTCCCTTCGAAGCCAATGGCAAACAGACACTATGCAATGAAATTAACAATACACACACAAAAGAAAAGCCCTGTTTCGAGGGCTAGGACTTAGGTAAGGACTTAAGGGTGCCAATGCCATGTGCTGGCATCACCCGAAATGATTAGGTGAATTCCCCAGGGTCTAGGCAGCATTGCTGGGAATGGAACCCAGGAGTCCTTATTCCCATGAGCTTTATCCGCCAGACACCCTCCTTGCTTCAGATACCTCAGGTGAAAATATCAGTTAACATCCAGCAATGGAGAGTGTATATTTTATATGCTTTTTTATAGACACTTTGTATCAGTGTGAACATTCAGACCATCAGCTGACTGATTGTCTGACACCAGTTGTTCCAGGAAGCAAACATCTGTAAACAAAAAATAAGTTAACACCAAGATGCCAGAGCAGTAGCAATGCTGTATTTTAGTAATATACTGCTTGAACCATGAGACAATGCTACCCCATCACATGCCATAATCACACAACACAACACTTCAGTTAGCACAAAAGACAGACTCAATATTTTCTGAACTGATAGAATATCTATTGAAAACCTGTTCATACATTTTAATGGGATAACGGGGACTCCACAGAATTCTATGGAGTTATAGCACTCATCAGAAAGTTCAGTACTTTCCATGCACAGAAGAAAATATCATTTGCAGAGATTTCCTGCTAGCCTCATCTATCTCCCTCACTGAGCTATTCCTGTTTGTGTCTTATTTATGGTGGTAATTTTGATGCTACAGTTGGTGCACATGATCCACTGTGTATTTCTGTTGCTTGCCTTGAAATTGATCTTTTCAGCTCATAGCTGAAGTCATTTATTTGTCCACAAAATAACCAGCCACTGACCTGTTTCCTGGGAACTGCTTTTGCAATGCCCGAGATATTTTCCCCTAATAGTATATGCATTTTTTATTATTGCATTTAAATACTCATGAACAATTCATAGAGTCCTAAATGATTGAAAAATAGATTCATGGGTTAAACATTTCTGGAAGAACCTTTAACTCTTTTCATCGTATGTTTATCAGGGGAGGAAGCAGGAACTGTGGGGTGTTGGATTTGCCAGGGTTGTTACATTTTTGAAATAAATGGTATATTTAATCCATCTACAAAACAAAGTGACTCATCTGCTCACAGGCTACTGTAATGAGCTACAAAGAATTTCGCACAGAGCACAGTTTGGTTTCACTGTCCCGCATTATCATGGCATCTACAGGGACTGAATCAGATCTTTCCACTGTAAAACCACTGCCCCCTTGCGTGAACACAACACCTATCTTAATGCTATAATGCCTTTGACACACAGTTGAGCAGTTCGGATTCCGTCTGTTAGAGGGGAGCAGTAATACACAGACTTTCCAGGACTGCGGGCTAAGCTCTACATTAATGCTCTGAACCCATAAATTGCAGAGTGTTTGACAAAGGAGGGAAGTAACATTATCTCCATTTTACAGATAGGGAAACTGAAGTGAAATAAAAACAACATGGAGTCCAGTGGCACCTTAAAGACCAAAAGATTTATTTGGGCATAAGCTTACGTGGGTAAAAACCACTTCTTCAGATGCATGGAGTGAAAATTACAGATGCAGGCATATATATACTGATACATGAAGAGAAGGGAGTTACCTCACAAGTGGAGAACCAGTGTTGACAGGGCCAATTCGATCAGGGTCGATGTAGTCCACTCCCAATAATTGATAAGGAGGTGTTAATTCCAGGAGAGGCAAAGCTGCTTTTGTAATGAGCCAGCCACTCCCAGTCCCTATTCAAGCCCAAATTAATGGTGTTACATTTGCAAATGAATTTCAGTTCTGCAGTTTCTCTTTGAAGTCTGTTTCTGAAGGTTTTTTGTTCAAGTATTGCTATTTTTAAATCTCTTATAGAATGTCCAGGAAGACTGAAATGTTCTCCTACTGGCTTTTGTATGTTACCATTCCTGATGTCCTATTTGTGTCCATTTATTCTTTTACGTAGGGACTGTCCGGTTTGGCCAATGTACATAGCAGAGGGGCATTGCTGGCACTCTCTTTCTGCCTCACAAACCACACAAACATGATGCAGTTCTGCGGTGATCTGGAAGCCTACTTTCATCATTTCCTACTCAAGGAATATTTTCCACACACCACTGAACAGTGCAATGACCCACAGGAACCCTCCTACCAACACTACAAGAAGAAGGGGGCAGGGATAGCTCAGTGGTTTGAGCATTGGCCTGCTAAACCCAGGGTTGTGAGTTCAATCCTTGAGGGGGCCACTTAGGGATTGGGGCAAAATCAGTACTTGGTTCTGCTAGTGAAGGCAGGGGTTGGACTTGATGACCTTTCAAGGTCCCTTCCAGTTCTAGGAGATGGGATATCTCCATTAATTTATTTAATTTAATTCTGTGTGGACGCCTCCTGATAGTCAAAATGACAGACTGGACTTCTACATAGAGTGCTTCCACAGACGTGCACAGGCTGTAATTGTGAACAAACAGCATCACTTACCCCATAACCTCAGTCGTACAGAACGCAACGTCATCCACAGCCTCAGAAACAACTCTGACATTATAATCAAAGGGGCTGACAAAGGAGGTGCTGTAGTCATAATGAACAGGTCGGATTATGAACAGGAGGCTGCCAGGAAACTCTCCAACACCACATTCTACAGGCCACTATCCTCTGATCCCACTGAGGAATACCAAAAGAAACTACACCATCTGCTCAAGAAACTCCCTGCTATAGCATGGGAACAAATCTACACAGACACAACCCCAGAGCCCGACCAGGGGTATTCTATCTGCTACCCAAGATCCATAAATCTGGAAACCCTGGACGCCCCATCATCTCAGGCACTGGCACCCTTATAGCAGGATTATCTGGCTATTTGGACTCTCTCCTCAGACCCTATGTTACCAGCACTCCTAGCTATCTTCGAGACACCACCAACTTCCTGAGGAAACTACATTGCATTGGTGATCTTCCTGAAAACACCATCCTGGCCACTATGGATGTAGAAGCTCTTTACACCAATATTCCACATGAGGATGGATTACAAGCTGTCAAGAACAGTATCCCTGATGAGGCCACGGCACACTTGGTGGCTGAGCTTTGTAACTTTGTCCTCACCCACAACCATTTCAGATTTGGGGACAACTTATACCTTCAAGTCAGTAGCATTGCTATGGGTACTTGCATGGCCCCACAGTATGCCAACATTTTTATGGCCGACTTAGAACAACGCTTCCTCAGCTCTCGTCCCCTAGCGCCCCTCCTCTACTTGCACTACATTGATGATATCTTTATCATATGGACCCATGGGAAGGAGGCCCTTGAAGAATTCCACCTGGATTTCTACAATTTCCATCAACTTCAGCCCGGACCAGTCCACACAAGAGATTCACTTCCTGGACACTACAGTGCAAATAAGTGACAGTCACATAAACACCACCTTATACCGGAAACCTACTGACCGCTATACTTACCTACATGCCTCCAGCTTCCATCCAATCCCTCAGACAGAGACAAACACCTACAAGATCTTTATCAAGCATTCTTAAAACTACAATACCCCCCTGGGAAAGTGAGGAAACAGACTGACAGAGTGAGATGGGTACCCAGAAATCACCTACTACAGGACAGGCCCAACAAGGAAAATAACAGAACACCACTGGCCATCACGTACAGCCCGCAGCTAAAACCCCTCCAGCACATTATCAGCGATCTACAACCTATCCTGAAAAATAATCCCTCACTCTCACAGACCTTGGGAGACTGGCCAGTCCTCGCTTACAGACAGCCCCCCAATCTGAAGCAAATACTCACCAGCAACTACACACCACACCACAGAAACACTAACCCAGGAACCAATCCTTGTAGCAAATCTTGTTGTCTACTCTGTCCCCATATGTACTCTAGCGACACCATCAGAGGACCCAACCACATCAGCCACACCATCAGATGCTCATTCACCGTCACGTCTACTAATGTTATATATGCCATCAAGTGCCAGCAATGCCCCTCTGCCATGTACATTGGCCAAACCGGACAGTTCCTACGTAAAAGAATAAATGGACACAAATCAGACATCAGGAATGGTAACATACAAAAGCCAGTAGGAGAACACTTCAATCTTCCTGGGCATTCTATAACAGATTTAAAAGTAGCTGTACTTGAACAAAAAACCTTCAGAAACAGACTTCAAAGAGAAACTGCAGAACTGAAATTCATTTGCAAATGTAACACCATTAATTTGGGCTTGAATCGGGACTGGGAGTGGCTGGCTTATTACAAAAACAGCTTTGCCTCTCCTGGAATTGACACCTCCTCATCAATTATTGGGAGTGGACTACATCGACCCTGATCGAATTGGCCCTGTCAACACTGGTTCTCCACTTGTGAGGTAACTCCCTTCTCTTCATGTGTCAGTATATATATGCCTGCATCTGTAATTTTCACTCCGTGCATCTGAAGAAGTGTTTTTTTACCCACGAAAGCTTATCCCCAAATAAATCTTTTGGTCTTTAAGGTGCCACTGGACTCCCTGTTGTTTTTGTGGCTACAGACTAACACAGGTATCCCCTGATACTTCAGGTGAAATAACTACCCACGGTCACCTAGCAAGCCAGTGGCAGGACTCCTGTTTTATCTGCTATGCTATACTGCTTCCAGGACATTATAGCACTACAGCCAGACAAACAAATCACAGCAACCAGACTTTGGTGTTCAAAATTATATATATATATTATAAATTAGACTTATATAAGTCTATTCCCCCCTAGGGCTTGTTCATAAACCATTGTCTGCAACTACTGCTTAAAGTACTGCCTATTCAGAACTCTCTGTTTGCACAGTGTGATTGGTCATCTAAGGCACAAGCTATTATTTCTGCTCTCCATGTTATACAAACTATTGAACATTCTCTGTTTGGTTTTGTTCATACCTATTTAACTCAAAAGCCCGAATAAATAATAGGGAGAAAAGCTCTCTTTGTTAAAGATTTAGCACTTTGCCCCTTCCATTAAGGACTGACAACTCTTCCAATCTACTTTTCTGGGGCTTTCGAAGGGAGACCTCCAGTTAAAACAGGGGCAAAAATATTTGGCATTCTTGATATGTCTATAGTAAAATAATAGCAGAAAAATACTTTTTAAAAATGTCATTCCTGCCCTTTCCCCCCATTCGGTCACTGTGACAGGGTGTTAAGCAGAAAACTGCTTAGCCAACCCTCTGTCACTCCAGCTCCAATTAAGGGAGGGGAATTGGAGCTGGGTAGATCACCTGGCCCTGATTGGGGAAACTGGAACAGCTGCTGCCTCATCAGGCTGGGGCTGGATAAGGGCCCCAGGGGAAGGAAGCCATAGGAGGAGCTGGAAAGAGGAAAGCTGCAGTAGAGGAAAGGTAGTGAGGGGAAGCAGAGAGAGAGAGCGAGAGCGAGCGAGCGAGCTTGCCCCCTCTCTCCTGCTGGTGGTCTGCAACAAGGGCAGTACTTGTATGGTGGAAAGGTGGTGGGAGCACAGCCTGTAAGTACAAGCACCAGGTGGGCACTGCACCAAAAGGTCTCTGTGTGACTTTCTCAGCCCAGTGGGACAGGAGCCAGGAGGGCCCTGCAGGGACCCTACTACAGTCACCTTTAATTCAGTGCTTAGTATTTAATTGTAGGCTCCATTCTGGCTGAGCAGAGATCCCAAGAGGCCTGGCAGTGGATTTCACAATAGAAGAGCTACTCTCTCTCTCTCTCTCTCTCTCTCCAATCCTTCCAATAAATCAGACCCAGTGTGTACAGACTGATTCATGGCAGGGCCCTGATCCTGCAGTCAGATGTGCTCCATGTGCCAGCATGCCTCACAGCCGCAGAGGTCTATGCGCGTTGATCCAGTGGCAGGATCAGGGCCTATGATATTTGGATAATATTGAATCTGGCCATTTTTATCTCAGGAAGGAAGTCTGAGATTTGTATTTATTTATTGGCCCTTAAACTAACTTGTTGTCCTGGCAAAGACTGAGGTTTTCAGAGAACAGCAAGGTCTAGAAAAACCTCTTGCCTGCTGTAAAGCACGAATTAAATTATGAGGTTTAGAAGCCTCTGGGGCCATGACATTCAATTGTTCTCACTTCTGAAATCCGATCAATTTGAAAACGCTGGTCCCAGGGCTCTTCTTATCTTGACCTCTTACCCGGTTCTTTGTAGTACATGACGACACCCTAGTCCTCTCCAGCACGCTAAACTCAGGAAATCCATTTGTCTCCTCTTGCCCACAGACCATTTGATAAAGTTGATATGCAAGAAGCTACCTCTAGTGATTCAATAATCTAGGCCTGAGTTTGCAAGAGGTGCAAACCCTCACTTATTTCCACCTACTGTCATGCAGGGCAATCTGTTTTACATCTCCACTGCATCCATAATACCCAGGATCACCAGATGCTCTGCAGAGGTTCAATGATCTGCTAAAGGGGAAAAAAGAAGGTTTTCAGGATCAGTGTCTGAGGGAGGAGTGGAAAGTCCTGGACAGATTCCTGAACTGTAAGGCCAGAAGGAACCACCAAGATCATCTTGTCTGAGCACTTGCCTAGGAGACGGAGTAGTGTGTGTGAGAAAATGACACATGCACACACCTCCCTTTGCTGTAGGATCTCTTGGAGAGGAGACACAGAGGATGGCAAGACTAGCAGACAGGAAGGAGCCAGTGGGGCGTAGGAAGCTTTGGGGAGTTTGATTGCTGTGAGTCCATAGTAAGTTTTGAAAACTAGGAAGGTGATTTTGCATAAGATTGGCCGTTGGACAGGAAGCTGGTAAAAGTGCCAGTGATAGGATCCCAATGCCATTCAATGGCACTAGATTACCAGCACAAGCTGGACAAGCGGTGCCTAAGTGTAAGAAAACAACAGCCCCCTATGGAGTATGTGGGCAGTACCTGTCTCAGTGGCAGGTTGCCCTGTAGTACAATGCTATTGCTGCTTTCTCTCCACCTTCCAGAGCCAGGTTCAGGTTTTCCTAGTGGATTTTGGATGATACATGACATATTTTATGATCCCTGATAAGATGAGGGAAATCTGTCTTACACACTGCTTCATATTTGGGACATTGGATTAGAAGCATCTCTGTCTCAATCTCTCCTCTGTCACACGGGGTGCACAGACCTGTGCTTCATGGTCCTTGCAAATCCTTTCTTTGGTCTGCCAGCGAGACCTTCCCCCTTCCCAGGAACCTTCCCTTCTTCCATTTTTTGTTGTTGAGAGAGTTTGTTATGTAGTGGGGCTTTTATTCTAATAGGACTTTTATCTTTAAACACATCATATCTTTAAAGAACTGAAAAACATGAACAGGCACAAAGGTTTAGACTGTGTTTTGTGCCTCCTGATTTCACCTTGTAACAGGGTGGCTTGCCCCATAGACTGAAGAGCCTGGGGCTATTCTAACCTGATTACAGAATGAGCCCTCCCTGAGGGGAATCAGGCAATTTCCCGTAAGAAGGTGGGTGCAATAAAGGGGGAGAGCCAGCTTTAAGTGGTGACATAGCCTAGCTGGGCAAAGAGCTGCAGGGGAACCAAGTAGGAAGCACAGAGCATGAAGGGAAGTTCTCCAGCAGAGAGACTTGGGAAAGACCCCGTCTAAAGCAGGGGAGAGACAGAGGCTGGGTAGGCAGTGGCCCAGGGAAAGCTGCAGCACAGGGAAAGGAACAGACCTACTGTTACGTACAGGATAGTGGTTTGGAACCCAGAGTAAAGGGTGGGACTGGGTTCCTCTACTGGCCCTAGAGAAGGGGTGTGTGAGCCCTTCACAAAGGTTATCAAGCCCAGCAGGGTCTGCACGCTAAGCCTTGAAGACAGGCTGAGGAATAGCCCCAGAGAAGGTGGGAGGATTTTTGTGTGTATGTTAAAGACACTTTAGGGATTTTTTAGTTTGGACAGTTGTAACTCTGGAAGGGGTGGACTTAAGACAATGACCCAGCCAAAGAGCCAAGTCACCAGAGGAGATGCTATTGCCACACTGGAGCGGCCATTGGCAGGGGGCGCTAGAGAAGTGAGAGCTGCTACTCCATACCTGGCCACCTGGGGATGCCTAGCAGTGAGTGGACTTGGTTACACACCTCTATTGCGTAGTGACTGAGAGAATTTGGAGAGAATCTGCCTCTGTTTGGCAAGTCACTGTGCCAGACTGATGGTTCTGTGCAGCACTCGGAGGCAGGCCAGTTTGTTGTTTCTTTTGATTTGCACTTCGCTCTCTCTTGTAGGTTGGTGGCTCAGGTGCTGGTCTAGAATCTTGAGCACCTGTCAAATCCTTTTAGAATTTTTTGAGCACCACTGAGGTCAACAGAGTCGCGCCCACCAATGTCAGTGAGAAGGGAACTAGGCAAAGACACTCTGCAGTTGCCAGGCCACGTAGCCCTCTAAGGGTTGAGTGAATTAGTCCAAGTGAGGTAAGAACCAAACTGAACCACTACCCCAAACTCCAACTGACCCCTTTTCCCAGATATTTTTCACAGAGATGTAGTCTGGCCAGGGAGCCTGGCCCACAGTGGAGAATGGGAGCCTGAGGTACTTAGACTACAAATGCTATGAGGCACTGCAGTTGTATTTCAGAATCAACCTCTTTTTTGTTTGGGCTGAAATATCTTGGAGATTGATTCCTTCCCCCACCTCCCGCCAAAAAAGGTCTACATTTTCCATGGAAGTTTTTAATGAAAACAGTTTCATTTTTGTCAAAAACATTTCATGGAGAAAACATGAAATGCCAGAAGTAGTTCTGACAGAGATGGATTAGCAGCATAGAACAGGTGAGTTGGTCAAAGGTGTATTAGAAATACAATCTATACAGGCTATTACATAGCCCTAGCCCATAATGTATGACAGAGATATCACTGCAACATAAATCGAGGTATTTGTTAGTCTAAAAGAAAAGCTTTGATGAGATGATTCAAGGAATAGTCTCCATTAATTGTCCCAAACTTGGCAATGGTTAGACTGCTGGTGTGCTGAGACCACACGGCCTATCATACTGGCCCATATGACCTCATTATTTCTTTGTCTTCCCCCATTTGTCTGTCTATCCATCTTTTGACTCTATCTTGTACTTAGACTGGAGATGGGACCATTTTTTTGATTGGTGTTTGTACAGCACCAGGCACAATGGGGTACTGGGAATTACTGAAATATAAATAACAAAAGCAATACAGACCAGTGCTTCATGGTCCTTACAAATCTTTCCTTTGGTCTGTCAGCAAGATACCCCCCCCCCCCCCAAAAAAATAACTTTCCCTTCTTCTATTGTTTTTTTTGTTGATAGCATTTGTCATGTAGTGGGGCTTTTATTCTAATAGGACTTTTATATTTAAACAAGTCAGCTCTTTAAAGAATAGGAAAACATGAACAGGCACAAAGAGACTTTATTTTAATTGGCTAGATGTAGGGGGAGAAACAGAGAATGCAGTCAGTTTAATAGCAAGGCTACCTTTGGGAAAGGCCTCTTCTTAATATCTCACTGGCCTATTGCCTAGAGATGACTTTGGTCAGTGGTAGCTCATCTTCAGCAAGAGTCAATGCATTGTATACAGGTTTGACTGGATGTATTTGTATCTGTGATTGTTTTGATGTTGATATTCTGGAGTGGACTGTAATCAAAGAGGTGTGTAATTGAACTAGGCTGTGTACCAGTAAACTCCCAGTGGATGGTGCTTACTTTACATACTAATGAAGCTCTACAAAAGGCATCTCCTGGAATCAATAGCAAGAGGAAAAGGAAGGTGATGGAAATGTATGCAGGAAAGACTTTTGTCTGTTCAAAAGACAAGTTTATGGAAGACTATTCATGAAGTTATCACAGTATAACTTTGGGGCTAATTCTGCACAAGGGCCCCCAAGAATCCAGGACCACCAGTTTTTTTAAGGTGGAACCCCAACCTTTAACCAATAGGCTGAACCCACAAGACAGCAGGGAGTTTGGCAGCAGCCTTACTGAATGGCAACCTGCACTCAACATGTCACAGCTTTGGACATTTCTGCCATTTTACAGGGGCAGCAGTGCCATCTGTTGCTCCACCACACCCTGCTAGTACCCTTGTCAGATTGTCCACAATTGCTTATTCAAAGGGTTTCCCTGCTTATATCACAGGTAACCTTCATATCTGAAGCCATTCCATTATCTGCAACCTGTGGACACACCTGGTGGCTGAAAATACAGCCTGTAAGAAGTTCACCCAGGGCTGAGAGGGTTAGTGGGCAATGCATGTTTTCAGGTACTGGAAGGGAAAGGTGAGAGAAGAACACAAGGCAGAAAAAGCAGATCTTGGATGATGATGCAGTATCCTGGGTGGATCAAGAGGACTATTCATCCACAATGAGATTAGCAGAGGATGATACAGAATAGATTACTATGCCTGCAAACTGTCTGTGGTGGAGATGCCACATAAGAAGAAGAGATTGAAGAAGGCTAGTTTATTCAACTAATGAAACAGCCGAAGAACCTTTTAGAAGAAGCCATATGTCAACAGGGATCCAAAGTCAACCACAAGGAGGAAATCATAACTGGGTGTTTTGTTCTGAACATCCGGAAAACAGGAGTCTTTGTTAAAAGCCAATGGGCCAAATTCAGCTCTGGTGTAACTCCATCAGCTTCAACAGAATTGCATGTTTCATAACTGGTAAGTGTGCACCAGAAGGGATCACCAGGTAAGTTCAGTATATTTACTAGGGAACACACTCCTCTCAGAACAGACAGACATCATGTTGAGCAGTGCAAGATGAGACTATACTGCCAAGTGTGTTAGACCAGGTTTTTATATATATATATATATATATATATATATATATGGAATGGGTTTGATTTAAAAACTGAATAAGGAGTTCAGGTGTTGATTCTGTAACAGGTTGGTCTTGTCACTACACTAGAATGGTGGAGATTTTAGATTCAGTTCCTAGGTCTACCACAAGCTGTGTGTTTGAGCTTGAGGAAAACTAATTGTAGTGCTGCTGAATCTCCTGATATTCAGTGCTTTTCTTAAGGCCTTAGCTCCAGGAGTCAAGTGAATATGAGCATCTCAAGTCTTAATTTTTTAAAAAATAGTAAGTTTCTTGCCCTCATGGTTTCAGAGAAAAGCTTGAAAATATGACCTGCATGTAAAGTAAAGCCTCAGAAACCAGAAGACTAATAAAAAAAGAACCCAGCATGTATTATGGTTTTTTATTTAAATCTCATTATTTTTGAATGCTTGAGGTTGGCAAAACTGTAATTAATCTCTTTGCCTCAATTAGGTCTCTGTAAAATGATGATGATGATGATGATAAAACATCATCTTTGTTTCAGATTGTAAGTTTTTGGGGGGCAAAGCCTGCCTCTTACTATATGGTTGTATCGTGCTTGACAGAAGGGGGTCCCAGTCTTTAGCAGAGCTTTAAACAATACGGGATACATCTTCTCATTTTAAGTCACTTCTCACACTCACCTTGATCTCCATTTATTATTATAATTTTGCTGTAACTGGAGTGATCTGAAATCCACAAAACGGATTGATTTTTCACCAGAAAGGTTTTGGAAAAGCTCTGGGAAACCATGCAGATTCTCATGAGAGAGACTACATGCTGTAAATATTTAAATGGCTCACATAGACTGTTAATCTGTGCCAGAGTTGGAAGGAGTTCTGGCTTTGAAGAGAGTGACATGTCTAAACTGACTCTTCTGTTTTAGAAAGTAATGTGCGTGCTAACTCAGTGAAGCTGTAAATGAGCGCCTGTGTGAAATGAGGAGGCAGTTTCACTCCAGTTCTTAGACCGCTGTTCATTGTATAAGAACCACCTTCACGGCTGGCATCCTTGTTGACCATCTCACGAGAAAGCATGCAGAATGAATGGTCTATGGAAGCTGAACTGCCCCATTAGCAGAGCTGAGTTGCAGTGAGGAAAGCTGATGGTTTTTGATGGTCAGTAGCCATGCAGGGGCTGTACAATGGGTGTCTTAGGGAGAACACCGGGCCCTACCTAGCAGGCATGCTTAGATACAGCAGAATGAGTATTGCTTGTACAGTACTGTTAGAGCAGACCCACAACGGCAATGATTGTATGCATGAGAGCTGAGTAATACTGCAAAACATATGTTCTGTGAACACTTGTTTGAGTAACCAGCTACACTTCTTCTCAGAAACCTTAGATTTCACTCACTTGTTAGGGTTTATGGGAGAGATTTTCAAAAGAGCTGGAGGGATTTAGGAGCACAAGACCCACTGACTTTCAATGAGACTCATGTTCCTAAAGCCCATAGGTTATTTTGAAACTCTGGACCTATGTAGCTCAGGCCTCTGACTGCATTCTCACTATCCAAAAATCTTCCATACTTGTCTACCTTCTTCTGGTGGAAGCACCAGCTATGCTGCCTCAGCAGAGGCCTTTCGCACCCAAGTTAATTACTGTCATTATGTGCAATCTGAAGTAATTTGGGGGCTGTGGGGGGGTGGTTGGGCAGTCATCACAACTCCAGAATGGAATTGCTGGTCAAAACACATGAGAGAGCAAGAGTGAAATACCCGTCTCCCTAACTGGCCAATAGCCCAATGGTTGGAACACCAGTCTGGGGTATAAGAGACCCCACTTCAGGTCTTGCTCTGCTTGATTCAGAGCACAGGCTTGAATCTGAATCTCCCACACTTGAAGCGAGTGTCCCAACCACTGAGCTCTTCCACTGTAGATAAATAATTAAATCTTCATTGGGCCAAAGAGAGTGTGGCTCAATGGTCAGGGAATTCACCCAGGATGCTGGAGACCTGTGTTTGAACTTCTTTAACTGATATTTTTTAATTTCTGGCCAGGAATGGAACCTAGGTCACACCCCTAGACTAACACCCTCATCTCTGGACCATTCTTCCTTTCTTGCTCCCATTCTAAACACATGTGGATTTGATGTGAGAACACAATGCAGTTTACACTTTCTGATTTCCATGTCATTTTGGAGAATCTAATTTCCTCTTGCTAACTCTTATATACAGGGGCGTAGAGGCTCACAGTATATAAGCTGGACAGTTTTCATGCTTATAGAGCTTCTGGGGCATGAACTAGGGAAGAGACTTGTCTGAGCTCTGCAGTCCTCCTTATATTCCGTATATTAGTCAGTTTTTCCTTATATTTTTGGGTAGCTTTCTACTGCATTTGAGGGTCCATTGGGAAGCTACATAATACCTGCCAATTCCAATGGTGATTATTTGATAAGTACAGAACCCAGCGCATAAAGTGTTTGTCTAACATTGCAGAGCTAGTATAGAACAATCCTAACAAGATTTGATTTTCTCTGCAAGGTTCTGAGCACCTGGGCACTGGGAATTAAAATCAATGGGACCTGAAGGTGCTGAGCACTTAGTAGGATCGAGCTCTATTTTTAGGGTGCCAATAATGAGGCACTTCTGATATATACTTTCTCTGTGCCTTTGATCATAAATGAAATGATCAATTAATTGTCAGTTGACACCCCTCCCCCCACAAACAAACACAAAATGATCCAAATATTTCACATTTAAACAAGCATTGAGTTAGAAAAAGAACAGCTCAGAAATAATGAAAAGAGGTTCAGCCATTTACATGGCTCAGTTATTAAGACTAGGGGCCCAAATCCCGGGAGGATTCTATGCATGGATCTGGGCTACCACATGCAGCTTTCCGACCTCATTAGGAAGGTCAAATTCAGCCTAGTTTTTTTCCTTGTTCCTTGACAGTTTAACTGCTTCCCCCTTTTGAAAGTGGCTCTTTCCAGTGCTAACTCACACTTTGTTTGATGAAACTTGGCCTTTTTTCACCGTGCTGCCTGATCTATTGATTTGTATTAATTATATTGATTACTTAAGATTTTCCAGTTAACACTCTGAAGTTTAGAAGGCTCTTGTCCCAAGATCAGGCCCAGAATAGTTTAGTTAGGAACACTGATGTGCACAGTTACAACACTCACACTTAGGAAAAGCCTTTTTGAATTTGCAATAGTTTTATTAACAGAACTAGCCAAGTTAGAAAAAGTCAAACGCAGCAAAGTAGACTGCACATATGTGCAGCTGCACATCCATATGCTCACCCCAACCCCTGCAAAAGGACCGAAAGTGTTAGTCATCCTCGTCATCATTATTGGTGGTCGTCATCCTGGGGTCTCCCAAGAGCTGACAACTTTGGAGGGTTCTTATCTGTAGTGCAGTGCTGGTTTCCCTCACTCCTCCCAGTCTTCCATAGACCACTCGCCTCCGTTTCATTATAAAGACAGTTTTCATGGTGCCTTATTTCCAATAATTTCTCCTACTATGTAGGGTATCTTTGCACTCTCTTCAATTTCTATAGTAAGTTAATGTGAAGTTCTGTACTGTATGGCCCGCAGCTCCATGGAAACATAGAGGATCAGATTTTCAAACACCTTATATGTGCAATTGAATATACCAAATATGCAGAGAACTTGTTTTAAGATCTCGAAGTATGGAAAGAAATTTGTCCCTTCTTTGAACTTAAACCTTTTTTTTTTTTAAACTCCAAACCCCTAGAAGGAAATGATTTCAGAACGTAAAAAAGGGCTTTGGGTTTTTGTGTTTTGTTTTTTACCATTATCAGACACCGTTCCTGTCTGATTACAGTATTTTTATCATGATGATGATCTAATGAAATTCAATAACAAGCACTTTTCTAGAAAACTGTGGCTGAGTAAGAATGTCGATTTTTGGCCAAATCCTTCTGTACTTAATACAGAAAGTATTTCCACTATAACTTTACCCATGACAGCAAAGACATGTTTTAGTGCGCTACAGTATTGCTGCATAATAGGACTCTTAAGCAATACAAGTGACACTGTATATCATATAAGAACATCTTTAATGGGAAATATTAATTTTTTTATAAATCATTTACAAGCAGCAAAAACGTTGTGCTTTAATCCTATGCCGGTTAAATGGCTGTCCCAAATTAAATACGTATTCACTATACCACCTATATATGTCGCAGCAGGGTCTTATCAGACATGGGCTGAATGAAGGATGTCTAAGCTAACTGAGTACCTAGGTGTATGGCCCAAATATATTACCTTCCCTACACAGATACTCTCCACTGTTTTAGCTTTATATCCTGAAAGCTGCACCACTCATTTCCTGGAAGTCAAGGTGGTTCTGGAAGGCAAGTCCCCCATTAGTCCAACAGCATTGTGCACAATCTTGTTTGAGAGAGTGGGTGGCTAATTACTTCTGGGAATAGCGCTGCTTCCACATCCCCCACCCCCAGCTCCCAGCTGGGACCTGTGTCTGGTAGGCCAAATAAAGCTAGGGAGCTTGATCCTGCTGATTGATTCTGGGAGGTGTTCAGTAACCTCTTGGTACCTCAGTTTACCCATCTGGTTTACCTGCCTTGCAAGGGGATGCTATTTGTCAAAGCCCTTTGAGATCCTTTGGTGAAAGATTCTGACGTACACCTGTAACAGATTATTGGTAGTTCATAGCTGGAAATTTGGGTAATAAGAACCTGCATTTCAAGACAGCGAAGTTCAAAGCTTGGAGTTGAAAAACTATATTGTGACTCACAGGCCTGTTAATACCAACTGGCAGGGAGAAAGAGGGGTGCATAGGGGTTACAGGAATCCCCTGGATCTCGTATTTACATTCTAGTTCACCAAAGAAATATCCCCCAGACATACATTTTGCATTGATATTAACAGCTATGTGCCTATACAAAAAATATGTTCTTAATCTCTGTGAAAAGCAGGATTTCTTTTGAGCACAAAATATTTATTTGGCTCTTTGTTTGTGTGTAAGTTAAGTATTGCATAGTTTACAGTGGGCATCCACTCAGTCTGAGCCAAATGTTAATGAAGGATTGTGAAATATTCAAAGAAGGGAAATTACAGGAAGAAGTAAACAGCAGGAGTTGTCCTGTTTCGAGGTAAGACCATAAACTTTTGGAACTATAGCGGGGGCACAGATGAACCCCTAGGTATTCCTTCAATCTGGGAGGACAAGCCGTCAGCTGGCTTGATCTTAGGAGAAGGGTCTCAACCACACTGGTTGAAAACTCTTGGGAAAGAACTTGAGGTAAACTGTATTGAAGGAGACAAGGGAATGCCTTGTTAGTTACAGAATGCATGTTTATGATTTTGTTTTATAGGGAACCATTTGTTCCCATCTCTCTCACTGAATTTTATTTGAATCTCTGTTGTTCCTTAAATGAATTTCCTTTTTGTTTAATTATAAAACTCAAATGCTGTGTGTAATACAGCAACAGTTGTCTAAGGTCAAACTGGTAAACTGTGGCACGCTTCCTTTGGGAACACAGGACATGGGATTTTGGTGGCTATCCAGTGATCAGGGGCTGGTCTCCACCGGGGCACACTTTGAAAGGACTTGCGGGCCGGGGTGCATCTGTTGCTAACCTGCAAGGCAAAGATAGGGCTGGCCTAGCCCAGACGAGAGTGCTTGAGTGGCTGGCAGGCTGGTTGTGGGAGGAAGCTAACACCCAGCTAGTGCAGGCTAAACTCCCTTGCTCTGGTGGCAGGTGATAAGAAGGTGACTCAGCTCAGGGTGCCCCAAGAAGCATCACCCATGCAAACACCCCTCTGGCTAAAAGAATCGCCTCCTAGCTTTAGTTGCTTTTGTTTGTGAAAGCAGCTGGTGAGGAGAGCTGCTGTCTTTCCCCACTGAATGTCCCCCTGTATGAGGCTGTGAAGACTGGGAGAGCTGAGAGGTTTCTGAACTGAGGTTGGCATTTCACACCGTTGCAGCTGAGATTGGTCCTGTGACCCCTGGCAAAATGCTGCAGGCAGATGTTCTGCCAGCTGGAGAGCTGCTAAGATTCCTCAGCTGTATGTCAACCTTCTATGCATGACAAGAATATGTCCCCATCAGCACTTGCCTGAAGTCAATCCTGGATTAATAAGGGAGCAGAGGGAACTCCAGGCAGGAACCCATCACTTTCACCCATAACAATGAAAGCTGCCTCCCTAATATTATTTATTAAAGTACTGAGCTGTCACATATTGGACTTCTCATTGGACACAGTTGTGCAAAGCGTGTCCTGAATGGCCTCAGTTTCCCCCTTCAGTCAATAGGAAATGAGAATGCTTGGCATCTCTGAGGCTCCTGCAGGTGCAGGCCCATTGTGACAATCAGGGATCACTGGGGGCTTGCCCACATGCAGAGCTGCATAAGTTTAAGTGGAGGTGTGGTTTCAAACTGGGTTAGTTAAACTGGTGCAAATGACTCCGTTCATTTTAAAGCCGGGCTTATTTTGGTTTAATCTAAGTTGACTGGGAACAGGTTTAAACTAAACATATTCTTGTTCTTTGTGTTGTGGGATAGGCTAGGATTGCCAGTCCTGGGCCAGGCCCCATGGTGGTAGGCGCTGTACAAACAGAACAAGGTTCTCTGCCTCAGAGAGCTTGCTGTGTAAGATAAGAGAATGAAACAAACCCCTCTTAAAACAAGAGTGTCCACACAGGGGAGCACCAGTTTACTTAAGGTCATTTACACCCCCCCCCCCCCCGGTATTAATACATACTCTGGATTAATTAATAGGTAAAAATTGATTTTATTAAATACAGAAAGTAGGATTTAAGTGGTGCCAAGTAGTCCAGACTAACACGGCTGCTACTCTGAAACCAGACAGAACAAAGTGAATTACCAAGCCAAATAAAATAAAACACGCAAGTCTATGTCTAATATAGTAAGAAATTGAATACAGATAAGATCCTCACCAGTTCCAGAATGCTTCCTTTTACAGACTAATCTCCTTTTCGTTTTGGTCTAGAAATCACTTACACCCCTTGCAGTCACTGTTCTTTGTTCCAGTTTCTTTCAGGTATCTTTGGGGGTGGAGAGTCTCTCTCTTTAGCCAGCTGAAGACCAAATGGAGGGATCTCCCACGGGCTTAAATAGACTTTCTCTTGTGAGTGGAGACCCCCTCCTCTCTCCTACACAAAGTCCAGCTCCAAGATGGAGTTTGAGTCACCTGGGCAAGTCACATATCCATGCATGACTCTCAGTTTTTAAAGGCAGAAACCATTGCCCACATGGTATCTTAAATGTCTCCAGGAAGACTTCTTATGTGGATTGGAGCATTCCAAGATGCATTGTTCCTTAAGTGCTTCCTGATTGGGCACTTAACTTTGTGAATTCCTTTCTCCAGGAACTGACCAAATGCTCTACTAAGGTTATTTAGAAATCAAGCCAGCATAGGGCCAATATTCGTAACTTTGAGTACAAAAATGATACATGCATATAAAAAGGATTAATAGATTCAGTAGATCATAACCTTTACAGAGATATGTTACATGGGATATGTAGCACAGAACATATTCCAGTTATGTCATATATATTCATAAGCATAAAGCCTTATGGGGGGCGCTGTCACAGTCACATGATAGTATTGCACAGCAACTAACGTTTAAAGGGAGATGTCTGCCACCTGGCTGTCTGACATCAGGGGAATTTAATGGAGGAAACCTGCAGAGGGAAAAGATGGTCTTTTCCTTCGTTGTGTCATACAAAGGCCTGGAAAAGGGTTGATTTGTTTGTTCCTATTCTTCTGGCTTATTTTCTTGCCTTTAGACTAGAAGGGAGTTCAAGTTGGATCTGCTTTCTTTGCTGGAGGACTCTGCTGTCCCAGAGGTGCATGCTGGGGTGCTCTTAATGAAAAGGCAAGGATGCCAATGTCACACCTCCCCCCAACACAGCACACTCTTGTAAGGAGAATATTCTGTAGTCTTGGCATTTTAACCCATCTTGGGAGCTTTCTCCGGGCTGCATCCTCCCCAGTGCCTTGCTTCCGCTGAACGCAGCAGCACCTGCTGCTCACCACTGCTCCAAGAGACCACTCCATGTACCCCCTCCTTATTTTTAAAGGGGCAACTCCCATTTTTCTCATTGCTTAGTTTATAGAGCTATTAATATAAAGAGTAACTACAAATATATCAGTGTGGTAGAGTATTCAAAGTTATTACTAAATACAAACAATATGAAGCCATTTCTAAAATGATGTGTTCTGGGGCCTCACGCAGGCACTTATATTCTCCGCTGGTGTAGATTGCCTCAGCTCCAATGAAGCGACACCAATATACACCAGCTGGGAATGTGTGTACTTAACAAAAGAACCTTTCTCCTCCGGCTATGCAGCCACTGGAGTCAAGTAGGTTTTAAATAGAGCTGGTCAGACAAACTTTGGAACCGTATTCTGTCAGAACATGGGATTCTGTTGCAATAGAAATGCTTCGCAAAATTTTGTTGATTTTCCTGGAATTTTGTTTTGGAAACAAAGGGAAGGAAGTTCTGACAATGTTGAAACATCTTTGTTTGACACTTTTCAGAATGAAATGTTTTAATTTTTTTCATTTTGAAATGACTTTTTGTTTCAAAGAGATTTTTACTATTGTTATTCTATTGTTACATAATATACATAATGTTGTCAGATGTTTGGCTGCGTGTGTGTGTTCTCCCTTTGTGCTGTCCCAAGTCTGCAAAGACCACTGGTACAACAGACCTCGAGTGAACTGCCCAATGACCACAAGATCCGTTAAAGTACAAAGGCACCCAGGCAGGTTTATTGTCAATGAAGCACAGTACTAGTATCCTGCAGACTCTACCGGGCCACTAATACATGTATGCCTGTAACAATGGACTAGCTCAGTGAACGGCGGGACTTTCCGTTCCTCCCTAGGCTAGACAGAGACATTCCCTTTGAGGCTCCATTTTATACATCAGTACAAACAAGTTATGTACTGCCCCTCTGAAATAGTTAGTTGACACCCTCTGATGTAGCCAGTTACCACCCATCACCTTGTACATCTATATTCATCACACTGTCATCCTGACTTTATCTTTAGGATGGATCAGCGTGTTCCTGTTCTCTTTAGAGAATGTGCTGGTATCGAGGTGTTCTGATACCACCCTTCTGGAATGTGTTTGTGTGAGTGCTCTGTGCCTAGCACCTCTTAGGAATGTGTTTTTTGCAATACCAGCACTGTTCTTGCCAGATGCTGTGAGCAGGGCCTGCCTCTATCTCACAGTGTGATTTTTGCTTTATAAGAGCAAAGTTTTGACCGCTACTTTAGTTCAGGCCTCTTACCAGGCCTCTGATACAAGGGCTTATGTCTTAGGCTCTCTTCCTACTATAGATACAAAGTTGAATTTTTTTAAAAAGTTCCAATTTTGTCTAAACAAAACATTTTGATTTTGTCTAAATTAAATCTTTTGATTGACCTACAATAAAAATATCTTGAAATTTTCCTTTGCTGAGAATTTTCAAAATTCTGTGGGTGTTCTTCTTTTTTTTTTTTTTTCCCCCCATTCTGATTCAGGACAAAACAAGATTTCAAAATCTTAAAATTTTTCATGAATTCTCCATCCTCCTCACAGCTCTAGTGACATCAAACCCAAACAAAAGTCCGAGTTTTAAAATGAAATCACTTCCTGTCTCAAACTATGAAGCATTTGATTCCCTGGTATCTGTGATGTTATAAATCCACTAGTTTTGCAGTTTTCTACAGAGTCTTCCAAAACCCCCCACTGTAGACAAGACCTTTATTTCTAATTAGTACAATTAATCTGAACTCACTTCCCCCACTTTATTTTTCCCCTTTCTTTATCCATCACAGTGAAAAGCCCAGTTTTGAAGACACTGTGTTTTAAAGGAAAAAGAATCCCCTTTTCCCCCCTTTGCAGGTCCTCTTTAAGAAGTTACCAAAGTTTCCCAAATGACAGCCAGATGCATTAGGCCAAACGCTTGCTTGGAGTAACTAAGTCTAACCTCAGGAGAGTTATAGCAGGGGTGAAGCAGGATACCTGTGTTACTGCAGGTCAGGCCCTGTCCATACAACAAAAATAACCATGTTTGTATTTATTATTAATAATTTATATTACAGTAGCTCCCAGGGGTCCCAGCTTATATCAGATCCCCATTGTGCTCAGCGCTGCACATATGCTTTCAGTATCTCTACACTGCAGCAGGAGGTGTAATATCCAGCTCTGGAAGACATACCCATGCTAGCTGTGATCAAGCCTGCCAGCTCAATGAGAGTTAATGAGGGGGGGCCTACTCAAGTTGCAATGACACCTTGAGCTCCAGTGTGGATGTACTCAGTGACAGTCTCTGCCCTCAGGAGCTTACAATCTAAACTGAAAGATGGACCCAGGGCAGGGGAAAGGGTTAGAACACACAAAGACAGTGAACAAGGTGATGTCATGTTAGTGCCACAGCTTGCTTTGGATGGGGGGAGGGCTAGAGATTTTGTAAGGAGGGGTTAGGTAAGAGGAAAGACTAAAGGAAGGGAGAAGGCTGGTAAGGAGAGAGGAGGAAGGTGGGATACAGCAGTGGAGAGCAGTAATAAGGGAAGAGCAGGTGTTGGCGACAAACAGCCAAGCAGTACACGATACGAATGTCCAGAGTAAAAACTGTACAAAGGGCTCTCATGCCCTCCCCAGTGCCCAAAGATCCCAGTTTCAGCTAATATTGGCTGCTCAAGCTAGCTGAATCTCTCTCTCTCTCTCTCTCTCTCTTTCCAGAACTCCCATGGTTGGAGGAAGGATGCTGGTTCCCAAGTTGCAATTCTGGTCCCGGGAGGCACTGCAAAGACTCAGGATACATTGTCCTGCACTCACAATAGCTTGGACCAGAGCTAGCTCACACATGTCAGCTTGAGCTGCAATCACACCCCATGATTGCAGTATAGATGTACCCTCAGTCCGAGGACACGGCTGTGACATGGAAGCCAAAGAGGAGTTAGCTTCTGGCGAAGAGCCTGGTCCAACACCCAGGGAAATCAATGGGAGTCTTGACTGGTCACTGGATCAGGCCCTAAGCCAGTAGGAGCTATGGTTAGACACTGAGGCCAGAAGGGACCATTGTGATCATCTAGTCTGACCTGTATAGCACAAGCCACAGAACCTCACCCACCCCATCCTGTAATAGACCCCTAACCTCTGCCTGTTACTGACATCCTCAGATCATGATTTAAAGACTTCAAGCAGCCTCCATGGCAAGTCATCTATCTAGGTACTTGTGGCGGGTTGGATCACAGAAACCCCCTTGGGAGCTGCCACCTGATGTGCAAAGACTACCTCTGCTCCTCTTTTCCTTGCCAGCTCAGGACTCCAGCACCCAGTGTTGCTGAGCCAGACACTCCCATCTGCTCCAACACAGACCCAGGGTCTGAATCACTTGCCCCAAAGCTTCAAGTTTACCTGAAAACAACTCACAGAAGTGTGCTTGTCTTTAGCACTCAGATGCCCAATGGGGTCTAAAACCAAATAAATCCGTTTTACCCTGCATAAAGCTTATGCAGAGCAAACTCATAAATTGTTCACCCTCTATAACACTGATAGAGAGATATGCACAGTTGTTTGCTCCCCCAGGTATTAATACATACTCTGAGTAAATTACTAAATAAAAAGTGATTTTATTAAATACAGAAAGTAGGATTTAAGTGGTTCCAAGTAGTAACAGACAGAACAAAGTAAGTCACCAAGCAAAATAAAATAAAATGCGCAAATCTATGTCTAATCAAACTGAATACAGATAATCTCACCCTCAGAGATGCTTCAGTAAGTTTTTTCTCAGACTGGACACCTTCCAGGCCTGGGCACAATTCTTTCCCTTGGTACAGCTCTTGTTCCAGCTCAGGTGATAGCTAGGGGATTCTTCATGATGGCTCCTCTCTCTCCTTTGTTCTCTTCCACCCCTTTATATATCTTTTGCATAAGGTGGGAACCCTTTGTCCCTCTGGGTTTCCACCCCCCACTGGAAAAGCACCAGGTTAAAGATGGATTCCAGTTCAGGTGACATGATCACATGTCACTGCAAGACTTCATTACTCACTTGCCAGCAGACACATATACAGGAAGACTCACAGGTAAGCACAGCCATCTGCAGACAATGGGAGTCATCAAGGTTCCAAACCATCATTAATGGCCCACACTTTACATAATTACAATAGGCCCTCAGAGTTATATTTTATATTTCTAGTTTTAGATACAAGAGTGGTACATTTATACAAACTGGATGATCACACTCAGTGGATTATAAGCTTTGTAATGATATCTTACAAGAGACCTTTTGCATGAAGCATATCCCAGTTACGTTATATTCACTTATTACCATATTTTTCTAAAACTATCCCAGTTACATTATATTCACTTATTATCATGTTTTTATAAAACCATATAGACTGCACAATGTCACAGTACTTTTCTGGCCCTTATCACCATGCTATCTGAGCACCTCACAATTGTCAGAAGATTTTACCCTCAGCCTTGCTGTGAGGTGGGCCCACTATTATCCCCATTTTACAGGTGGGGAAGTGAAGCACAGAGTAGATTGAGTGACTTGCCTTAGGTCATACACTGAGTCTGGGGCTGAACTAGGAAATGAAGCCTGGTCTTTTTGTGTCCCAGGCCAGGGCCATATGCACTAGAGCGTCCCTTTTACCCTGTTTCCAGACCGTACAGAGCCTACTTGCTTTCACCAGGTGTAGGAAAAATAAAGGCTGAGTCAGAAACAAAGGGAGAGCAACTAGAAAGTTAAAAGCAGAAGCTGGAGTCCCTGATCAGTCATGGATGGTGGAGAGGAGAGCACTGGTTAGTCCATCCCACCGTAGAGGGGGATGGGATATAGACCACTGCTAGAGAACATGATAGAGATGAAACTTGCATTATCGTAGCCGGCCAAAAGGCCAAGAAGTTAGTAAATAACCCCCTTGTCAGTCATGCCGGAGACAAGAGGAGGCTTTGTGCAGTTTGTCTGGCATTATTTTATATTTATGAAGCAGGGTAATGAAAGTAACAGCTCTTTGGGTGCTAGCAAATAACAGAGACGCAAACACACAGAACCTAAATTAAAGCAAATGCATCCTCGGAGGCTCGTGATTGACTCCAGCTTATTACAAAGGCTGGCATGCATTTCTAGGAATAAAAGCTGTTTTCCTTCAGGCACAGACAGGAGCGAGCACCATCCTACTCTAGAGCAAGCAAAACAGAATTTATTAGACATGAAGTCGCTGTTGCCTTAGCTGTCCATTTAGGGCCTGATCCAAAGCCCCTGGGAAACTTTCTATTGACTTCAAAGGGTTTTGGATCGATCAGACACTTTGAGATCTCATGCCAGGGCAACTGATGGAGTGATGTGAGTGTTGCTGTGGCCACAGCAACACTCACATCACTCCATCAGTTGCCCTGGCATGAGATCTCAAAGTGTCTGATCGATCCAAAACCCTTTGAAGTCAATAGAAAGTTTCCCAGGGGCTTTGGATCAGGCCCTAAATGGACAGCTAAGGCAACAGCGACTTCATGTCTAATAAATTCTGTTTTGCTTGCTCTAGAGTAGGATGGTGCTCGCTCCTGTCTGTGCCTGAAGGAAAACAGCTTTTATTCCTAGAAATGCATGCCAGCCTTTGTAATAAGCTGGAGTCAATCACGAGCCTCCGAGGATGCATTTGCTTTAATTTAGGTTCTGTGTGTTTGCGTCTCTGTTATTTGCTAGCAC